>NC_090387.1:45138903-45483903 GCF_036365525.1 Heterodontus francisci
CATCGGCAAAGTTGCTAACCCAGCCTTCCACTTCCTCATCCAAGTCATTTATAAAAATCACAAAGAGCAGAGGTCCCAGAACAGATCCTGTGGAACACCACTGGTCACCGAGCTACATGCTGAATACTTTCCATCTACTACCACCCTCTGACTTCTATGGGCCAGCCAATTTTGTATCCAGACAGCCAACGTTCTCTGAATCCCATGCCTCCTTACTTTCTGAATGAGCCTACCATGGGGAACCTTATCAAACGCCTTGCTAAAATCCATATACACCACATCCACTGCTCTTCCTTCATCAATGTGTTTTGTCACATCTTCAAAGAATTCAATAAGGCTTGTGAGGCATGACCTGCCCCTCACAAAGCCATGCTGACCGTCTCTAATCAAACCATGCTTTTCCAAATAATCATAAATCCTGTCTCTCAGAATCCTCTCCAATAATTTGCCCACTACCGACGTAAGACTGACTGGTCTATAATTCCCAGGGTTATCCCTATTCCCTTTCTTGAACAAGGGAACAACATTTGCCACCCTCCAATCATCCGGTACTACTCCAGTGGACAGTGAAGATGCAAAGATCATCGTCAAAGGCGCAGCAATCTCTTTCCTCGCTTCCCGTAATATCCTTGGGTATATCCCGTCTGGCCCCGGGGACTTATCTGTCCTCATATCATTCAAAATATCCAGCACATCCTCCCTCTTAACCTCAACCTGTTCGAGCATATCAGCCTGTTCCACGCTGTCCTCACAAATGACCAGGTCCCTCTCAGTAGTGAATACTGAAGCAAAGTATTCATTTAGGACTTCCCCTACCTCCTCCGACTCCAGGCACAAGTTCCCTCCACTATCCCTGATCGGCCCTCCCCTCACTCTGGCCACCCTCTTGTTCCTCACATAAGTGTAGAACGCCTTGGGATTTTCCTTAATCCTACCCGCCAAGACTTTTTCATGTCCCCTTCTAGCTCTCCTAAATCCATTCTTCAGTTCCTTCCTGGCTACCTTGTAACCCTCTAGAGCCCTGTCTGATCCTTGCTTCCTCAACCTTAAGTAAGCTTCCTTCTTCCTCTTGACTAGCTGTTCCACATCTCTTGTCATCCAAGGTTCCTTCACCCTACCATCCCTTCCCTGCCTCATCGGGACAAACCTATCCAGCAGTCGCAGCAAGTGCTCCCTCAACAACCTCCACATTTCTGTCGTGCATTTCTCTGAGAACATCTGTTCCCAATTTATGCTCCCCAGTTCCTGCCTAATAGCATTTTAATTCCCCCTCCCCCAATTAAATATTTTCCCATCCCGTCTGCTCCTGCCCCTCTCCATGACTAAAGTAAAGGTCAGGGAGATGTGATCACTATCACCGAAATGCTCTCCCACCGAGAGATCTGCCACCTGGCCTGGTTCGTTGCCAAGCACCAAGTCCAACATAGTCTCCCCTCTAGTCGGCCTATCTACATATTGAGTCAGGAAACCTTCCTGGACACACCTGCAAAAACTGCTCCATCCAAACTATTTGCACTAAGGAGGTTCCAATCAATATTAGGGAAGTTGAAGTCACCCATGACAACAACCCTGTTACTTCTGCACCTTTCCAAAATCTGCCTCCCAATCTGTTCCTCCATGTCTCTGTTGCTTTTGGGGGGTCTATAGAAAACTCCCAACAAAGTGACTGCTCCTTTCCTGTTTCTGACTTCCACCCATAATGACTCAGTAGACAAACCCTCCTCGACGACCTCCCTTTCTGCAGCTGTGATACTATCCCTGATTAACAATGCCACTCCCCCACCTCTTTTACCTCCCTCCCTATTCCTTTTGAAACATCTAAACCCCGGAACATCCAACATCCATTCCTGCCCCTGTGATATCCACGTCTCCGTAATGGTCACAACATCGTAGCTCCAAGTACTGATCCATGCTCTAAGTTCATTACCCTTATTCCTGACACTTCTTGCATTAAAATAGACACACTTCAACCCATCATACTGGCTGCAACTTTGCCCTGTCAACTGTCTAACCTTCCTCACAGACTCTCTGCACTCGGTATCTGCCTATTCAACAGCTAGCCCATCCACTGATCCGTGGCTCTGGTTCCCATCCCCCTGCCAAACTAGTTTAAACCCTCCCGAAAAGCTCTAGCAAACCTCCTGCCCAGGATATTGGTGCCCCTCCAGTTCAGATGCAATCCGTCCTTCTTGTACATGTCCCACCTTCCCCGGAAGGTATCCCAATGATCCACATATCTGAATCCCTCCCTCCTACACCAGTTCTGTAGCCACGTGTTCAGCTGCACTCGCTCCCTGTTTCTCGCCTCACTAGCACGTGGCACCGGTAACAATCCTGAGATTACTACTCTGCTCGTCCTGCCTTTCAGCTTCCAACCTAACTCCCTATATTCGCTTTTCAGGTCCTCATCCCTTTTCCTAGATATGTCATTGGTACCGATATGTACCACGACCTCTGGCTGCTCCCCCTCCCCCTTAAGAATCCTGTGGACTCGATCCGAGACATCCCTGACCCTAGCACCCGGGAGGCAACATACCATCCGGGAGTCTCGTTCGCGACCACAGAATCTCCTGTCTGTTCCTCTCACCATTGAATCTCCTATCACTATCGCTCTCCTATTCTCATCCCTTCCCTTCAGAGCCACTGAGCCAGGCTCAGTGCCAGAGACCTGGCCACTGTGGCTTTCCTCTGGTAGGTCCCCCCCCCCCAACCGTATCCAAAACGGTATACGTATTATTCAGGGGAACGGCCACAGGGGATCCCTGCACTGTGCGCCTATTCCCTTTCCCTCCCCTGACAGTCACCCAGCTACCTTTATCCTGTAACTTAGGTGTCACTACTTCCCTATAACTGTTTGCTATCACCCCTTCAGGATCCTGAATGATCCGAAGTTCATCCAGCTCCAGCTCCAGTTCCCTAACGTGGTTTGCGAGGAGCTGGAGTTGGGTGCACTTCTCACAGGTGAAGTCGGCAGGGACACAAGTGGTGACCCTCACCTCCCACATCCTGCAAAATCTAATCTAATGTATGCAGACACTTCCTGTGCCATGGTTAAGTAACGTTTTGATGTCAACGTTTACGATGGGAGTTGTCTTTGAAAGTATTTGTATCATCAATTTTCCAATGTAAACACTGATCTGTCACACTGTGCTTGAGGATCTCCCACCATGGATGGCACTGGATAACCTTGAGATCCTAAACTTCCATGCCTGCCTGCCTGCCAACCTTCAGTGCTAACCTTCCCACCCTACGCCTCAGCTCCACTATCCTTCCAGAATCAGTACTGGTCTTCCCACCCCAAACTTCAACTGCACTCTCCTTCCAGAACCTGTGCTGGTCTTTGAACCAAGGGTCTTTCCTCGGTTTACTCCTTTAATGGCTTCCTCAGAGAGACAGGGACAAATGGGGGACAGAAAGAAAGAGGCACAAATAAGTAGAGAATAAAATAGTAAAGCTAGGGAGAGTCTGAAACATCTGGGCTTCAACTGGATATTTATACCTTGAAACAGTTGAAGGAAGATTCTAACTACATATATGCACGCTCAAGAAGTACGGTTTATATAAGCTCTCAGCATACAATGTTTGCATCACCGTGAGTTGGTGGAGAATGGTGTATCCCCTCATCCCCTTGTTATACCAATGTGCTTTGTTGATTGATAATTTTCTTTAATCCACTAACTGGAAATCTGAATTTATATTTTTAAAAAGACATTTAAAAAAGAAAAGCTATAAGGATGACTTTGCTAGCAGCTTAAGATGGCCACCTAATTTGCAACACTGTAACTTACACCGCAATGCTGTGAGGAGGAACACAAAATGTCTGCTCAGTCCCCAGCAAGAACCAAGATCCAGGAAGTTTAAGGGAACTACCTGATCTTTTTAGCAAGAAGAAGAAATACTGTTAACTGCTATGTTTGAATCACTGAGTGACTGTCATGTGACAAGCCCCTTCCCATCTGTGATTTTAAGCTTGTGTCTTTCTGCAGCAGGGAGAAGAGAAGCAACTGGACTCTGACATGTGCAGAACCAAGTGGGAGTCCCCCCCCCCCCCCCCCTCTCTCTCTCTCTCCATTCCAGCATGAAAGCTTTCAAATCTTGCTTGTTGACTGACCACCTGTGCATACTCCGACTATAATCAGAAACCTCGTTGGAGGAAATCATCTGCATCATTGTCTCCAAGAGACCCACTGAACTAGTCATCTACATTTTTAAACTAAAAGCCTCAGGACCACCGAATTGAGCTATAAGCCAGCCGAATCACCAAACGCCATAGACTGTATACGCTTTTTTCTATGGGCTCTAACTTAACCAATCCACCTTTCCCCATTCTGTAACCTATTGTGTGTATGTAAACCTCTAGTGTGTGTGTGAGTGAAAGTTGGCGCATTGTTTATTATTTTCATTCATTCGGTTTAGGTACAATAAAGTTAACCTCTTTCTTTGCTAACTCAAGAAAAACAGTCTGAGTGGTTCTTGTTATGCTCATAGCAAGTAAGTAATCAAACACCTGAATTGGCCAGTACATCCATTTTAAGAAAGAATTAAACCTGCTGTGGTCAAACAAGGAAAGGGAAAAGAGGGAAGCCCTTTGATCTCTCCTCACTTGACCGTAACCCCTCATTTCCTTTTCCCAAAGCTGTGAAAGAAACTGGAACTTGAATTCTCAAAATTTTATTTCTGGCAAGTCTGATATTTAAATTAACAGCTGCAGCATTTCTGTTACGAACTTTTCACAGACATCTATACTTAGAGCAGGTGTTGTTCCTTTGTTGACAGAAATAAGTTAATAGATCTTAAGAAATAGGAGCAGGAGTAGGCCATTCATCCCCGTGAGTCTGCTCCACCATTTAATATGATCATGGCTGATCTGATTGTGACCTTAACTCCACTTTCCTGCTGGCCCCCCATAACCCTTGATGATTAAAAATCTGTCTAACTCAGCCTTGAATATATTCAATGGCCCAGCCTCCACTGCTCTCTGAGGAAGAGTATTCCCAAGATTAATGACCCTCTGAAAGAAGAAATTCTGCCTCATCCCAGTCTAAAATGGGAGAACCTTTATTCTGAAACTGTGCCCCCTAGTTCTAGATTCCCCCATGAGGCAAAACATCCTCTCAGCATCTATCCTGTCAAGCCCTCTCAGAATCTTATATGTTTCAATAAGATCACCTCTCATTCGTCTACACTCCAATGGGTTTAGGCCCAACCTGCTCAATCATTCCTCATTAGGCAACCCCTTCATCCCAGGAATCAACCTCGTAAGCCTTCTCTGCACAGCCTCCAATGCAAGTATATCCCTCCTTAAATAAGGAGACCAAAACTCTAGGCAGTACTCTAGGTGCTGTCTGACCAATGCCCTCTACAGTTGTATACTCCATCCCCCTTGCAATAAAGGCTAACATTCCATTCTCCTTCCTAATTACTTGCTGTACCTGCATGCTAACGTTTTGTGATTCATGTACAAGGACACCCAGATCCTTCTGTACCACAGCATTCTGCAGTTATTTAAATAATATTTTGCTGTTCTTTTCTTTCCACCAAAGCGGATAAGCTCACATTTTTCCACATTATACTCCATCTGTCAAATTTTTGCCCATTCACTTAACCTATCTATATTTCATTGCATGTGGCCTCCTCACAATTTACTTTCCTACCTACTTTTGTATCATCAGCAAATTTGGCTACAATACACTTTGTCCCTTCATCATTACAATAGATTGTAAATCAAAATAAAAGCATCATTTATCAAAATATCTTTAATTTGTAGACTCTTGCCTCTGTGCTTTAAATGAAAATTGAGTTTTAAAAAATCTCTTGCTTCTGATTCATCTTTGAGACAAAAGGATTTTTACAATAAACTTGGAAACCACAACACAATGAATATTTGAGTGTTTTATATGGTAATTTATGTTGGTTCAAGACTTTATGGGGGTAATTATAAACTAACCTGCCCAATTGCATTAACTTCAATGAGAGGTAAATTGGGCAAAGTGTAAAATGGGTAGTTAATCTGATCTGATCCCATCAGCTTCCAGCCAGGCGGATCAGTTAAAATTGTCTCCAATAACAGGCTGAATTTAGCTGCTTGTAATACTGACTTTTACTGAAAGGATGATTCTGGATTTCTGGTGAACCCAATGAGCAGCTGTTGGAAATCCTGAACTCCCATCCCCACCCCCATGGATACCGACGGCAGATCCGGAAGTAGGTGCCATCGCTGCCTGTGACGTGTGGGGCTAGCCAACTGCAATAACGCAGCTGGTGGCCATTTTACATAATGGAGGCACAGGGCCCGTCCAATCACGCATCGGGGTCGGGCTCCGAGGCGGTGAATGTGGCATCAGATGACTGCAATGTGGGTGCTCACACCATATTTAAAGTGGTGCCAGCGCTGCTTGTAATGCTGACTTTTACTGAATCAATGATTCTGGATTGCTGGTGAACCCAGTGAGCAGCTGTTGGAAATCCTGAACTCCCATTCCCCCCCACCTCCCCCAGAGAAAGACGTACGACCATTGGCACACAGCAGGAATGAATGGACACTATGGCTAGGGTAAGACCACATGTGGCCACATGGTTTAGTGATGCCTTCCTGAAGATTTTCCTCCAGGGTGCAAGGGAAAGACTGGAGGTCCACTTTCCAAGGGATGGCAAGAAGAGGGCCTCCTGCCTGACCAAGAGAGCCTCAATGGAGATCACAGAGGATGTTGACAGCCGTGGGGTCATCCAATGCAATTGGGTCAAGTGCAAGAAGAGTCAATGACCTACTTCATTCTGCCAAGGTGAGTGCTCCATACCTCCTTCCTCTTCGGGGCTTGCATGGGACGTAGCGCGACATGGGGAGGGAGGCACCACAAAGGCAAGGGGGTTAGTCATCACCACATCCTGGCAGATGCATTGATGCATCTTGGCGTCAGGCCATCTTCCTTCGCAGCTCAGCCCAATGACATCCTGGGGACAAGGGGAGGAACCATGTAGGAAACCCTATCAGGAGACAAGGGTCTCTAGCAGAACTGTTCTCTTGTTCTGCCTGCAAAGTCTATGTCCTACTTTGCACTTGCAGGACAACGGGCCCATAATGCCAGGGAGACCTCACAGACTGGCAGAAAAATAGTAGATTTGCAGCTTCTTTCCATGGCTGAGGAGATGGCACTGGAGGTAGCAGAGGCCCAGGGCGGCTGCTCGATAGTGAATGGTGAGACTGCAATCTCTGCACAAGAGAGTGAGGATTGTCTTCATTCGACATCCACCACATGTCTGGCGATCCACATCACGTATGGTTGGCATGACAAGATCTGCAATGCCTAACCTACAGTTGTTTATGTTCTCTCATGCAAATTATTGTCCAGCTGAAGGGGGACAGCCGTCAACCTCTGAGGAGGAGCAGCAGTCAGAGGAAGCACCATCACGTGACTCTCCTGCACCTTCCACCAGTGCAGAGATGTTCACCTTGGTGGGTTTGTGATCGGCCTTAGAATCAGGGTCACAAGCTGGTGAGAGCACCACACACACGCCTGAGCAGCTGACTGATGCTGAGACAGCTGAGGCCACTGACACTTGGAGGACTGCTGAGCCCCAGGCTGATGGTGAGCCTCTGGTGTCGATAACACAGGTCATGCTGGAGTTGCAGAGAGAGACAAGGCAACATCTAGCGGAGATGTCAGAGGCCATGCACAGGCATGAGCAGATGAAGGAGGAGTCCATCCATGCCATGAATGCTGCCATGTTTCAGGTGTGTGAGTACATGGCTTCCTCCATCGAGAGGCTGGTGACCCTCATAGAGAACCAGATCCCACAGATGCACACAGATCTGCACACCATCGCCTTGGCCATGAGCTTAATGCAGCAGCAGCAAGGTGAGAGAAGGACCAGGCGCCTGGAGTCTTCTCCAGGTCCTCATCCTTCTTTGGTGAGCAGGAACGTTCAAGTGATCCTTGAAAGGGAGGAGGAGGAGAGGCTGATCTCCACAGCTAGAGGCTCCCCTCAGGGTGGTCTGAGTGTGGACAATGGCACCTCAGCCCCTCCGCCAGCGAGCCCGGCTCCAGTAGCCACGACACCTGGGGAGAATCCTGCACCCATGCAGGAAACGCTCAGGCAGCCGGGCCTTCCAGGCCTAAGGCAGTCAGAGAATGGCCACCAAGTTCATCCCAGCCCTAAGTGCAGCCTGATCAGCAGCCTGCCTCCAGTCCAGCTGCTATCGCAGGGTTCACACCTCATAGAAGCACTCGTAAATATATTTTAAAAAGCACCTAGGGACATTTGCCATTTATATTATTTTAAAAAGGTCTATTGTTATTACAGTTCACATTCATTGTTGTAAATTGCTTATTCTTCCATGCCTTAACTGTGAGATGCTGACTTCACCGTTGCTCCCTCATTGGGCTGCCAGTATAGGCATAGGCTGCCTTTAACAAGGGTCTCAGATGTGCCAGAGTGAGTGGTGAAGCTGGGGGCTAGGCATGGAGTCCAGTTAAAATGGAGGCAACAGACTGAATATATTGAGGTGAGTCTTTACTGCATTCACTTTGACAGGCTATCACGATGGGTAAGTATGAGATTATCTCTTGCCTCCCTTGCTCATTTCTTAATGTGCCTGGCCTCCGGTTGAGGACTAGCAATCAATCATGTCCTCCTCATGCAAAGCCTCCCCCTCTGCAGTGCTAGAGAGTGCAGAGCACAGCAGATCACCATGATAGATGAGACCCTTGTTGGGACATACTGCAGGCCTCCACTGGATCGATCGAGGCACCAGAATCTCGTGGCCTGCTCGATGGTAGCTCGGGTGGAGCCGTGGCAGGTGTTCTACCACTCCTGTGCTGCAGTGCGAGGATTTCTCACAGCATCAAAAGGCATGCCTTCAATGGTTAGCCCTTGTCCCTGAGATCCATCCCTGAAGGTGAATGGGCAGCCTGCAAAGCTGTGGCATCTGGGACTGTCGAAGTATGTAGGTGTCATGGCAGCTTCCTGGAAAGCGGTCACACACCTGCAGGAAACGCTTTCTGTGGTCGCAGATCAGTTGAACATTGATGGAATGTAAACTCTTCCTGTTGATGAAGGTGGCTGACTGGTCCATGGGAACCTTGATGACTACATGCCTGTCATCTATCACATCTTGCACCTGGGAAAATCCAGCGATGGCCCCGAAGCCGGTGGCCCTCTCGGCCTGAATGTCAGGGTCAGTCCAGTAGCACACATAGCCGCTGGCCCTCAGGGCATTCATCACCTCCTTGATGCAGCAGTGGGCTACTGTCTGGGAGACCCCACACGTTTCCCTTGGAACCATGGAAAGAGCCTGGTAAAAGTTGAATGCCACAGTGATCTTCAGGGCTACTGACGTAGGGTGACCACCGTAGCCCATATGTCGCAACTCAACCTGCAGCATAGTGTATAAGCCAGTGATAGCCTCCCCGGAGAGTCGCATTCTTCACTGACAATGCCAGTCAGGCATTTGGAGGTAGCTGAGTCGAGTCCAGTCCGCCCTCTGGTGCGTGGATGGCTGTTGTTGCTCTCATCGTGGAGAATCACGGGCAGGTTCAGCTGTCTCTTGGCCCTCCCTCTGTCAGCGGCACTGCATCATGCCATAGGTGTCCACAAAGACAGGGTGGATGAGACCCATACCAGCTGATCATTATGTCTGCACAGCATTGTCCTTGCCTTTGCCTTTGCCTTTTCTACTCCCCTCGGCTACACGCTAATAGCACTCAGTGCCCGCCCTTGCTGAGAACCATGCCAACACCCAGCACTATGGCCATCCAACCCTCACACCCAGTACAATGGCCACTGGAGCCTCTCACCCAAGACCAAACTGACCTGGCACTGCCACCCGAGACCAAGCCCACCTGTGCAGAGGGTACAGCACTGCAGGCCGACAATGACCTCCACTTCTCCCTCTTCCCCTTTCCAGTGCTCGTCATGGCTGCCTTCCCGTCACCTCAGTGCCATCACCTTTTAATGGCCGGGGATCTGAAGGCACTTGAGGGCTGTCGCCATTTATTTAATTCCAAACCCTCCACTGAATCATAATCAGTTGCATACTAATGTATTACAATGACCTGTTCAGCAATTCAAATGGCAGTCCTGTTGTGTCGGGGCGGTGATGCTGCCTTGAAGCTTTCATGCTGCTGACTAAATCCTGAACTGACGTCACAATGTCAGATTTCCGAGCAGGCACATCTGTCACTAATCTCCGGCACCCCCCACCACCACCCCCCACGTCTCCATTCCCGCTCCTAATGCCTCTTAAATTCCGCCTAATGTGTGCCAAAGGGTAAATTTCTATTTCTTCACACCAGCGTCAGTTATTGGGAAATTGAACCCCTCAGCCATGACTGCAAGGGCTGCAGCGGTTCAAAAAGGCAGCTCGCCATCACCTTCTCAAGGGCAATTAGGGATGGGCAATAAATGTTGGCCCAGCCAATGATGCCCACAACCCATGAAAGAATAAAAAACAAAATTTACAATCCATTAAATTTATTGGATAGAACATCAAAGCTGGAGTGTTTCAACTTCCTGATATTTTCAGAAAATATATATCCTTGGAGATGCATATTATATATAACCACTTTGACTAATATCAAATTTAGCTCATATTTTTCCTCTGAGTCAACAGCAAATTACCTTTGATTACGAAGTTATTAATTATGTACAAGCACAGCATTATAATTTGGGTCTTTTTTTTATAAATAAGGTATTAGCAATGTGATAAAACCAGGTATTTGCAACATTTGTTCTTATATTAATATCTAAAATTCAACATCATTTAATCTATATAAAACTAACAGAACTAAACAAAATAAAATAAAATATCTTCCAGTTGATATCCTGGACGGCATGTTCTCAGTACACGTTGGGCACAAGACCTTTGCTATTTGATTTCTACTCAGCAACCTTCACACACATTAATAACTTACATTGTTAGTGAATGACAGCAGAATTGTAACCTTATGTGTTTTGTCTTCTAAGGAAAAATCCTCAGAAAATAGCCTTCTAAAATAATGAACAGATTGTAAGCCCTGAAATTCAAGTCAAACCACCTCCCCATTCCACTCTCTCTCATCAGTGTTACCAAACCACAGATTTACATTCCACAGTATTGGCAATCCAGAACCATTTCCCAATTCAACCAAACCCCAACGCCCTTCCCATAACTGTTCCAAAAATTCGACAACTCCATGCACATTATTCCTAAACCTCATATATCTCCCACAAATCTGCTATATTTTGCCTACCAACTTCCTGACAAGAGATGAGATAAAAAACAAATACATAGGTAAGAGAATACATCATAATAATCATTGTAACTCGATCACAGTTTACATGGAAACATGAGCAGAGCTCATGGCAGTGATATTCACTGGGTTGGAATTTCAGAATGCGTGGGGGAGATTTGATCGAGAAACCCAGAAGTGTGGGTTTCCCCAAATGCTGTGCAGAGTTTTTAAAAAGATTTTTCATCTTCCACCATCCATAAGCTTGACATCATCCAAAACTCTGCTGCCTGTATCCTAACTCACACGAAGTCTCATTCACCCATTACCCTTGTGCTCGCTGACCTATGTTGGCCTCTGCTTGAGCAATGCCTCAATTTTAAGATACTGATCCTTGTTTTCAAACCCCTCCATGGCCTTACCCCTCCCTATCTCTGTAACTTCCTCCAGCTCAACAACCATCAGAGATTTCTGTGCTCCTCTAATTCCAGCCTCTTGTGAATCCCCGATTTTAATCACTCTACCATTGGCAGAGATGGCTTCAGCTGCTGAGGCCCTAAACTCTGAAATTCCCTCCCTAAACCTCTCTACGCCTCTTCCTCTCTTCTCTTAAATACACTCTTTAAAGCTTAGCTCTTTGACTAAGCTTTTGATCATCTGCCCTAACATCACAGAATGTGGCTTAGTGTCAAATTTTATTAACACTCCTGGGAAGTGTCTTGGGACATTTTATTACATTAAAGGCACAATATAAACACAAGTTGTTGGTGTTGTTGAACAGCTTTCCTACCTGGAAGCCAGCCTGACTGACAGGTTAAGCTACCTGTTGGGCAAGGAAGGCTCCGGAAAAGTCCACAGCCCAGAATCGTGTAAAGATTGTTGTTGTTGAGGGTTGAGATCTTTGGATTGGGGGAAGAAATGATCATGGTGATGTTGAGGGGGGTGGGGGGAGGTGGGTGGTGGTCAGAGATCACAGGGTAGAGATCAAGGGGGAAGAGATAGGGCATTCGGACAAAATCGGAGATTGAGGGGGTTTGGGGAGATCAGGGGTCAGTGATGGGTGGGGTTGGGAGCTGAGAGATGTGGGACTTTGAGGGTGGAAGTGGTAGGAGAGTTTATAGGTTAGCTTGTTGGGCCTGGGCAAACACTCCTGCTCTTCCTTGGCCACAAGCACTTGCCTAATAAATCCTCTCCACCTTGCCTCCTTTTATCTGACAGGTTTTCTCAGCCCTGGGAAACAAGGCTAACGTGAGTTAAAAATGGAATGATTGTAAAAATGGAAGCATGCATTCTCTTTAAAGGGCCTTAGCAACTGATCCACCTGCTGAGAGTGGATTACTCACCTGCCCCTCATATTGTCTCCATTAAAACGGGAAGTGCACGGGCACAAAACAGCTTCCCACCTAACCCAAACCTCCAATGTCCAAAGCACCAGTCAAAATCCCAGAATATCAAGTAATAAAAGTGGAATTTGCAGGATTCAGTCATCATTAAGCATTGACAAAGATCTGTATTGTTTGTTATGCAGTAAAATACTCCTATTATGAAACCTCAGTGGCCCTCTTGGGCAGTCATGCAAAATGGACAATAGCAAATTGCACCCTCACCCAATATTGTTTCCATTGATGTCATCCAAACCAAGGACGTGACGCAAGAAGTCTCAATGAAAAGGAAGGTTTCAGAAAATAGTTTATCTACATGACCTATTAACCCCTAAAAACAAAAAAAAGTACTTGAGTGAAAAAGCAGAGGATAGGGAACAGAGATTTTATAGATGAAATGCACTAAAAACACACACCTACATATGCATTGTCTAAACATCAACATTTCAATTAATAGGCAATAGCCTCTGGAATTTCCATGTAGTTAGTGGAGAATATAAATATTGATATTTCACATCAATAATCTTTGGCTCTTATGTTGTCAGTCTTAAAGGACTTTTCAGCAGTAGAGAGAATACTATCTTTAAAATCTCACTGAAGGTTATTCTTTAATCCTGAACACCTTGAAGGACAATGCTGAAAAAAGCTTTTCAGAAATGTTAATTTTCTGTCCCCATTTAATATAACTACAGACTAAAGAGCCTTCCATATTGAAAGGAAAACTCAACATTGCTATTGGACAACACGAACTTGTTGCCATGCCATGAAAAGTCTTAGACGTAGTTCCCAAAAGGTATGGAACTATCAATTAATACCAATTTGAATAGATGAGGACAAGTTATCAAGAAGTTTATCTGATTTGTCTATATTGCTACGGTCACTTGGAGAAGCTCAGTTTATGGAGAAAATCTGTGTGCACTGTTAAAGCTGATCTGTTTTTCAGATGTTTGAGGAGTAATTTTCGGCACAGTGATACAGCTTAAGCCAAAGGACTATCCTAAGTCAGTCTTCAGGTATTGTCATCATAACTGCGGCACGCTGTGGGCATCAATTGGGTGCCGCAATGCAAGTCACCAGTCAGGACCTAATTAAATTTGGCTGGCTCAAGCAATGCCAATGCCAATGCCCATAGGTGAGTCTGGAAAAGGGGAGACGAGCAGATGGAGCAGAGGCTGGCAGCAGCCACAGTATTATCGTGGACGACGACTCCTAGCTCCGCAATAAATTACATTAAAAAAACTTTAAAAACACTCCCTTTAAGGCACTTGGTTGGACCACTGTAGTGCCCATCCAAATACTCAGAGCTAGTGGCAACACCAGCTCTAACTACCTTTAAAACAATTTTAAAAATGTGTCTGGAAATGGATGTTTTCTTTTATATTCATTCATGGGATGTGGGCATCACTGGCTTGGTCAGCATTATTACCCATCCCGAATTGCCCTTGAACTGAGTGGCTTGCTCGGCAAATTTCACAGGGCAGTTAAGAGTCAACTACATTGTTTTGGTCTGGAGTCACATGTAGGCCACACCACGTAAAGGCATCATATTTCCTTCCCTAAAGGACGTCAGTGAACCAGATGGGTTTTTACAACAATCAACAATGGTTTCATGGTCACCATTAGACTAGCTTTTTAACTCCAGATTTAGTAATTTGGTTATTAATTGGAAACTCGATTTTCAGAACTTCTGCTGGCAGTGGTGGCACTTTGCAAAATGGCCAGCAAAGTACTACCTGGAGAAAGGATCTTCTTTTGAATAAAAAGACCTTTCGAAGAGGACACGGAAGTCACTTAGGAGCATTTAAGGGTAAATTTTGTGGACTTTCTGACCTCTGTTGCCGGTACTAAAATATTACAGTTGGGTCTAGGCCGGTAGACTTGCTTTGAAAATAGACAAAGTATTTGGCCAGCAAGTGAAAAGTCTTGACGGGTGAGGTGGCACCCAGAAACCAAAGTCTTATATATATGAATGTACATGAAATGACTGTTGGTACACAGAGTGCTTTAAAGAAAGCAAAGAGAAACAAAAAATGGTGAAGTGGGAGTGGTGAAGGGGGTGGGGAGTGGTGTAGGAGCACCCATATGATTCCAATATTGAAATGAGGCCTGCGCTCATTTCATGCAATACTCATGGCTGCCTATAAAAAGGTCCTGCTGAGTTTAGTGGGTGCTCAGGCACACCTGCAGATCAAGCGGGTTTCTTCACAACTAGATGGCTATTATTGTAGCTGTTTTATTCCTTAAAATGGGTGCAATGCCATTGAATTTAGGCCCTGGTGTCTTCACTAAAATCCATTTGTTTTAGGATGTGCTTACCTGTATTAGAAGTGTGTGTGAGGTATTTGTTGTTTTATTTTACACTCATTACTGTAGTCAAACTCTCTATGAGGCAGCCAGCAACAGTGTAACACCAGTTAAAAATCTTCCTCTCTTTTGACAAAATGAAATCTCTAGAGTGATAACATACACCAGGTAACAGCCAGAAGTTAACCAACAGCCTGAAATTGCAAACCAGCACCTAACCTGTAAGTTTTGCATGATGCCTTTAAATAACAATGGTGATGGATTCTTCCTTCCAGTTAGTGCCATGTCGTGCTGGGAAAGTTAAGCATACGGCTATTCTTGCAGGATCCTAATGTAAATAACATATTCAGTTCTTAACATAATTTTGACAGGTGCTTACACAATATGGCAATAGCACAATTCTGACTCTTGATGAGTGTGTGCTTTCTGCCTGTCATATTGGAGGCATAAGAGCCCATTTAGTGCCTGAAAACCGGTCACTGCATGATTGAATTTCGAGGCCCAGAGGTTTAAAGGCGCTAAAGTACATAACCTAGTTGCCTTTGAGAATTCATCAGCTGGTCTGCGTCTTTTCAAAATAAGTAATATAAAGTCAAAACCCATGACATCTATAATTTGTTGTTATCGAGAGTGTTAATGAATTTTATCATTATGTATTGCCAGACTCAATTGCAGGCATGCACTGGCCACAGTGTATGAATTGCTAGCCTTTTGCATTATTGGATGACAAGATCTTTAAAATTCATTTGCCTTAAAGGAAACAAACTGAGTAAAAGCAAGGGTCTATTCGAATGTTATTGAGAGTCATATGGAAGCCATTTGGCCCATCGATTCCATGCTGGCTCTCCACGGAGCAGTCCAGTAGGTCCCACTCCCCTGCCCGATCCCTGTAGCCCTGCAAGCTTATTTCCTTCAAGTGGCCATCCAATTTCCTTTGAAGTCATTGGTTGTCTTCTGTTCCACCACCCTGGTGGGCAGTGAGTTCCAAGTCATTACCACCTGCTGTGTAAAAAAAGTTCTTCCTCACATTCCCCCTGCACCTCTTGCCCAAAACCTTAAATCTGTGTCCCCTGGTCCTTGTACTATCAGTTAATGGGAACCTTTATAAAGGTTCAGCCTAACCTCTCTCCTTTGTACTCAAAACCTCTATTTATGAATCCCAAGATTCCATATGCTTTGCTAACCACTCTCTCAACAAGTCCTACTACCTGCAAAGATCAATGCACATGTACCCTCAGGTTCCTCTGTTCCTGCACACTCTTTAGAACTGTGCCATTAAGTCTATATTGCCTCACCATAACCCTTCTACCAAAATGCATCACTTCACACTTCTCTGTGTTAAATGTCATCTGCCACTTATCTGCCCATTCTACTAGCCTATCTATGTCCTGTTGCAGGTGATTCGTATCATCCTTACTGTTTGTCACTCCTCCAAGTTTGGTATCAATGGCAATTTTTGAAATTCTACTCTGTATTTTTTTTTTGTTTATGGGATGTGGGCATCGCTTGCTAGGCCAGCATTTATTGCCCATCCCAACTTGCCCTTGAACGGAGTGACTTGCTAGGCCATTTCAGAGGGCATTTTAAGAGTCACATGTAGGCCAGACCAGGTAAGGATGGCAGATTTCCTTCCCTAAAGGGTGTTAGTGAACCAGACAGGTTTTTTACAACAATCGACAATGGTTTCATGGTCACCATTAGACTAGCTTTTTAATTCCCAGATTAATTGAATTCAAATGTCACCATCTGCCATCTGGATTTGAACCCATTCAAATCCCTAGAGCAGTAGCCTGGGTCTCTGGGTTACTAATCCAGTGACATTACCATTACGTCACCGCCTCCACCTACATTCCAAGATCTAACTCATTTATATATGACAAAAGAAGCAGTGATCCTGGCACAGACCCTTTGGGAACACCACTGTCTCCCATCCTCCAGTCTGAAAATCAAACATTTACTATGACTCGCTGTTTTCTGTCCTTAAGCCAATTTTTTATCCAACTGGACACTGACCCTCCTATTTCATGAGCCTCAATTTTGCTCACCAGCCTTTTATGTGGTACTTTATCAAATTCTTTCTTAAAATCCAAATAGACAACATCCACTGCATCCCCTTCCTCAACCTTCTTTGTTACTTCATCAAAACATTCAATTAAATTAGTCGAGCATGATCTGCCTTTTACAAATCAGTGCTGGCTATTCTTAATTAACGCAAACCTCTCCAAGTGCCTGTTGATTTTTTTCCCTGATTATTGTTTCTAAAACCTTACCCACCACTGATGTTAAACTAATTGGCCTGTAGTTACTAGGACCAAACTCACATCCTTT
The DNA here is from genome assembly GCF_036365525.1 of Heterodontus francisci. Lineage (NCBI taxonomy): Eukaryota > Metazoa > Chordata > Chondrichthyes > Heterodontiformes > Heterodontidae > Heterodontus > Heterodontus francisci. The sequence continues at coordinate 45,156,125 of NC_090387.1, forward strand.
CTTGAATAAGGGTGTCACATTTGCCACTCTCCAATCCTCTGGCTCCTCCTCCATATCTAGTGAAGATTGGAAGATTATGGCAAGCCCTTCTGCTATCTCCACCCCCACTTCCTTTAGCAATCTGGGGTGCAAGCCATAAGGACCAGGTGACTTATCTACCCTAAGCATAGTCAGCCTTTCAAGTTCCTCCCTCTCAATTTTTACTCAATCCATTGCCTGTACTCTCTCCGCTTCTACCAATATTTTGTCAGATTCCTCTTCCTTAATAAACACTGATACAAAGTAATCATTAAGTATTATAGGGTGGCACAGTGGCGCAGTGATTAGCACTGTAGCCTCATAGCTCCACCGACCCAGGTTCAGTTCTGAGTACTGCCTGTGTGAAGTTTGCAAGTTCTCCCTGTGACCATGTGGGTTTCTGCCAGGTGCTCTGGTTTCCTCCCACAGCCAAAGACTTGCAGGTTGACAGGTAAATTGGCCATTGTAAATTGCCCCTGGTGTAGGTAGGTGGTAGGAGAATTGAGGGACGGTGGGGATGTGGTAGGGAATATGGGATTAATATAGGATTAGTAGGATTAGTATAAATGGGTGGTTGATGGTCAGCACAGACTCAGTGGGCCAAAGGGCCTGTTTCAGTGCTGTACCTGTCTATGACTCTAAGGAAGTTCTCCTGAATACATTTCAGAAATTCCTTATCTTTTACTCAATTATCCCAATTGATATTAGGGTAATTAAAGACCACCAATATCACTACTCTATAGTTGTTGCACATCTCTGTGATTTCCCTGCCGGTTTGCTCCTCTATCTCTTTCACTATTTGGAGACCTATAGAATGCCCCCAGTAGCATGATCATACTCTTTTTGCTTATCAACCCTAACAAAATGAATTCTGTCCTTGCCCACTCACCCTTCTTTCCAGCAATACAATATCTCCCCAAATCAGTATTGCCAGCCAACCTCGCTTTTTTCCTTCCCTATCTTTTTTGAACACTTTGTATCCTGTCTGTTAAGTGTCCACTCCTCACCATTTTTAAGCCATGTTTCATGCCTGCAATTTTTTTTTCTGGTTTCTGAAGGATATTCAGCTTAAACAGCTCTATGGCTGTGATTTACATTCATATGTAATGCATTAACTGAAGGATTGGCTGGTGATAATATTTTAATATCAAGAGGCATGAGAATACTTGACTGTCATCATTCACTGTGTCAACAATCAAGACATTGTTTTATACATTGAGGTGTATAAACAATAGATAAAGTGAAACTCAATTATTTCTTCAAGGTGTCATGCTAGACCTCCACCTGCCAAGGATGAGGCGTATTAATTTTTTTTTTAACTTTAGAGATACAGCACTGAAACAGGCCCTTCGGCCCACCGAGACTGTGCTGACCATCAACCACCCATTTATACTAATCCTACACTAATTCCATATTCCTACCACATCCCCACCTGTCCCTATATTTCCCTACCACCTACCTATACTAGGGGCAATTTATAATGGCCAATTTACCTTTCAACCTGCAAGTCTTTGGCATGTGGGAGGAAACCGGGGCACCCGGAGGAAACCCACGCAGACACAGGGAGAACTTGCAAACTCCACACAGGCAGTACCTGTGTCATATGAACATTGATTTGAAAACTGTTGCTGAAGTGAAGAAAGGACTTGTTTAAATAATCACCAGGCCCTTGGCTGGAAATACATTTGCATATTAATAGACAGTGCTTGTGGAGACAAAAGGGGTTACTTCCCTTATCCAATGGACTTTGAGTACAAGAAATTGAAGGTGAGGGAGCTCAAATTTCAGGATGACTGCTGGGATAGCTAAATCGTCAAACAGACGTGGTCAGACCAGCTGATCACATGACTAGCCTGCTTGGTAACCTGTTTTTTCTGAATTGTACAAACAGTTTGCAAGAGTGTCTGTTTGCTCCTGTACTGAAAAGACCTCTCCTGGCTGGCTCGCCTCAGCCTCTCCTGTCTGCTCCCATCTCTTTATCACAGAACTCCAAATCCACTGAAGCCACATGAACCATAAGAGAGTAAAGTCTCCTACAGTGAACAAGGTTTAAGAAGAATACTGGGTCCCAATGAAAAGCAAGACCTATCTACAATCAAGAACTCTACAGTGAACTCGAAGAACAGTAACAAAACCCTCTTCAGAAATTGTCTCAAACTTTTCCACTTTATTTTTCTTCTGCTCTTTTCTGTCTCTATCTGCATGTGTGTATCACGTAAGCATGCTAGCATGGGCATGTCATGTATCCGTAGGCGTTGACCGAATTAGAGTTTAAATTTAACACATTTCAACTTTTCTTCTTTAAACCTAAGAAAACCTATTTGTGCTGGTTTCTTTGCCTTATAATTGGAAAGCAGTGAACACGGATTCACCAAGGGGGAGCTGAAAGCACGGTGTGTTTAAAATTAAACCCTGTTACGGTAAGACCAGGTGAAGGCTGAGAGGGAACCCTAAACCCCTTTCTCACCGGGTTGTAACAAAGGTAATTCATGCCTACAGGACAAGAGGACATTACTTTAAAGTAATGAAGGTAAGTTTAAAATAGAGCTTAACAAAAATTCTTCAAGTGGATAAACCTTTGGAATAATCTACCAGGTAAGGTAATACAGTTAAAGACGTTAGAGGAGTTCAAACTGCGGTTGGATGCTCAGCTGGGTAAGTAGAAATAGCAACAGCATGAGATCAATGTGCGTATGAGAGTTGCATGAAGTTATACTTAAGCTAGTAGTTGTGTTGCTATATGGATTACATTCTGTGGCCAATCCTCACTGTAGATGCAGAAGTCAAGAATTCACAGATTTCAGAGAGTGAAGGCAGTGGTCCACCTTCATCAATTGTCATCAGGCCATTAAATCAGGAGGGCCAGATTGTGGTCAGAGGGAGAAATTGTGGATGGGTGGACCTGGTGGTTGGGGGGGAGGGGATGGTGGGGAGCAGATAGATCACAGGGGGTTTGGTGGGGGGGAACATTTACAGGGTAATTTGTTGGGCCAGGAAAATAGTCCTGCTCCACCCAGTTCACAAGCAGTACTGTCAAAGCACTCACATTATGGATTTACCCCTTCTCGCCTTCTTTTACATGTCTGGTTTCCTGAGGCCTGGGAAACACAGCCAGAGTGGGTTACACTGTTAAAATGAAGGCATGCAGCCTCCTTCATAGGTTTCAACCAACAACCTGTCTTCTGAGACTAGATTGCTGTTCTCCTTTAAAATCAGAAGTGAGCAGACTCGAGGTGGTTTGGGTTCCTGTTTCAGCCTGATAATTTTACATCCTTCCACCCAATCCAAACCCATCTGTTTTAGGGGTTAAAATTATCCCCTTAAAGTTTGACCAAAGATTAATCCAGCAGGTACAAATTAGCCACCTTCTGATATCATGGGCAGGATTTTGAGTTTTGGGTTGGGAACCTGACATTGGGGTCAAATAGCGTCACAACCTCCACTGTGTGAGAAAATAGTCAGCAGCTGGGCCACCATTGTGGAGGGAAAACCCAATTTTTTAAATCAAAGAAACAGGGAAGAAGAACCATAATGAATGAAAAAATTAATTCATGATGCACTGATCATACAAAAGAGGTTTAATTCAGACTTCCTAATGCTCTCCTGATCAAACATGGTACTTTTACTTATGCATTTATAAGTGTGTTTTTCCTTTTGTTTAAATTATTCAGATTGCTCTTGATTACAAACACGAATGCAGTTTTTTCAGGAGATCAAATTTTAATTATGACCCTTTGGAAAGACCAAGTCAAATAAATAAATTTCCCACATCACAGGGCTGAAAGATGTGCTGCATACTACTTTGCAATAAAACATTTAACTTTGAAATTCAATGAAAAGTCAAGGTGAAAATTTATACTTACTGATAAATAATATGAGGTATATACTGTAATGTGTTTAAGTTTTGCAGATAAATATAACAGCAATATTTATACTAGCCTTTAGCTGTTTAAAAAATGGAACCTAAGAGCTGCACCGTTCTGCACAGATTCAGCATTGTCTTTTCTAGTCTGGGAGTTGTAAGGTTAATGTTGTCACCAGTTAATGGAAGATCAAAAGCAAACTGCCATAAATTAGTTTCTGCCATCATAAAAGTTGGAACAAGAATCAGGGATAGGAAAAGAAATAGCTTCCTGAGTCTCTTCCACCATTCAATTAGAACATGGCTGATCTGAATCTTAATTCCATCCTGCCTTAGTTCTGTAACCCTCAGTTTTGAGATTTTCAATTGACCTAGCCTCAATAGCTTTTTGAGGGAGAGTTCCACTACCCTTTGTGTGAAAACATACTTCCTGACATCACCTTTGAATGGCCTTATTTTTAAGGTTATGTCCCCTTGTTCTGGACTCCCCTAAAAGTGGAAATAGTTTCTCTATCTAATCTATCAAATCCTCCAATCATCGTAAACAGCTCAATTCAATCACCCTTAATCTTCTGTACTTGAGAGGTAGATTTTCATTCTTTCCATCTGGGCATGAAACAGTGCCTGTGGAGCACAGAAAGCAAAATCCGCAGGGAGGAATTGCATAGTTCTCACAGAAAGTGCCAGATCTCCTTTCCATTCATTTTAATGGAAAAAGAATCATGGAAGCCATCGACATTTTCCAATCTGCATTTGCCCAGGCAATGCTTAGTGCTAGCTGCAAAGACAACAATTGATCCTAAAGTGTAATCTCTATAACACCATATTGGTTTGGTTATGAATTTTTACCTACCAGATGTTCCTAAACCAGGAATCACATGAGCAAATTCAGAAAGCTTGTAGTGGATTAATCATTGCTGCTTAAGTAAATCTTGTTTCCTTAACACATCGATTGTTACTGTAGTGTATGCAAAATATGCAGATTAAGAATACTGTTAGCTGATGTTCCCAGAGTCAGGCACAGAAGGGTCACTGACCTGAAACATTAATTCTGCTTCTCTCTCCACAGATGCTGCCAGACCTGCTGAGTATTTCCAGCATTTCTTGTTTTTATTTCAGATTTCCAGCATCTGCAGTATTTTGCTCTTACTAAAGAAAAATTGCCATCTTTCCACAAACCAGTAGCTGTGCAGTAACAATAGTACAATGTAAATTGACCTCCAGGGAAAATTAGATTAAACTCAACACTTCGATTTTGTGGAAAATATTCTGAATAGGAGCATGTCAGAATCATATCAGGACTTGATAATTACTCCTACTGAACTTTCTTTTCTCTGAATTACATTTATTTATTTATGACAACACTGCCAATAAAATATTCCATTACATTGCAGGATTATTGTGTCTTTTATTAATGTTCATGTACAAGGAAATTTATTAGACAGTTATATTTGCTGCTTGATATTCTGGCCAATGTACCTCTAAAAGCCGTATTCACCTCAAGATCTGTTGTTTTAGTGAAATGAAAAACACTCTCAAATAAATCCTGTCCAAAAATGTAGAATGCTCATGATGCACTCAATGATTCTAAGCCAGAGTTAAATATTTTGCTTTAGAAGCATGGAAATTCCTCCAGTAACTTACATCAAATTTGCCATGAGATTTTGCACTTGTATAAAAAACATTGGAGATGAATGAATTTTCATGTGAGGGACAGAACTAACATATTAGAGTAAGATATAAATGTAGAATCCTTATTAAAGTATCTTTCAGTACTGTATTAATGAAAAGCTAAATGATTTATATTTATAGCATGACAATGTGCAATTCATTGCTCAAATTCACTCTTATAGATCAGGAAGGCTCTTGTTCTGTGTTGTTAGCTGATTTCAGACAGGGCAGCAGTAGGAATGCTATAATTGACCTCCATGCTCCTGGGCTAGGGAGGAGGAAATCATCCTTGCCTATTCTGGAATAAAAACAAGAAATGCTGGAAATACTCAACAGGTCTGGCAGCATCTGTGGAAAGAGAAGCAGAGTTAATGTTTCAGGTCAGTGACCCTTCATCAGAACTCTCTGGTCCTAATCTGGTCCTGATTGCTTTCCAGTGTTTTTTGCTGGGTGCTTATGTATGTATGATGGGAAAGGACAAGATCAGGTTTGGCTGTGATATTTCCTCCTCCATCATTTCCCCGCCCCCCACAGTTGAATTGTTTATTGATATTCACTGTCAGCACTCACTCATGAATAATGGGCACTTGGGTGAGGTACATGGGAATAACTTGCTCTCCTGCACCACTAAGCCCAACAAAGGAAAGAGATGCACTTAGCTTGAGAGCCTCTGCCCTGTTGATCGGCCACCAATCTCTCTGTATACTGGAAAAGCCACATCTGATGTGGTGCTCAGGCATTTGGGCCCTGATGTTGAGCTCAGAATATGTTTTGGTGCCCGTGATTTAAAATTTTAGTCAACCGAATCAAGGCGGGAGGCAAGGGATAAGTCTCCCTCTCTATTTTGACTGCCAGTTTCCACTAGGTTGGGGGAGTTAAATTTCTCCTCATAAGTGTTTGAAGGGATAAAACACTGAAAAGTATTTAGTACAACCAGAGTGCAAGAAGAATTACTAAACAGATTTCAAGCATAAATGATTTTGCCAACATTTTCAAGTTGTTGCTCACAGAGCCTTGAAGATCCAGTATGATTGATCAAATTTAACCTTTTTGATCCCATTCACTTCAAGCCTTACATTTTATATACTTAGTAAAGGAGACCCCCGGAGGACAACATGAAAACCATGTGAAGTCATGTCACACAATCTATCTATAAAGGTTTTACATCCAGCATCCTCCATACCTGAAGCTTTGTGTACAGGCCATGGATGAATTCTCTGTTGCCACTGCCTTGTTTGCACTTTAAAAAAAAAACAGAGCCAGAGCAAGACCAAATTAACACAGCGGGTAGGAGCGGCAATTTACTGTCAAGTTGCTGCCTGACCTGCTTTGCAACCAGAACCTCCCTCCCATCCTTAATGAGTGGGAGGCTCATACATTTATTCAAATTGTAGTCAGAGGATGCAGCTCCAACCCATGATACCATTTTCATCTGGACCCTCAGTTCTTGCTTTTGTCTGCCAACTAACATGGGCAGTACAAGTTTGGAAATAGCCATTTCCTGTGAAAATTAAAGAGAAAGTTAAAAATTAACCCAATTGGCTCAAATTGACAAACCAACAACAAATCGCAACAGGTAGGGAACCTACCAATAAAAAAGTAATTTCTGGGTATGAGAACTACTGAGACATATCAAGGAAGTACAAAAGTTACCAGTCAGCAGTCCTATCAATAAAATGAAAGAAAAATTGTATTTAAAGCATCTTTTGCATCTTCATGCTGTTTCAAAATAATTTACAGCCAATGAAGTACTTTTGAAATGTAAGCAAATGCAGCAACCAATTTGTCCGCAGCAAAGTCCTACTAATAGCAAATGAGACAAATGGTCAATGAATCTTATTGGTTGAGGGATAAATGTTGGCAAGGACATTGGTAGAACTCCATGCTCTTCTTTGACTCATGCCTTAGGGTCCTCAACAGACAGAGATGACCTCATTTAACATTTCGTCAGAAAGATAACATCTTGGGCAATGCAGCACTATCCCAGTGGTGTAAAGAAGTAACAGCCTAGACTCTGCACACAATTCTTGAACCTGTGACCTTCTCACTGAAAAGTTAGAATGCTATCATTGAGTCAAGCTGATAATTCTAAAACAAACAAGCAGGGGAACCAATGAAACTACTAAAAGTATGTTTTGGAAATCCTTTCAGCCGCTATCTCATTTTGTCAGTAACACAAGAACAGTTCAGTAAAAGTAAGGGCTTGAAGATTCACAGAATCACAGAATAATACAGTGCAGAAGAGGCCCTTCGGCCCATCGGGTCTGCACCGATGCATTAAAACACCTGCCCTGTCTACCGAATCCCATTTGCCAGCACTTGGCCCATAGCCCTAAATGTTATGACGTGCCAAGTGCTCATCCAGATACTTTTTAACGGATGTGAGGCAACCTGCATCTACCACCCTCCCAGGCAGGGCATTCAAGACCGTCACCACCCTCTGGGTAAAAAAGTTCTTCCTCAAGTCCCCCTTAAACCTCCCACCTCTCACCTTAAACTTGTGACCCCTCGTAACTGACCCTTCAACTAAGGGGAACAGCTACTCCCTATCCACCCTGTCCATGCCCCTCATAATCTTGTACACCTCGATCAGGTCACCCCTCAGTCTTCTCTGCACCAGCGAAAACAACCCAAGCCTCTTCATAGCTTAAATGTTCCATTCCAGGCAACATCCTGGTGAATCGCCTCTGCACCCCCTCCAATGCAATCACATCCTTCCTATAATGTGGCGACCAGAATTGCACACAGTACTCCAGCTGTGGCCTTACCAAAGTTCTGTACAACTCCAACATGACCTCCCTGCTTTTGTAATCTATGCCTCGATCGATTAAAGGCAAGTGTCCCATATGCCTTTTTCGCCACCCTATGAAACTGCCCTTCTGCCTTCAGAGATCTATGGAAAAACACGCCAAGGTCCCTTTGTTCCTTGGAACTTCCCACTGTCAGGCCATTCATTGAATACTTCCGTGTCACATTACTCGTTCCAAAGTGTATCACCTCACACTTTTCAGCATTAAATTCCATCTGCCACATTTCTGCCCATTTGACCATCCCGTCTATATCTTCCTGTAACCTAAGACACTCCACCTCACTGTTAACCACTCGGCCAATCTTTGTGTCATCCGCAAACGTACAGATCCTACCCCCCACATAGTCATCTATGTCGTTTATATAAATGACAAATAATAGGAGTCCCAGCACAGATCCCTGTGGTATGCCACTGGACACTGGCTTCCAGTCACTAAAAGAGCCATCTGTCATCACTCTCTGTCTCCTACAGCTAAACCAATTTTGAACCCACCTTATCAAGTTACTTTGTATCCCATGTGTATTTGCTTTCTTGATAAGTCTCCCATGTGGGACCTTGTCAAAGGCTTTGCTGAAATCCATGTAAACTACATCAGCTGCACTACCCTCATCTACACACCTGGTCACATGCTCAAAAAATTCAATCAAATTTGTTAGGCATGACCTCCCTCTGACAAAGCCATGCTGACTATTCCTAATCAAATTTTGCCTCTCCAAGTGGAGATCGATTCTCTCCTTCAGAATTTTCTCCAATAGTTTCCCTACCACTGATGTGAGACTCACTGGTCTGTAGTTCCCTGGCTTATCTTTACAACCTTTCTTAAATAGTGGGACCACATTAGCTGTTCTCCAGTCCTCTGGCACCTCCCCCGTGGCCAGAGAGGAATTAAAAATTAGGGTCAGAGCCCCTGCAATCTCCACCCTCGCCTCCCACAGCATCCTGGGACACAAATCGTCCAGACCTGGAGATTTGTCCACTTTTAAGCCTTCCAAAAGCTCCAATACCTTGTCATTCCGTATGACAATTTGCACAAGAACCTCACAGTCTCTCTCTCTAAGTTCCATATCTACATCCTCATTCTCTTGGGTGAAGACAGATGTGAGGTATTCATTCAACACCCTGCCAATGTCCTCTGGCTCCACCCACAAATTTCCCCCTTGGTCCCTAATGGGTCCTACTCTTTCCCTGGTTATCCTCTTACCATTGATATACATAGAATACCTTGGGATTTTCCCTACTTTTACCAGCCAGAGATTTCTCATATCTCCTCTTTGCTCTCCTAATTGCTTTCTTAAGCTCCATCCTACACTTTCTGTACTCCAGTAATGCTTCCATTGATTTGCTCTCCCTGTATTTGCAACAGATTCCAGCAGGGCAAAACTTATAACCATTGAAATATATGTGAATATATACTTTCGTACAAGGTTAGTCATTGCTGGTCTAGGGTGAAAAGAACAAGCTTCAAGAGACAATGTGAATGGACTGTGAAGGGACATCTCCAGAGATCTCTATACTTCTACCTCTGGATGATAGATGAAGAGTGCAGTTTGTCAGTTTATTGCATTTCTGTTTCTTTAGGCTTGTCAAGCGACAAGCAGAGCTAAGTGATCCCATAACCAACGCATCAGATCTAAGCTCAGCAGTCCTGCCACATCCAGCCGTGAATGGTGGTGGACAATTAAACAACTAACTGGAGGAGATGGCTCCACAAATATCCCTGTCCTCAATGATGGGGGAGACCAGCACATCAGTGCAAAAGATAAGGCTGAAGTATTTGCAACATTCTTCAGCCAGAAGTGCCGAATTGATGATCCATCTCGGCCTCCTCCTGAAGTCCCCAGCATCACAGATGCCAGACTTCAGCCAATTCGATTTACTTCACATGATATCACAAAATGACTGAAGGCACTGGATACTGTAAAGGCTATGGGCCCAGACAATATTCAGGCAATAGTATTGAAGACCTGTGCTCCAGAATTTGTCGCGCCCCTAGCCAAGCTGTTCCAGTACAGCTACAACACTGGCATCTACCCAGCAATGTGGAAAATTGCCCAGGTATGTCCTGTACACAAAAAGCAGGACAAGTGCAACCTGGCCAATTACCGCCCCATCAGTCCACTCTCAATCATCAGTAAAGTGATGGAAGGTGTCACCGACAGTGCTATCAAGGTACACTTGCTCAGTTTGGGTTCCGCCACAGCCACTCAGCTCCGGAACTCATTACAGCCTTGGTTCAAACATGGACAAAAGAACTGAACTCAAGAGGTGAGGTGAGAGTGACTGCCCTTGACATCAAGGCAGCATTTGACAGAGTATGGCATTAAGGAGCACTAGCAAAACTGAAGTCAATGGAAATCCGGGGGAAAATTCTCCACTGGTTGGGGTCATACCTAGCGCAAAGAAAGATGGTTATGGTTGTTGAAGGTCAATCATCTCAGCTCCAGGACATCACCGCAGGAGTTCCTCAGGGTAGTGTCCTAGGCCCAACCATTTTCAGCTGCTTCATCAATGACCTTCCCTTGATGATAAAGGTCAGCAGTGGGGATGTTCGCTGATGATTGCACAATGTTCAGCACCATTCACGACTCCTCAGATATTGAAGCAGTCCATGCAGAAATGCAGCAAGACCTGGACAATATCCAGGCTTGGGCTGATAAGTGGCAAGCAACATTTGCGCCACACAAGTGCCAGGCAATGACCATCTTCAACAAGAGAGAATTTAACCATCTCCCCTTGACATTCAATGGCATTACCATTGCTGAATCCCCAACTATCAACATCCAAGGGGTTATCATTTACCAGAAACTGAACTGGAGTAGCCATATAAATACTGTGGTTACAAGAGCAGGTCAGAGGCTAGGAGTCCTGCGGCGAGTAACTCACCTCCTGACTCCCCAAAACCTGTCCACCATCTACAAGGCACAAGTCAGGAGTGTGACGGAATACTCTCCACATGCCTGGATGGGTGCAGCTCCAACAACACTCAAGAAGCTCGACACCATCCAGGACAAAGCAGCCCGCTTGATTGGCACCCCATCTACAAACATTCACTCCCTCCACCACCAATGCACAGTGGCAGCAGTGTGTACCATTTACAAGATGCACTGCAGCAATACACCAAGGCTCCTTAAACAGTACCTTCCAAACCCTCGACCTCTACCAACTAGAAGGACAAGGGCAGCAAATCCATGGGAACACCACCACCTGCAAGTTCCCGTCCAAGTCACACATCTTCCTTCACTGTTGCTGGGTCAAACTCCTGGAACACCCTTCCTAACAGCACTGTGGGTGTACCGACCTCACATGGACTGCAGCAGTTCAAAAAGGCAGCTCACCACCACCTTCTCAAGAGCAATTAGGGGTGGGCAATAAATGCTGGCCTAGCCAACGAGGCCCACATCCCACGAATGAATAAAATAAAGTGTTGGAAGATTTGTTCCTTTTTAATTCAAATGCTATTTTATTGGAACTGATGGTGAAAGTGGTGCGCAGGAAACAATTATCTGAAACAGGGATGTCCAAATGTTTTGTCCTATGCGCTGCATAGATGCATCAAGATGCAGAACAAGCAGGTGTATTTAGTGTTCAGGGCAAAGGAGGTCATACTGGTGGGATTCTGAGGTCATCCCATTGTCCTGCATCATCTTCTGACATTGGCACAGAAGGGAATGTACAAAAAAATCATCCAACCTGTAGGGTGTTTCCAATCGTGTGAGGGTCGTTCAGCCTTGCTTGTCACGACCAAACTCATTTATTTACGTTCGAAGGTCTGGGCCTACCCTTATGAATCACACTGAAGGATGATGAACAATGCAATCAACACAGCTTTCAGATTTCGAATAATAAAAGTATGTTTAATATGTACAGCGAATCTCAATATGGCAAAACCGATGCTAATGTTCCGATATGACTAACAACAAATAGATTACTTCCCTTTGGACTTCTTAAACGAAGCCCCTCCATGTTCCCTTACTCATGGTCAGTTAACTCCCAACACTACACTAACCCCTTTTTCTAAGGTTTGGTCAGGACATGCAGAGGTAACTCTCCACACAGCTGTGAGTTGAATATTCTGCAGGCTGCGGATGAAATGCTCACCCTGCTGTCTTTGGCTGCCGGGTCGTGTCTTCTAAGATCGAAATCCATGGGGGCAGTACCCATTCCTTAGGGCATGCGACTTCCTTTGGTACTGGTTGTAGAGAGAGCAACATGCTCTGATCTTCTGTCCTGTAAAGCTGTGTGGCTGTTGTCTGTTTGACATCAACTGCTTGACCCTCTTCTCCTTCCTCAGGCTGTTTCAGTTCTACTGTTTCAGCAGGCTTGCTTCTTTTGCCAAAACCGAATGTTCCCTTGTTTTCTGACTGATCTTGTCAGATGGTGTAAAATGCTTCGATTGGTCCTGGAGAGAAAGCTTTGTTTGAATGTGTAGTATTTTCTTGTCACTCATCTAGCTGGTTTCAAGCGGGGGAAGGGGAACAATGGGAACTGCTGGTCTTGCGTCATCTAGTTGAGTACTATATGAGGTGTGACCTGTTTCCGATGGGTTCTGTTGTCCAGACCGATTGACTTGATTATATCAACCAATGGATTTCATTGTCTCCTTAGCCAGCTTGGAGCAGTGATGACGTGGGTGGCTGGCTGAGAGCAGAGGCAATGACTCTGTTGTGTTGGGTGGGTTTTGGTTTAGCATTTGAAAAACTTGTCCTTTCTGGTCTGGGAACAACAGCCTGTCCTTTCGTAACTGTGTTTCAAACAGGATCCTTTTCACAGCCATTTTCCCAAAACTGGGGTTTTACCCCTGGCGAATAAAGTGTTGGATTAAAAATCATAATCCTTCAAACCCTCTTCCCACTGTAATTTCCTACATGGTTCCACACTAAATTCCATCTGCAGACCAGCATAAATCTTTGTAGGAGCCTCCTGGTCCAGGGATTTCAGATCCAGGCCCTTTAAGAATGCAGATAACACAATGAACCTACATCATCAATCTGTAATGGTGTGCAATTCTTTCAGTTCAGAGTATATTTTCCTCTCAGGGTAATGAAAAAGTAAATAGGCAAGTAAGACTGAAAGCTACAGTGCAGTTTTCTTTCAAGTTTTCCACTGCTATTCCAAGTCTGTTCCCATGTTTTGTGTTAGAAAAGATAACCCACAAGGTAAAACAATGCTCATTAAGCCTTTTGTAAAAGGCAGTCAGGATATATGTTGATTCCTGCTGGCAGAAAATGAGGCTGTTTTTCCGCAGGACCTTCTTGAACTAAAGGTTAATTCTGTATTTCAATCATGTTATCTGACAGGATTGCTACCTGTTAGTAGGTTGAAAACGAACTAAATTTGTGAGGGGTATATTTTGACTCGACATTACCAATTCTACAGTTGTTTGAATTAGATATTTTATTATTTAATTATATACCAATTTAGTTGCTTGAGAAGTATGATTTTGGATAGATCCTGACTGGTCAATTTACTTCCACTACAGTAACAAATTCAGATTGAATGGGGACTTTGAAACAAAATGGAATGTGTCCATTATGATTTAGGTTCACTATCCTCTACAATATAAGGATAATTAAATATTTATCTAACAAAATACTCTCTTTAGATAGTTAACAATTTACAGACAGCAGATTTATTAAGCTTGTGAGTTTGTTAATTTTTTCCAAATGTCCTTCATTTTCACTTAAAGGTCTTCAGTGACTTAAAATAAATGTATTTTTCAGCAAGGTGGTATATTGGCCTGCCACATTAAATCAACAATAAAAATCAACTTTTGCCACATTCATGATTATAGAGAATATTGATTTCCCATTTACATTCACTAAAACCCTTTTCATTAATTCTGGTTTGACGGAATACCAGCTGATAGAATGGATCATAAAGCAGCAGAGGACACAAAGCAATCCTATACTGCCATCTTAACTGCTTTTATATCACCTGACTTAATGATGTATTCTGGAAAATTCAGCAATATAGTAGTTAACTTAAGGATCTACTGTAGATTTTCAGTTTGCAACAAAATACAATTTACTTAATTTCATCAAAAGATGATGCAGAATGATGCTTTAGAGAGCTTGTACCAAAAGCAAAAAAAAAAAATCAAAATACATTTCTCAATATGCAATAGATTATGGAGAATTCTAACTGAAATACTTATTGAGGTAGAAATGTGTCTTGTACAGGAGTGCAACATGGGTGTAATCCGTCAGCTGCCTATTATACACCCCACCAGATATTCAATCCCATTAACCATTGTTGGGGAGATGCAGGGGGAGGTCGACAATTGTGGGAGCGGGATGTGTGAGGCAGCGATTCGCAGAGAGAAGGCCAAAGGTTTCATGAAGGGGCCGTGGGGAAGACTTCTGCTCCTCCTGGCCTACAAGGAGTGCTTGTAGGTATGCCTGGTGTTGCTCCTGGCATGCTCTCCTGCACTCCTCATTGAGTCAGGGTTGATCCCCTGGCTTGATGGTAATGGTAGAATGTGGGATATGCCAGACCATGAGGTTACAGATTGTGGTTGAATACAATTCTGCTGCTGCTGATGGCCCACCAGCACCTCATGGATGCCCAGTTTTGAGCTGCTAGATCAGTTTTGAATCTATCCCATATACCATGGTGGTATTGCCACACAACAGGCAGTATCCTCAGTGTGAAGTTGGGACTTTGTCTCCACAAGGACTGGTGGAACTTTGTATGGTACATTCTTGGACTGGAGAAGTTTAAAAGTTTACTGAGTAGATTGAAATGAGGTGCCAACATGGTGAAGCTGCATGCATGCTAAACACCAGAAGCAGCATGCTATAGACAGAGCTCAAATGATCTCACAACCAACGGATCAGATCAAAGCGCTACAGTCCTATCTCATCCATAGTGAAAGGTAGGGGACAATTAAACAGTCAACAGGAGGACGAGGCTCCATTAACACCCCCATCCTCAATGTTGGGGGAGTCTAGTACGTCAGTGCAAAAGACAATGCTGAAGTGTTTGCCACCATCTTCAGCCAGAAGTACTGAGTGGAAGATCTATCTTAGCCTCCTTCTGAGGCCCTCACCATCACAGATGCCTGTCTTCAGCCAATTCAATTCATTCCACGTAAGAAACACACTGGATACAGCAAGGGCAATGGGCCCATCAACATCCCAACTGCGGTGCTGACGACTTGTGCTCCAGAACTAGTCGTGCCCCTAGCCAAGCTGTTCCAGTACAACTACAGCACTGGCATCTTCCTGACAATGTGGAAAATTGCTCATGTATGCCCTCTCCACAAAAAGCAGGACAAATCTATTCTGGCAAATTACCACTCCATCAATCTACTCTCAATCATCAGCAAAGTGATAGCACTGTCGATGACACTTAAATGAGTGGCACTTACTCAGCAATAACCTGCTCAACTATGTCAGATTGGGTTCCACCAGGGCCACTCAGCTCCAGTCCTTATTACAGCCTTGGTCCAGACATGGACAAAAGAGCTGAATTCCAGAGGTGAGGTGAGAGTGACTGCCCTTGACATCAACGCAGCATTTAACCTAGTGTGGCATCAAGGAGTCCTAGTAAAATCAAAGTCAATGCAATCAGAGGGAAAACTCTCCACTGGCTGGAGTCATACTTAGCACAAAGGATGAAAGTTGTGGTTGTTGGAGTCCAGTTATTCAGCCCCAGGACATCGCTGCAGGAGTTCCTCAGTGCAGCGCCCTAGGCCCAAACATCTTCTGCTGCTTCATCAATGACCTTCCCTCCATTATAAGGTCTGAAGTGGAGATGCCTGCTGATGATTGCACAATGTTCAGTTCCATTGGCAACTCCTCAGGTACTGAAGCAGTCTGTGCCTGCATACTGCAAAATATGGACAACATTCAGGTTTGGGCTGACAAGTGGCAAGTAAGATTCATGCTGTACAAGTGCCAGACAATGACC
This sequence comes from Heterodontus francisci, assembly GCF_036365525.1. Classification (NCBI taxonomy): domain Eukaryota; kingdom Metazoa; phylum Chordata; class Chondrichthyes; order Heterodontiformes; family Heterodontidae; genus Heterodontus; species Heterodontus francisci. The sequence goes on from NC_090387.1 coordinate 45,172,396, forward strand.
ATCTCCAACAAGAGAAAATCTAGCCATCTCTCCTTTACATGAAGTGGTATTACCATCACTGAATCCCCACCATCAACTTCCTGGTGGTCACTATTGTGTAGAGACTTAACTGGACCAGCCACATAAATACTATGACGATGAGAGCAGATCGGAAGCTGGGTATTCTGCGGCATGTTGCGGCCTTGTGACTCCCCAAAGATGTTCCACCGTCAAGAAATTCTGTCATGGGGAGAGGAGTTGCAATTGACAAGGATGGATATCCCGAGGTGGCAACTGCTCAGATTATTTTTTGGATGTGCACTTCTGCATCTAAGTCTCACAAAAATACTTCAAGACTTCCCTTAGCTGGGTCTCTTTTGCAATGCCCATGGAACTGATTGAAGTATACACTGTGCATATTAAAATGGGCGTATCACCTGAAACAGACAGATGCTTTAGATATCCAGGTGTAGGCTCCTTTTGAAATGGTACCAACTGTGCACCAGTATTAATAGGGCGGTAAGGCATTTTGAGGCTGTTAACATACAGTTAATTCCTGACAAAGCGAAGGAAAATCAACTCTAGTGGGTAAGATTTTCTATTTTTTTCCATAATGGGCACAATGCCCATCCACACGTTATCTGGGAAACCTGACCTATTTTCAGGTTTGGAATTATTCCCAGCAAGCAGTAGACACCCCTCCTGGCCTCACAAAAATCTTTTCTTTAAAAAGACTCAAAAATGTACCTTTCCAGACAGGCCTCCAGCATTCCTTGAAAAATTCCTAATTCAGCCTGTCCATGCCTGGGGAAACTAGAACTAGCATGCACAAGCATGCTCCAGTCATTTCTCCATGAAAATTGCAATTGGCACAAGACGTCAATTTGCATATTTAAATAGTCCCCTGCCTGTGTTTATTCATTCATTCTCAGGATGTAGGTGCCATTGGCAAGGCTGGCATTTATTGCCCATCCATAGTTGCCCTCATTAAGTGGGAGTTAAGCCTTTTTATTGCACCACTATTCTTTGCTGTGGTTTTGATACAACTGAGTTGCCTGCTAAGCCACTTAAGAGGGCAGTTAAGAGTCAGCCACTTGGTGTGGGACTGGAGTTACATATAGGCCAGACCAGTTGAGGACAGCAGGTTTCTTTCATTAAAGGACACTAGTGAACCACTTTGGCTTTGATGACAGTTTGACAGATTTGTTGTCACTTTTACTATTACATATTTTTTTAAAAAGTGAATTCAAACTCTTAGACTGCCATGGTGGGATTTGAACTCGTTTTCTTTGGATTTTTATCCAGGCCTCTGGATTACTTGTTGGGTGGGAGTGCTGGGTGACCATTTAAAGGCTTGCCTGAAAATTGATTCAGGCAGGCAAGTCGGTGCACAAGATACCCACCAGAGTTACTTGTGTCAGTCTCGTGTTTCTCAGTTGAGAAACTGGCAGCCGGCAATTGTAAACCACCCCTATTATTTATGCAGAAGGTTGTTATGATGTAGAATGTCCCATTAAATATGTTGCGAAGTGCAGGATCCATAAAAAAAACTTTTACAGAGGTAGTGGATAAATTATCAAAAGAAAAAAATTAAAAGAGTATAGAGACTGAGCGGGGAAATGGGAATAAGGGATAACTCGTTCAGAAAGCTGATGTTTTATTCAACCATCTTCATTCCTTCCCTTTATGTTGCAAGTGTATCAGGGTGATATTGAGCCTTTGGGAAAGGTGCAGAGGAGGACCACCAGATTAATTCACAGCTTAAAGCATTTTAATTATTAAGATAGGCTCAAAGAGTTGGGGCTCTACACTTTGGAGAAACATAGATACAGGGGTGATTTGATCAAGGTTGATAGATGATTAAGCCCTTTCCTATCCTGAGTGGCGTGAAACAGGGCTGTGTTCTCGCACCCATACTTTTTGGGATTTTCTTCTCCCTGCTGCTTTCACATGCGTTCAAGTCCTCTGAAGAAGGAATTTTCCTCCACACAAGATCGGGGGCAGGTTGTTCAACCTTGCCCGTCTAAGAGCGAAGTCCAAAGTATGGAAAGTCCTCATCAGAGAACTCCTCTTTGCTGACGATGCTGCTTTAACATCTCACACTGAAGAGTGCCTGCAGAGTCTCATCGACAGGTTTGCGGCTGCCTGCAATGAATTTGGCCTAACCATCAGCCTCAAGAAAACGAACATCATGGGGCAGGACGTCAGAAATGCTCCATCCATCAATATTGGCGACCACGCTCTGGAAGTGGTTCAAGAGTTCACCTACCTAGGCTCAACTATCACCAGTAACCTTTCTCTAGATGCAGAAATCAACAAGCGCATGGGAAAGTCTTCCACTGCTATGTCCAGACTGGCCAAGAGAGTGTGGGAAAATGGCGCACTGACACGGAACACAAAAGTCCAAGTGTATCAGGCCTGTGTCCTCAGTACCTTGCTCTATGGCAGCGAGGCCTGGACAACGTATGTCAGCCAAGAGCGACGTCTCAATTCATTCCATCTTCGCTGCCTCCGGAGAATACTTGGCATCAAGGTGGCAGGACCGTATCTCCAACACAGAAGTCCTCGAGGCGGCCAACATCCACAGCTTGTACACACTACTGAGTCAGCGGCATTTGAGATGGCTTGGCCATGTGAGCCGCATGGAAGATGGCAGGATCCCCAAAGACACATTGCTCAGCGAGCTTGCCACTGGTATCTGACCCACCGGCCGTCCATGTCTCCGCTTTAAAGACATCTGCAAATGCGACATGAAATCCTGTGACATTGATCACAAGTCGTGGGAGTCAGTTGCCAGCATTCGCCAGAGCTGGCGGGCAGCCATAAAGACAGGGCTAAAATGTGGCGAGTTGAAGAGACTTAGTAGTTGGCAGGAAAAAAGACAGAGACGCAAGGGGAGAGCCAACTGTGCAACAGCCCCGACAAACAAATTTCTCTGCAGCACCTGTGGAAGAGCCTGTCACTCTAGAATTGGCCTTTATAGCCACTGACCACCTCCAGGCGCGTATCCATTGTCCCTCGAGATAAGGAGGCCAAAGAGATAGATGATTATGGGAGTAGATTGTGTTCGTATGCACAGCTTGTTTCAACTAAATAGGTTGGAGGACCAGGGTCACAATCTCAAGCTTTTTCAAGCTAGGAATAGGTTAGATGTCTGGAAGTGGTTCTTTTATCAGAGAATAGGGGACCAGTGGAACAAGCTGCTTTCTCATGAGGTGAACACTGTTTCACCTAATTCCTTCAAGTGAGACCAAACCTTTCCTGGCTGGAGTGAGATCACCTCCTACTGCATGACATTTATCAGGCCCAGATTGGTCTCCTGGACTAGATTTAATTGCCTAATGGGGTTGGAGAGGAATTTCCCAGATTCCCTTCCCTCCTTCCCCCAGCCTGCAACTGGCCTGGGTCTTTATCTGATTTTCCACCTCTCCGAGGAGGGTACATGACTTTCAGGTAGGGCAGGGAGTATATATCATGATGCACAACATAGAAAACAGGACCAGGAGTAGGACGTAGCTCGAGTGTGTTCTGCTATTTAATAAGATCATGGCTGATCTTCTACATCAACTCCATTTCCTTTCCTATCCTCATATCCCTTGATTCCCTTTGTGTCCTAAAATCTATCGATCTTTGTCTTGAATATATTCAATGACTGAGCATCCATAACCCCCTTGGATAGAAAATTCAAAAGATTCATAACCCTCTGAGTGAAGAAATTTCTCCTCATCTCTGTTCTTATTGGCCCACCACTTCCCCTAACATTATGATCCCTAGGGTCATAATCAAGGCATCACAGTTGTTTTGAATAGGCTGGTTGGATCAGAGGGTTTTTTTGCTGTCCATCATTGTTCATATGTTTCTACCTAGCTTGATTAACTCAGGCTAAGTATACAACTAAATATATCTGACACCTATGCCTTACTTAAATTGACCTCAATGGCTATCTACATATCTGTGACAACTTGCTTATATGGTAGACTATGCTTCATAAAGTAATTTCTCACTATGTTTTTCAAGTTGGATGCCATCTTTTGGATAACCTGCAGGTACAAGCTGAGTAGCTCTTACAGAGAGCTGTCACAGACATGACAGGCCGAATGGCCTCCTTCTGTGCTGTAACCATTCGGGAGTGGTTAGCACTGCAGCCTCACAGCTCCAGCGACCCGGGTTCAATTCAGGGTACTGCCTGTGTGGAGTTTGCAAGTTATCTCTGTGTCTGCGTGGGCTTTCTCCGGGTGCTCCGGTTTCATCCCACAGCCAAAAGACTTGCAGGTTGGTAGGTAAATTGGCCATTATAAATTGCCCCTAGTATAGGTAGGTGGTAGGGAAATATAGGAACAGGTGGGGATGCGGTAGGAATATGGGATTAGTGTAGGATTAGTATAAATGGGTGGTTGATGGTCGGCACAGACCCGATGGGCCGAAGGGCCTGTTTCAGTGCTGTATCTCTAAATAAATAAAAATAAATAAATAAATTCTATTCTGTCTCTGCACAATGTCCAATATGACCATTTAGTTTAGTTTAATTTAGAGATACAGCACTGAAACTGGCCCTTCGGCCCACCGAGTCTGTGCCGACCATCAACCACCCATTTACACTAATCCTACACTAATTCCATATTCCTACCACATCCCCACCTGTCCCTATATATTTCCCTACCACCTACCTCTACTAGGGGCAATTTATAATGGCCAATCTACCTATCAACCTGCAAGTCTTTGGCATGTGGGAGGAAACCGGACACAGGGAGAACTTGCAAACTAACATACTTTCCACTGTCTATGCTGTTGCCTTATTTTCCCCAGAAATTACCCACAGCACGGTGATTGGCTCATGGAACACTTTGTATTAGTTAACTGTCTGTTTATCCAGTTAAGTAGTGTCCTTGTAAAAGCTTTTGGATTGGCCACTTGTGAATCACCAGACCTTCCAAGAAAATGGCAAACAATTAATTCTCAACTGTACATGAAAAGGGTTTTCATCCCTTTGAGTCTCATTTTTGTGCAACAGGCATTTGCTGGAATTTTTCTTTTTTAAAAAAAGGACTATAGATTTCAAATTTTCCCTGAATAGGACAAGTGTCAAGTTGAACAGAATTGCAGCTGTTTACCATTTGCTTGCATAGATAAAATGTTTTGTGAAAGCTAGTGATAGCTTTAACTATTCTTTTAATGTGTTAGGAACATAATGGCCTTTGACATATCAAGTGAAATGCATTAATTTAAAATTTAAATGTTGATTTCTTGATGCACAGAATTTGACAAATAAATTGCATTTTTGTACTAGATGCTGGCTAGGTACCATTTGAACCTTATACCATTTATATATCTGAAACAGAAAATGTGAGAATTACAACCTGCATGTTTTATAAGCTTACTAACTTGTCAAGGAGGAGGTATGGGGTGTGGTTACAGCGATTGATTTGTTGTTTGTTTCCTTGTTGTACACGTTTTGAACTTAGCTTGCCTAGGAGATATTTAACTGCAGAAATCAATTCTTCTATGATTAAAGAAAAACTGATTATTTTGCCCTGTCAAGAATGCTGTTATTGCATTCTAGTTAGGGAATAAACTTTCTGATCACTTAATGCGTTGTATCAGAGCAAAAAGAAGTTGCATTTGTATAACATCTTTAACATAGCTAAGCATCCCAAGTCATTTCACAGAGTAAAGGTTGGAACTGAGCAGCAGTGAGGAGACGAATTAAGGAATTTGGAAGAGGTAGGCTTTAGAGAAGCTTCTGAAGATGGAGAAAGAGCAGGAAGGTGCATAGTTTGGGAAGCAAACTCCAGACTGTGGAAAAAAGATGGCTGGTCTAAAAGTAGAATGGAGAGAGGAGAGAATGCACAGTTGGCCTAAATTCAAAGAGCAACGAGCACAAGGCGAGAAGAGGTTGCAGAGTGCAGTGGATCAAGGCCACTGAGCGATTTGTAGAGGAGGATAAGGATTTTGTAATCAATGAACTGATGGACTGGGAGCCAGCAAAGATTAAAAAAAACAGGAGTGATAGGTGTGTGAGGCTTACTATCAGAAATGATGCAGTAAAGATTTTGGATGAGTTGAATGTAGGATGGAGCTTTCGTGGATGATGCTTATGACAGTGCCGAGGTGAGGCAGCGATATATCTACGGGGTGGAAATAGACAGTTACATTGAGGGGCAATGTGAGGGTCAACTCAGACTGCCCAAGCTCTTTTCACCTAGGAACTTTCTAGTCTGCAAAGAGTAGAGACTTTTAACCAAACAATCTGTCTGGATCTGAAACCAAAGGGCAGTGTATCCCCAGGTATTGCCCAGTCCCTGAAGGAATTTTCCACAAGGCCTGTTCAAATTTATTTTTAGATTGTCAACAGTTTACATCCCATGATACATCCAGAATTCACAGATACATGTAGAGAGGTATCCAGATAGTCGTGTACATCTGGCTAGCACTACACATAAATGCTAATACTATTCATTTTTTTGTGGGTGGTTACAGGCCAAGAAGACTAGAATAGCGGCACATTGCAGAAGATGTAAATATAAATCATTGAGAAACAAATTCAGAATGGACATCTAGAAAATTGTTGTTTTACACAGAATGATAAATGCTTGGAATCAGCCATTAGGGAAAGTAATGCAGGCAAAACCATTGAGGTTATTCAAAAGACATTTAGATGCCTTGGGAGATTTAATGTAGTGGAGGGATGAGCTTCAATTGACCCAAAGGCCCTTTCTCACATCTAATTTTTCCTTAGGTTCTTTTCAATATTAAAAATAGCACTACATTTTGGTCCTTGCCCTTTCAGCTTGGTTTCTCAATAATAATAAAAAGCTAACACTCATTTACTTCTGAGAATTGTAGTATCTGATCAGAAATATTTCAAACTGGCAAGTCTCTAAATTCAATGGGTAAGGCTATATTACTGTTGCATTACAACAAGAAAACATTAGCACCAAGCTGAATTCTGTAAACACAGCATTCTCCATTAATGCCTTCACAGGATTTTAACACTGTGCTGTGATTGATGGAGGGTTGGACAAGACCTCTTTAAGCCAACACATCAAGCATTGTCAATAAGGACATTTAATATTTTATAGGTGGTGCATATGCCTAGCCTGAACAGCACCAGTAATCCTACTTGTGTTTATTTTTGCACAGTATTTGAAAAAGACACAGGCGTCAGATTGGGGAAAAGTGTTATCCATCATTTGCTCTAATAACAACAATCCTTCTCAAATAGATCCTTGCAGATAGTTGGCCACTTTACATACTGGCATCATTTATTCACAACACTACAGTGCAATATTGACAGTGACGTGAAAGGTGAAGTACATTTAAATTAAGATTGAAATGCTCATCTAGTCGCACATAATTTCATTTTGCTAGCACATTAAAATAAAACTCTGTTGGTTTGAGACAGTACCAAATGAGAGAATAAGATATTATTGAATGAACTTACCCTTTGACCACCTCCAGGCGCGTATCCATTGTCTCTCGAGATAAGGAGGCCCAAAAGAAAAAAGACCCTTTGACCTTTCAAAAAATATCAGACACTATTGAAACAACATGCTGATCTGGAACAAATTATTGTGCAAAGGCAATGCATTGAGAAGTAGACAGAAAACAAAGACAGATGGAATGTTTCATTTATTGGTAAGAGATAACAGAAAGCAAGTCACACAAGAGTCACAGAATACAACTGATCGAGAAGGTTCATTGTTTGATGTGCACTGTGTGATTTATCATATGCGTAATATTACTTTATTTTTCTTGATGTGAAATTTATTTTTGTGGGGTGTAAAAGTATTAATGCTTACAGTATAAAATATTCTGGTAGATTTCCTTCATCTTACCCTTGGGCTCTATAGCTGCCTCTGCAGGAGCTATTCATTGTCTAGCATCACTGTACCTAACAAGTCTTTCACTTAACCTGAAAACGTTGCTATATCTGATGTATAAAATTGTATAGCATGGAGCAAATCTTGCATGACTTATTATTTCTTGTTTTGCCCTCCTGACGATGAGGGTTGTCAGTACTGAGGAGTATAACACTTTACAACCTGAATAGCCAGAGACAGCATCAAGCTCAGCTATATGCCACTTAGTCCAGCCAGATGTAGTTTAAAGCTCCATTTACTTTGCTCCAGCAGTATGCCACCAATTTCGCAGGAGTTTCCACATTTGTCTCCCTGAATGGGGTTGGTAATTTATGTACTGAATTGTATAAATACTCTTATGATTTGGGAGTCCAATTCTATTAGGAACTGAGCTCAGGCTGGCCAAATCCATTCACCTACAACATATTCAATCAGCAACGGATAAGGCCTCCGTCCATTAGTCCAAGTTGGACTGCACCAGTTGCCTTACCCAATTCCCTGATTGTAATAGCCATACAAAAGTCATACTGGTGCAATTCCATGGAATACTCACTGCTCGCCTGGATAGGTGGACAGGCAACAACATGCGAAGTTTGAAACCATCCAGGTCAGAGCAGTCAGCTTGCTTAGTGCCGGTGCCACTGAGCTCAATATCTATCCCCTCACCACTAGTGCACCATGGCTGCTGTATGTTTTATCTATAAGATGGATGGCAGCAGGTTTACTTTAACAAAACCATCCAACCCTGTAATCTCTACCAACAAGAAGGACAAAAGCAGCAAGATCATGGGAACATTACCCCGCTCCTCTTTCCTCCTCCTGGGGCTCCAGTGGCTGGACAGGCGGCAGTTCTTGTGAGTCTGAAGCCAGTCTGAATTCAGGAGGGGAAGATTGCTGTGTGGGAAGACGGGAGTGGGGTGAGAAGAAAGAGTCCATGGTCACACCATCACCAGCTTGCCCATCATGCCAGATAGCAGAATAAGGGTGGGCTGGGATTTGAGAAGTGTCATAAGCCAGGAAGATGCTGTCATCCTCAGTGTTCTCAGCAATGTCAAATCCTATGGGCTCCATCACGGCTGACCCCATGATTCTGAGAGCCATCTTCTCCACAGGGCTCAGGAGATGCAAGTGCCCTTGTCACCGCTGGATCTGCTCTGCTCCCTTCTATTGTGTGCTACCGTGTCCTGCAGAAGAGGGCAGAATGCCAATGGTTGTATAGACCTGTGTAATATTACTTTTATTTTTCCTGATGTGCCTTCCATAGCTGACTAGCTGGATGTATGTGGAGGTAGTGAGAGGTAGGTATGAGGCTGGCACCATTGGTAGGTGAGTGTGTATGAGGTGGTGTACCTGGATGTTAAGCATGAGTCCTGATTGCTAGGGAGTGCTGCTACATGAGTGAGGGAGTTGTGGTGCATTGAGCAGTGTGAGAGGCTGATGTTATGGTGATTATGAGATGTCCTTTGAAGATGCAATCACTGTTTTGACCACATGCATGAGATCATTCGACTTCTTGTGGCACTGTTGCCAGGTCCTTAGGCCCAGACTCAGGGAGTTGACCTTCCTGGCCACCTGTTCCCACTCCCTTCTTAGGGTGGGGCTGGAGGGTCTCCTGACCTATGATGTCTCTCCTCCTGTGCATCTACACCACCAATACCTCCAGCACAAATCCATAATCCTAGGTCCCTCTGTCTGATCTGGTGTCCAGTTTGCAAGAATTTCCAGTGCAGCAATCTTTCTTTTAAGAAGTTTCCTTTTAAGAGGCAGCCTGCCTTTAAGAAAAGGTAGGCTGCCTGTATCATGTGGTCTTAGCATCGCTGTCTGAGAATCCTGCTGTGTGCAGAGTTCACCAGCAATGTTGAGAAGGAGAGAGCAGCGCATGGAGGCACAGGAACTAGCATCAAAATCATTCAGATGAGTGGATAGATGAATATTGTGTCTTAGCCACCTCATTATGAACCAGTGTTTTCATGTAAGAGAGACCCTGTGGTTTCTGGGAACTGTCGAAAGCTGTGTCTTTAAAATAACAGGAAAAAAATCCCTTTCCAATATTTATCAATCCCACTTTAAATTATATTGTGCATTCTTTGTTCTAATAATCCTCTGTATGAAAATATTTTTTCCAACTTCCCCCTTCAGTCTTCTATTATATTGAATTAATTTCTCGGTGTTATTGATTTGCTAATTAATTAAAACAAACCACTTGACCTCCCAAAACCTTTCACAGTTATGAAAGCTTAAATAGATTCCCCCTTAGTCTTTAAGTCAGTGAAATATATCCAGTGCTTCAAACCTTCCTTCATAACTATAACTGCTCGTTGATTTATTGTTCTAGTGAATTTCTGCTGTATTGCTATGCCTCTAATATATTTCCTATAATAGGTGGCCACAACGTCTAGCAATATTGAAACTGAGTCTAACCTGTGCCTTTTATGAATTCAAAATCACTTTTTGTGTTTTAAGTCAATGCTCCATGTATAATACCCAAAATCCCATTATTTTTTACTTGCACTGACTTTTTTAAAAATTCATGTATTTGCATTTGTAAATCTCTCTCTCCATTCCTTATCTTACCCTTGAGGAGCTCCTCCTCATTCCACAGAAATAAATTTTTTTTAAAAAGTTAACAAGTCTTTGTAGGTGGCCTACAGTGGTCCCTTTAATGACTGCTAGTTAGGCCACTGGACATCTGGAAAACTTGAGTGGAATCACCCAGTTGATGACGAATTTCGAGCTGAGTTCTAAAATTGGCATTAGACCCTGATTTTCATCTTCAAGGTGCTGTTTGAAGTTGTCAACTGGCAATTTGGCAGCTGGCACACTTTTGGGGGAGTTCAGACATGACTCAAAATTGGACCCTGACTTAGGAAGTACATTCCCTTTTGCTTTATAAGGGGTGAACGAATGTTCTGCCACTAACAAGACAAACAGGAAAGCTGACATGACCAAATGTCTGCCATTCAGCATTTCCATTGGCCAGTCTCCCGTTGTTACGACCAGGTGAGCAATGTGTCTAGGGGTCTCTTGCTGTCTTCACCTGGTCTCATTGTAACAGGGTTTAATTTTAAACACACTGTGTTTCGAGCTCCCCCTTTGTGGTTCCTTGTTCACAGGTTCCAATTATAAGGCAAAGAACTGAGCACACACAGGCTTTCTTTAGTTTAAAGCAGAAAGAAGAAATTTATTAAAACCTTAAACTTAAAACTCTATTACAGTTCACACCTACGGATGTACGACATGCTCATGCTAGCCTGCACACGCAATATAAACATGCAGATAGGAATAGAAAAGAGCAGAAGAAAAGATAAGTGGAACAGTTTGAGGCAATATCTTGTTACTGTTTCTTGAGCTCTCTGTAGTCCTTGATTGAAGATATGGTCTTCCAATTCGTTGGGGCCCAGTAATCTTCTTAAAACTCTGTTCACAATGCAAACCCTTCTCTCTTTGAGTTTCATGTGTTGTCACAAGATTCAGTTCTGTGGGAAGAGATGAAGGCAGGCAGGCAGACAGACAGGCAGGAGAGGAGAGGAGATGTTCTCAGTCTCGGGAGAAGGTCTTTACTCCATGATCACATGGCTTTGTCTGACTTTGTTGGGAGTTTCAAATTCAAAAAGCTCCCAGGGTGCTCAGCAGGTTAGTCATGTGACTAGCTCCTTATATGGAACAGTCTCTTCAACATCCTATGTTGGAAGTTCAAATCCAAAAGCTCCAGCCAGCTAGACATGTGATTAGAACCAGTTTGACCACTTCTGTGTATTGGAGAAACTGCTGAGTCCCCATTGTTTCAACATTGTCTGGTACTATGTAAATGTCCTTCCAGTCTGGGTTTGCAATTTTTAAGTTTTAATGTTCATGTGGCAAAATAACATGTGCCTCAGTCTTGGCAGGTGGGGTTTTGCCTGACACCCGTATTACGATGAAAGACTGGAAGAACTCCTGAGAAAATTCAAGATCAATTTCTTTCTCACAATCAATTTAAAGTATGACAACACTTTGATATAAATTGGCCTTAGGCTATAATAAGCTTCAAAGTAATTGACACAAATGGGAGATTTTTGTTCCATTGAGTATGAATTTACTAGTTTGGAGGCATAGCAATATATATTAAACATAAATACTTTACAACCCAGTTACTGCTTTTCCAAATTAATACAAATTGAAGAATGTAATAACCTCTGAATAGTGCAGCAGTCCAATGAAAAGCATACATATCATTATTGGAGAAATCAACTGAACTGTCCACTAGAGCTCCCGAAAGCACCTACACATGACTAGTTCTGACTCTTAGCAACCTCTGCAATTGGCCACCTCAGATTAAGCCCAGAAATACAGAACTTTGGATATACTGCTCATTTCTGAGCTGAACTTCCTCCTCACATCCAATCTATTAGGAAGACCATTTTCTATCACATGCATAGCATTGCCTGCTCTATCCTTACCTCTCCCTCTCTGCTACAGGAACTATTATCTGCATCTATATTGTCACAAAGCTCTATTTATTCACAGATTACAATTTATCTAAAATTCCACAGAATGAGGGGAAATCTGGATTTCTGAGTTTTCCATCTGAAACTCTGCCCACCCCACCAAAGTAACCTGCCTTTATTAATGTCCAGGCTGAAGACTCCAAAGCAGGAAGTATAAATTAGAATATTTAATTCATTGCAAAATCATATACAGGAAGCAAAATAAGGAGAGGGAAAGAAAGATGGGATAGAAAGGTAAAAGAGGCCCACCCCTCTGTCACTGGAACCTCAGTGACCCCAAACACCATCCTAACCCATATGAGGTCTACAGCCGATCAAACCACACCACACCCATCAATTTAACCTAATGATATAGCGTCTAATAACACCATGTTTGACTTAAATAAATTAAAATGCCAAAAAAATTCAGAAAACAGGCTAACAACTGGACCCAGAACATTCCAGCTCATAATGATACAATCTCAAATCACCACCTCCGTTCCCATCTTTGATAAACATAGTGCATTAGCTTTTCATTGGTTCACACCCTGTGTGCTTTTACTGTGTTGACAGTTTCTTCTGCAAATCCCTGTGGGAGTGGCAGATCTTTCTGAAACAATAGCTGGGTTCTAACATAGTCATTTTTCAAGAGTGAGATATGATTTCTTTTAAAGCAATTTACACATTGACAAAGCAGCTTGTAGAACAAGTCACAACCATCCAATATAAAGAGCTCAGCCCAGCTGGAATAGTGTTAAAAGCAGATTTCCTGCTCTCCTCTACCACCTCTTCATCATCTAATCCTGCAAGGAACTTGTCAGCTCGTACCAAATCCATGCAACCACAAAATCAAAACTGCAGTATGAACCAAATGTGCTTATGCATTAGACTTACTTAGTGACTGTATTTTTGGATCCAGGATGTTAGCTTGAGGCTTTACCATGAATTATTAAATGTACTGAGTGCGACAAAGCGATACTTCTTCAATAGCTGGATTTATGTGTGTGACTGAAATAGCAGTTTACCGTATACATGAATATATTGGCTCCTAAAATACTATTCTGTCTTGTTTTTAATGCTGAAATGAAGGTGTAAATGTAATTGTAGGTCATTTTGGAATATTAAAGATTACTTTTAAAATATCGATTACAGGGTAAGCATGTTGGCTGTGGAAGTAAAAGATTTTGGAGTCTAAAACTAGTAGGAATCCATTCAAATCCTAAGTCTCAGTCCACACCTGAACTCACATAGCTGCACTGCTTAAGTTCTGCCAGCTTTGAGCCAGGTTTAAAAAGCACAGCAGTGAAGTATTTAGTCTCATGGTGCAAGAAAAATACAATTTCTGTGCACTTTCCACCTATCATTCACAGGAGCATTGATGGCTGCCATGGAGAGGTCTGTGGCCCAAACTGTACTTTCAACTACCTGCAGAAGGAGGCATGAGAGTGGAGGAAACAAAGAGACAGAACAGCAAAATACACCACCTCCATTTTAACCTGGGCATATTTGAGGATGGGCAGGCATCCCTGGCAGCCAGCTGAGCATGAGTCTCGGGCCATTTTCATTCCCGAGCCTCATTCATATTGTTCTGGACTATCTCCGGCCTGAAGCCAGTGGGAATGTTGTAAGATCCAGCAGGCAGAGTGGGAAATTGGGCTACAAGACAACATTGATGGGGACACAAGGGGATGATCCCATAAGTGACGAATGGTGGGGGTGGGAAGGGAGGGTGCTCAACTTTAGGGGAGTGGAGGTTCAAGGCTACAAGGAACCTCCAGAAATTGTAAAGAAAAACTTACCTGGGCCCCTACTGGATGCTATGTGGGGCTCCCAATCCCTGAATCTCATTGACTCATATGTGACATAATCGGGCCATGGCATTTACATTTTAATTATGTCCCTGCCTGCCTATGGTGGGTAGTGTCCACACTGCCAGAATCCTGACAATGCAAAAGGCATGGGGCAAGAACATGTTGGGAATATGGTGCAAACTCCCCCAACCATTTCAACTATCCGCCCGCCCCATTTGCACCATGTTGGCTGGATAAAAAACTGAGTTTAAATCTAAAAATACAACATTAATTGGGAATTTCCTTGGAGTTTTCCCATTCCGCCACTGCAAATTCACTGGGAATATTGTGGAAACCCCATTTACATGGTTTGTGTTGCATTACCAGTGAAGTTGTGGCAGTGGAGGGGGAGCTGTCCCACAGAATTATTTGTGCTGCACAAAATGTAAACTGATTGTCACTTTTATTCTCATGCTCATGTAATCCTAGGAACAGTTACACTTCTGGTAAAGTTACACCAGCAAAACAGAAACAGCTTTGAGGACATTCTGGTCCATTATTTTTAAGCTGCTTGATGGCTTGCACAGACACGATGGGCCGAAGGGCCTGTTTCTGTGCTGTATAACTCTCTATGACTCTAAGCTGAACCATACAGAACTATAAAGAACAATTTTTAATTAAGAATTCTTTATGAATATTGACTTTTCATTGACAATAGAGCCTGTTGATATGACTAACATTGTAACTTCTGTCATGCAGGCCCCCACCTGCCAAGAACGAGGCATATTAATTTTGTCATATGAACAATGATTTTAAACTGTTACTGGAGTGAAGAGGACTTGTTTCAAAAAATCACCAGACACTTGGCTGGAAAAACATTTTTACATACTAATAGACAGTGCTTGGAGGGACAAAGAGGCTATTCCCTGCTCCAATTTAACCCACAATGGACTTTGAGCACTAGGTATTGTGTGTAAGAAGAGACATTCCAGGGTCGGCTAAGATAAGAGAATCCACAGACAGATGTGGTCAGACCAGCTAGTCACATGATTAACCTGCTTGGCAACCTGGTTTTTTTTTAATTGTACAAAGAGTTTGAACTCAGAGAAAGACTGTTTGCTCCTGGAGTGAGAAGACCTGTCCTGTTTGCTCCCATCTCTTTCTCACAAGCCTCTGGACCCACTGAGGACACATGATCTTCAGATATTGCCTCAAACTTTTCCACTTTATTTCTTCTGCTCTTTTCTGTCTCTGTCTGCATGTGTGTATTGCGTATGCATGCTAGCGTGGATGTGTGGCGTATACGTAGGTGTTAACCAAATTAGAGTTTAAGTTTAATAAAGTTCAACCTTTTTTCTTTATCCCGAAGAAAATCTGTTTGGCTAGTTTCTTTGCCTTATAACTGGAAGTTAGTGAACAAGGATTGACAAAGGGGGAGCTAAAAAAATGGTATGTTCAAAATTAAACCCTGTTACGGTAAGGTCAGGTGAAGGCTGAGAGGGAACTCTAGACCGCTTTCTCACCTGGTCGTAACACTTTGTTTAAAAATGGAGCGAGGGATAGGTCGAATAATTACATACCAGTCAGTCTAACCTCGGTAGTGGGCAAATTATTGGAATAATTCTGAGAGACAGTATAAACTGTCACTTTGAAAGGCACGGATTAATCAAGGACAGTCAGCATTAATTTGTTGAGGGAAGATCATGTCTAACTAATTTGATTGAATTTTTTGAGGAAGTAACAAGGAGGATTGATTAGGATAGTGGTTTACATGGATTTTAACGAGGTCCCACATGGCAGATTGGTTAAAAAAAAGTCCATGGGATCCAGGGAAATGTAGCAAGCTGGATACAAAATTGGCTCAGTGGCAGGAAACAAATGGCAATTGTTGACGGGTGTTTTGCGACTGGAAGGCTGTTTCCAGTGGTGTTCCGCAGGGCTCAGTACTAGGTCCCATGCTTTTTGTGGTGTATATTAACGATTTGGACGTAAATGTAGGAGGAATGATCAAAACCTTTGCAGACGACACAAACATTGGCTGCATGGTTGATAGCGAGGAGGATAGCTGTAGACTACAGGAAGATATCAATGGATGGTCAGGTGGGCAGAAAAGTGGGCAAATGGAATTTAACCCAGAGAAGTGTGAGGTGATGCATTGGGGAGGTCAAACAAGGAAAAGAAATACTTAATAAATGGGAGGATACTGAGAGGTGTACAGGAAGTAAGGGACCTTGGAATGTATGTCCACAGACCCATGAAGGTAGCAGGACAGGTCGATAAGGTGGTTAAGAAGGCATATGGAATCCTTTCCTTTATTAGCTGAGGCATAGAATACAAGAGTTAGGGAGGTTATATTGGAACTATATAAAACATTAGTTCCCTTATAACTTAAATACTATGTGCAGTCTGGTCACCTCATTATAGAAAGTATGCAATTGCACTAGAGAGGGTACAGAGGAGATTTACGAGGATGTTGCCAGGACTGGAAAAATGCAGCTATGAGGAAAGATTGGATAGGCTGGGGTTGTTCTCCTTGGAACAGAGGAGAATTAAGGGAGATTTGATTGAGATGTACAAAATAGTGAGGGGCTCGGATAGAGTATATGTGAAGGGCCTATTTACCTTACCAGAGAGGTCAGTGACTAGGGGGAATAGATTTAAAGTGATTGGTAGATGGATTAGAGGTGAAATGAGGAAATTCTGTTTCACCGAGAGGGTAGTGGGGATCTGGAACTCACTGCCTGAAAGGGTAGTAGAGGCAGAAATCATCATCACATTTAAAAGGTGCCTGGATGTGCACCTGAGTGTCGTAATATGCAGGGCTAGAGACCAAATGCTGGAAAGTGGGATTAGGCTGGGTGGCTTTTCTTTTTTCAGCTGGTATGAACATGATGGGCCAAGTGGCCTCTTTCTGTGTTGTAAACGTTCTATGATTCTATAATTATTAAAGGGCTCTTGCATTCTCCACTTTGATCACTTTTAGGGTTTATTGCACCTATCTGAGGTATTCCAAGTCTTCAGGAGCAAAGGCAATGCTGTTAAAATTCAAGTTATTTCTTCTTTTGCCCCTTCTCCAGATCCTGTCAATAAAGACTAGATGAACAGTCTTGTCCTCTAATTTTCCCTCTCACAAACCTTTGTGAAATCATGAACTAACAGGATTCCCAGATTGGATTTGTATATTGGAGAGGAGCTGCTAACCCAATATCAGGCAAAAAAATGTAAAAAAGACTTTAAAATTGCTCACTGTTGTCATTTTATATCCTTCTTCTTCCCTCATCAAGTCTGGTGTGACATACCCTTGCTGGGGAAGTAAATGGGTCGGAGACCAAAACTGCTCTTTAACTAGCCATCAGTACCTGAAAAGGACCTGGTATAACTGACCATTGCATTTCCATTCCTCCAAAATTGTGTAGAAGCAATTGATCTTCCCCAGCAATCTCCTTATAGCAGCAAGGTTTTGATTGGTCATTCCAAATGAACTTACACTATTCTAATTAATTTCCTGGAATAGATGAAGGGTCACTGATCTGAAACGTTAACTCTCTCTCCACAGATGCTGCCAACCTGCTGAGTATTTCCAGCATTTCTTGTTTTTATTTCAGATTTCCAGCATTTGCAGTATTTTGCTTTAATTATCCTGGAATAGAAGTTGGGCTAATAGTTTTATTGTTTTTTGTGATTTGTCTCCTGCCTGAAAAACAGGTATTGCATTTCCTTCTTCCTATCCTACGGTAACACCTCAACATTCATTAAATCTTTCCTGATTATCGCTATTGCTGTGCTTTTTTTCATCATCTGGTCTCCTCAATTCTTCTGAGTATATACCTTGAGGCCCTTGGAATTCATTTGTCTATATTCCCATTATTTTTTTCAAGCGTCTCTACCATATTGACCTCCAAATTCTCTAGAGTCCTGTAACAGTTGAGCAAATATATTTGTGTTGTACTCATTTGGGTTTTGACTGTGTTCTTTTGAATCTCACCTCCACCGTTATCTCCCAGTATTCTAACTTGGTCGTTAACTACTCTTCTGTTATTGTGTTACTTCGATATATTATTTTGTTTATTTTAAGCATACTTATTTTCTGTATTCCAACATTGTGCTTTTAAACATATTCCACTCACTTTCAAATTAGACATCCTTCAGTTATATCTCCTAATTAATTTATTTTAACTTCTTTCTCATTTTTGTACCTTTCCCTTTTAAAATTAGATATTTTTGCTTACTCCTTAGTGGTGCAGGTTTTTACATTTTCTCAAATTAAATCCTGTTTCAGCCATTAGTTCCAATGCTTCTAAGTTGCAAATTCTGCCCCGATTTTTTGATATAACTAAGTCACCATCCTTACCATTCCATTTGAGTTCTAAAAATATTGGGGTAGATTTTGATTTTGTGCAATAGTGTAAAGTGGGTGATAGCCAATTTTAATTTTCATTACAGTTAATGGTCCAAAAGCAATCATACCACCTTGACTGATTCACATGCCCTCTGTCCGGATGGTTATTCCCACTTTATGTTGAGACGATTAAGCTACTATTGTCAGTTACTTGATTCGATTGCTGTCCAGAAATGTGTCCTCATAGTGAATATGGAAGACCACTTTCATTGAAAAGCTATTGTTCCCAGTGGATCAAAACATGACCTTATGGAGATAATTTTAAGCTAACCCACCCAGCAGGAAACTAATGGGATCGATCAGCTGACCATTTTATACCCTGCCCAATTTTACTTTCTATTTTGGCCATAAAAACAATCGTGTATAATTTTTAAAGATTTTCCTGGTGCCAAAGGATGCCATTAATGCACTAACATTCTTAGGGCACAGATGTCAGGAAATACATCAAATTACATATTTACGCATTCTAAACTTATGAGAGCTGCTTCATCATTAAATATAATGAATTTGTTGTGAAGGAGCTTTGATATAGTCCTATAATTTGGAACTGTCATTTTAGTTTAGTTACATTTCTTTCTGCCTTTAAAGGGTACTTTAATTTATGTCTACCTTATTGGTTCTTTGAGTATAACCCCAAGTTCTCTTTTATCAGTAAGAGTTTCTGATCACTCGAGAAATGAGAGTAGAAATGTTTGAGTCATGGAGTTTTCCCTAAATAGTACCAATGGATATTTATAATTGGACTACAGGAAATATTAGGATGAGCTGACTTATTTCTTTGTCCCCAGTGGCAGACGAGTTGAAGCAATAGATAGTGCTGGCACTTGTGCTCGTAACTGGGAAATAGATGTTCCATTGTGCTACCAGTTTCTTTCTTGCTTTAAATCTACAACTATACCTTTTCGTGGTTTCAAAACTAGTGATGGTTTGACCACTCCAAAAGTGTACTGTTTTGCCTTGCAACAATTTTTACATATCCCCAAGCCATCGTCTTCCAGCAGAATGTCCAACCGGGACATCAACACTTTTACTGACACATTATATACATTGTTTTGTGAGGGATTATGATACAGCACACATATTCTGACTTTTGCCGACTGTTATAATCTTGAAACTTTCTATTTTTCGCACTGATATAAATTCCCAAACCATAATGCTTTCTCCCTAATGCTTTTTAATGCAGATATTAGACAAAAGCTTGTTTTCTCTGACTTATATAGTTAAAAGCTTCTATCTGTCTGGATAAAATGTTTAACTTTCATCTGTTCATAGCATTTGATTCAAAGTCAGGCATGCAAGGCATGCTTTGTCAAATAACGTTTGCACTGTTCTACTAAACCATTTTGTTTCCCATTGCAGCTCCATCACAGCACCTGTATTTGTTAAGCCTGCATACTTTTAAACAAGGTGTCAAACATTTCTTGAGCTTGTTCATTCCATTCATGTATGAAACTCTTCTGTCTGTTTTGGGGCTAATAGCTTCAAACCATGCAGATTTTCACTTCTTTTCATGATTGTTCCTGACAAAGCTATGAAGGAAATACTTGCTTATGAATTTGAATCATATAATCTTGCTACCTTCAGTATTGTGCTTCTTAATCTGGATTTAACACAGTCCTGACATTGGATTCTGTTTTTTTATAAATCAAAAGCAAATCCTGCTATTTAATCATTTTTCAGTTTGTGCAGCCATAAGATACTTCATGTGGAATGCACTTTTCATATATTGTCTGTATTGTCCTGAGAATGTATTAGACATTTTGCAGATTATTATGGCTGTTTCTGGATTATTATCTTATATCTTTGATTTAAATACACCACAAGGCTGCCATGACTTCCCTTAACTTTGACATTAATTTCACATTTCCCAAATTTAATATTAGCAATTTTATTTAACAACAATGACAACTGATTACTGCTTGATGTCTCTCTGTTTTGAATCATATCTTGTGTTGAAATCTAGGTATTCTTGCACATTGAGTCCTTCAATTTTCCCAGCTGTCAACGAATGCAGTGAAATTCTGTCACCAATATAATTCACTCAGACATGTATGAATAGATGAAACTTGACTGGGCTAAGGATGTGCTCAGGTTTTAGTTGACTACAGTTCAATTCTATTGGGTGTTCCTTCTTTCTATTATAATGAATTCAACTAAGGCAGGAGGATGCAAATATTAAAATTAAAACACTAAATAGCAGCATGATTCTATCATTAATCCATTCAGCATATTTGTGTAGTAAATGCCCAGAATCATGTTTGGGTATCCATCAAATGTTACCAGCATGAGTTTCTACTTTTTAACTTTGTTTTACTGCTAATGACAAATTCAGTTACCCAACACAACAGAACATCTAATAATATGAATTAAACAGCTCAATTAGACAGAAGTGAGTAACTGGGCATTTGGTTATTTTGGTGATAATTAAAACAAAATCAAATAAATCTTACTGAGCCATTAATCATGCTCAAGGAGTATAAACTTTGTAGAAATAATTCATTAAATATAAAAATAATCTCCCTCATATACCAAAACAAGAAATCTAAAAAAAAGTAATGTAGAGAACTGCAGAGAATTGGAGGCTTGTAAGAGTAAAGGGAGTTCATAATATCAGTTTAGCTGGAACCCTACCAACAAAAGTACTATTGAGTTCCTCCAACACTTTCCTCACTGCCTCCCAAGCTCAACCCTTACAAACTGCAGCTCTGTTATTTGCCAATCCCTATGCTACACATCTCTCATCTGGCCTTATCAACCTCCACCAGTTCCCTATCTCCAAATGTAATTATTTCAAAATCTTCATCCTCATTATTAATTCCCTTCATGGTCTATTGCCATCTAATCTCTGCAATCTTTTACAGCCCTATATCCCAACATGCACCATCCACTCTTCTCGCTGATCTTCCTTGACTTTGTACCCATCTCTCTGTTCTACCACCAGTGGCAGAATTTCCAGCCACTTTTCCCCTGTGTTCTGGAATTCTCTTCCAAATCCTCTTCATCGTGTTATATCTCACCTCACCCAAGTAAAACTTACCTCCTTGAGTCTACCATCAGCCACCCTCCTAACATCTCTGCTGCCTGCTTTTCACTGTCCACCACTTCCCTTTTAAAGCACCTCATGACCTCTCATCATGTACAAGTTATTTTACTCTGATGAACAAAAAGAGTGGATTCATCAAGCCCCCAGACTCTAGTAAGATTTTTTTTAACATTATGTAATGAACTGAAAGAAGAGAAAGGCCTGGGGAATGCCTATTATTATACAAGGGATTAACAGCCATTAGAAGAGTATCCGAGAGGACAGTATAATTCTTGAAGATTCTTCAACTTTGGGGTTGAGTTTCACTTGGGAAAATTGGTGTTTACAAGGTAGATAGGATCTAAAAATGGGGTTGATAGCCTTACCGCCCAGTTAGTCCTGACCGTCAGCCTATTGTAGCTTTCCACAGAGGCCTATCGCTGGGCAATTGAACCAACTATTTGAAATGAGTGGTAGGACCCTTCCCTGGCTTCTCATGTCCCCATACTGTGGTTCACTGCCGTCCCTGCCCAGCCTCACCTGCCTTGGCATCGTGTGTCCCGCCCCCCACTCCAACCTCGCAGTATGTAGCAGTGGGCCTCTGTTGTCCGCCCAGACAGCTGACATTCCTGAGCCTGAAGAGTGGTAAGCTGCGTCAGGACCCCTGTTTGGCATCTGTACCTCACCTTCCAAATTCAAATGAGGCCTGGGGACTGAAAATCGCGGCCCCCCTCTTCACCATCGGAACAGGTAGTCAGCAAGTGCGCTCTTGAATTTTGAAAATACACTATTTTTGTCACTGGTGTGCTACATTTATAACCTCCATTTGATTATGCAGTCTCCATAAATAATCGATAAACAGCATTCATACTTTATAGAAAAATCCTACATTTATACATCAAGGTCTCAGAGTATTTTCATTTACAGTATCCTTTCTAACACACACCCTTCTTCGCTGCAATACATCAATAAACAAAGCACAGGAAATAACACTGCATTTGATTTGCTGTTAAACACCACTCGTACTGACTGCTTTTTAATGGAATAACTCAGCATCTCTCATCATCTCAAGGAGACTTAGAGACTTAACATATTTTAGCCAAAATGATCTATATCTGTGCACCACTAAGTCTTTTTCCAGTGTACAATGATCCTAAAATTATTGCTGCTAATTCCCTTCTACATAAATCAGCTAAAATTGTTACCAAAGACTTAGAGGAATTGCCATTGAAAATACTTCAAGTAAAAATATTTCGTGGTATAATTACAAACATTATCTCTTATTTGCTGTAAAAACACTTGGTGAGTCAATTTAATATGAACATGTTTGAGAGAGATTGTTTTCATGTGTGCTTTTCTTTTAAAAAATGACAATGTTTTGCAGGTACACATAGTAATACTGTCATTTCTGACAGGATATTCAACCACAGAAGTTTAAACTGGTTGATATTTTACAGATGAGCCTTTATTATAATGGAAAGCTTCCCTTCAGATTATTTACTTGCTACCAATTATTTACAGTCATGTGAACATGGTTGCATTTACACAATCTGCATTAATACACAGAGTTCTAAGCCTCACAATGGCACTACAGAACCAAATGCCGAGGAAATGGCACATTTGCTAGGCCACTCTATGAATTTTTCCCATAACATGCCACTACAAATTACTAGATGCATAGTGTAAAATTATCAAATCCATTCCTAGCAAGATAAACATATTCCATAGAAGCAATGTCACTATAGAAAATTAATGTAATATGAACTATACTTTCAGAGGTAATTAAAATACATTGTTGTAGAAAGAGTCACCGATATGCCACTTGTATTTTAAGAGCAGCTACCAGAGTAATTCTAAATATATTAGTCAACAGATGAAGTGCAATAAAGGAATGCTTTATGCATCATATCACTGTTCATCTTGCTGACAGAATTTTTTTTGCAGTTTTGATTCCACCAAACCTAAGGATTATTAATGAATTTAATCCAGCATGATGTAGTTTGAGATTAATCAGTTCACTAAGAGCACATATTATCCCAGTTCTATGTTAGTAGGTTTTCCTGTTGAGGATATGAACGATAGTGTTCAAATTTCAGAGCTATTTCTGGGAATAAGTTGAAGTCGATGAACATGGGCAGATCCATATTTTAGATTCCAGTGGCAAGATAAATTTCAGATATTTCTCTGCCTGAAATTTTTAATAATGGTTGTAAAGGCTTGCTAACCCCAAAATGACATAACTGACTATAAATTATTGATTCAGATGCAGGTGCTAAAATGTACTCTTTACAACACATCTGCTCCTGTTAGCAAGCTTCATTGACTGTGGAGAAAACTGCATTTCCCATAAAGTGGTTGATGTAGTACCAAATGAAAAAACTGAAGTTTATATGGCCTGACAAACAAGCAGTGTCATCTCAAGAGATAATATAGGCTTACGGTTTTGTTATTTTATAAGTTATTTTAATGGATATGTAAATGTTTTGTATATTTTCTTCTCTTTTAGTTCTTTTAAAGATGTCTCATCATTATACATTTTGACTTTTGAACGACTGAACAATGGAGAGTGCTGGGTGACTGAACAGTGAAGGGTGCTGGGTTACTGAACTGTGGAGGGGGCTAGATCACAAAACAGTGAAGGGTGCTGGGTCACTGAACGGTGGAGGGTGTTGAGCAACTGAATGTTGGAGGGTTCTGGGTCACTGAACAGCAGAGGGTGCTGGGTGGCTGAATGGTGGAATGCACTGTTTGGTTGTCTGTTCCAGCAGCAAAGATACCCTTGCTATTTAAATTTGGCACTTAAGATGAGTGGTGCTAAACAGGTGGCCTGATGTAGTTTGCCAGAATGAAGCCTGAAGATTGGACCAGGTCAGCTGATTGAAGGTAAATCGGGAAAGGCAGGTCACAATTGTGGGGGTGGAGTCCCAGGGTGACAGCGGTCCAGATTATTTTTATGGGCCCTGGAGGACCAGGTTTAAAATAAGCAAAAATAATTCAACACTTATCTTTGACGTATTTCTTTGATTCCATTGTCCATGGAAGAGGTCCCTAAGTGCATGGCATAGGCACCTCCCAACTCTGGCATAAAATGGCAACTAGGGTCCTATTACTGTAGTAGGATACTGAATTTGTTACAACCGAGACTGGAGGAATGCACTGTCTTTCTCTAGTTCCACGGGTCACAACATATATTTAAATGTTTTACCCAGTTACCGCCATGGTCAATTATATATTCTACTTTTAGTTTCAGACTAAAACTGACCAGCCAGGTTTCTTTAATAAACAACAACATTATTAATTTATTATCAAACAAGACTTATTCAATAAAGATGCAAAGCTTATTAAAACACAGGTTGAAATATGAAAGTTCCCTTCCAAATAAATCCAACACACACAAGCACGGCCACTGTGGGAGATTCTGCCGGTCACGGATAGGCCTGGCTAGCCACCAGCGGCCTGCAACCAATGAGTACAACCTTCCCAAAATTTTTGTCTGTGAAGAAATGCCAAAAGACTGAGCAAATGGGAAGGATGCCTGCTGGAAACTGTCAGGGCCCTTCTTTAAATATGCAGATTGGATTTTGGTGATATTATCGGGGCTCATAATTCGAGAGTAACATTAAATCTATATCCGATCTATATTACAGTTAGTGTGACCATCATACAGTTAGTTTTAGCATAATCATGCAAAAGGACAAAGATAAAACAGGAGTAAAAGTTCTAAATTGGGGGAAGGCAAATTTTATGAAACTGAGAGGTGATCTGGCAAAAGTGGACTGGATACAGCTACTTGAAGGAAAATCAGTGGCAAACCAGTGGGAGGCATTCAAAAGTGAGATTCTATGGGCACAGTGTAGGCATGTCCCCACAAAGTTAAAGGGTGGTACTGCCAAATCTAGAGCCCCCTGGTTATCTAGAAGTTTACAGGATAAGTTAAAACAGAAAAAGAAAGCTTATGATGATCACAAAAAGCTTAATACTTTAGAAAGCCTAGAGGAGTATAGAAAGTGCAGAGGTGAAGTAAAAATGGAAATTAGGAAAGCAAAGAGAGGACATGAAAAAATATTGGCAGATAAAATCAAGGAAAACCCAAAGATGTTTTATCAGTACATTAAGAGCACGAGGATAACTAAGGAAAGGGTATGGCCTATCAGAGATGTACAAGGGAACTTATGCATGGATGCAGAAAACGTGGGCAGGGTTCTTAATGAGATTTTTGTCTCAGTCTTCATAAAGGAGAGGGTTGATGTAGACATTATAGTTAAAGAGGAGTGTGAAATATTAGATATGATAAGCATAATGAGAGAGGAAGTACTAGAGGGTCTGACATTCTTGAAAGTGGATAAATTGCTGGGGCCAGATGGATTGCATCCCAGGTTGTTAAAGGAAGCTAGGGAGGAAATAGTAGATGCGCTGAGGATCATCTTCAAATCCTCACTGGATATGGGCAAGATGCCAGAGGATTGGAGATCTGCGAATATTATACCATTGTTTAAAAAGGGTGTGAGGGATAGGCCAAATAATTATAGGCCGGTCAGTCTGACCTCGTTGGTGGGTAAATTATTAGAATCTATTCTCAGGGACAGGATAAACTGCCACTTAGAAAGGCAAGGATTAATCAGGGATAGTCAGCATGGATCTGTTAAGGGAAGGAAGGTCATGTCTTACTAACTTGACTGAGTTTTTTGAGGAAGTAACAAGGAGGATTGATGAGGGTAGTGCAGTGGATGTGGTCTACATGGATTTTAGTAAGGCATTTGATAAGGTCCTGCATGGCAGACTGGTCAGTAAAATCAAAGCCCATGGGATACAGGGGAATGTGACAGATTGGATCCAAAATTGGCTCAGTGTCAGGAAACAAAGGGTAGTAGTTGACAGATGTTTTTGAAAATGAAAAGCAGTTTCCAGTGACGTTCCACAGGGCTCAGTGTTGGGTCCCTTGTTATTTGTGGTATATATTAATGATTTGGACTTAAATGTGGGAGGCATGATTGGGAAATTTGCTGATGACACAAAAATTGGCCGTGTATTTGATAGTGAAGAGGATAGCTGTAGACTCCAGAATGATATCAATGGTTTCGTTGAGTGGGTGGAAAAGTGGCAAATGGAATTCAATCCAGAGAAGTGTGAGGTAATGCATTTGGGGAGGACAAACAAAGCAAGGGAATACACAATAAATGAGAGGATATTAAGAGGGGTAGAAGAAGTGAGAGACCTTGGAGTGCATGTCCACAGGACGCTGAAGGTGGCAGGACAGGTAGATAGAGTGGTGAAGAAGGCATATGGGATGCTTTCCTTTATTGGCTGAGGTATAGAATACAAAAGCAGGGATGTAATGCTGGAACTGTATAAAATGCTGGTTAGGCCACAGTTGGAGGACTGTGTACAATTCTGGTCACCACATTACAGGAAGGACATAATTGTTCTGGACAGAGTACAGAGGAGATTTACAAGAATGTTGCCAGGGCTTGAAAGTTGCAGCTATGAGGAAAGATTGGATAGGCTAGGGTTGTTTTCCTTAGAGCAGAAGAGGCTGAGGGGTGACTTAATTGAGGTGTAAAAAATTATGAGGGGCCTAGATAGAGTAGACAGGAAGGACCTGTTTCCCCTAGTGGAGAGGTCAATTACCAGGCGGCACATATTTAAGGTGATTGGTACAAGGATTAGAGGGGACAGGAGGAAAATCTTTATCACGCAGAGGGTAGTGAGTGTCTGGAATTCACTGCCAGGAACCGTGGTGGAGGCAGAAACCCTCAACTCATTTAAAAGGTACTTGGACATGCACCTGAAGTGCTGTAACCTGCAAGGCTACAGACCAGGTGCTGTAAAGTGGGATTAGATTGGGCAGCTAGATTTTTTTGGCCGGCGCAGACAGGATGGGCAGAATGGCCTCCTTCTGTGCCATAATATTTCTATGGCTCTATGGCTCTAATATTAACAATGTGTTCTCCATCATTTTTCTGATTCAGGTGGTGTTGATGACAGTGTTGAATGGCTC
The DNA here is from genome assembly GCF_036365525.1 of Heterodontus francisci. Lineage (NCBI taxonomy): Eukaryota > Metazoa > Chordata > Chondrichthyes > Heterodontiformes > Heterodontidae > Heterodontus > Heterodontus francisci. The sequence goes on from NC_090387.1 coordinate 45,199,909, forward strand.
TAATGTTGAATTTTACCACTCTAAAATTTAAACAGGTACTTATTTCCCTGATGTCAGTTGATAACAGTTTGCTTTGATATAGCCCCTAATGACAGGAAGGAGAGATTTGTTGGTGGTGGAGGTGTTAAACCATCAAATGCACAAAATGCTATTTTGGGCCTGCACAGGGATGTTATTGTGGCTTTTGTGTCAGGCCAATCAAGCAGGAAGAAGTTGGGGCCGTGAGACCAAAAATGGTAATACTGCTGCCCAATATTGCTCTACTGCTCACCAACCAGCTGCCATTTCCCACAGGGTGTGGACAAGAGACTGAATGAGGTTATACTGATCAGGCTCAGAAGTTAAAAACTCCCAGGTTGAACACTGCTAAATTCAGGACAGTTTACCCCTGCCTCGGCCCAGTCCATCAGACTCCATCCCTAAAATTTGCGCTACAGGTAAACACAGTTCAGATTAGTCACTGTTTTGTTCTACCAAAACTCATTATTCAGGGTATGTGTGATTATGGGGAGACAGTGGTGTAGTGGTAATGTCATTAGACTAGTATTCCAGAGGCCCAGTCTAATTCCCTGGGGGCACGAATTCAAATTCCACCATGGCAGCTGGCGAAATTTAAATTCAATGAATAAATGTAATTAATTAATAAGAATCTGGAATTGAAAGCTAGTCCCAGTAATGGTGTGATGAAACTATCATCGATTGTTGTAAAAACCCATCTGGTTCACTAATGTCCTGTCGAGAAGGAAATCTGCCATCCTTACCCGATCTGGCCCATATGCAACTCCAGATCCACAGCAATGTGGCTAACTCTTAACTGCCCTCTGAAATGGCCTACAAAAGGCAACAATGCTGGCCTTGCCAGTGACACCCACATCCCATGAAAGAATAAAAAACAAGTCAGAAACTCAAATTAAATATGATCAAAGTACTGTGGTTGCTGGAAATCGGGAATAAAAACAGAAAATGCTGGAAATACTCAACAGGTATGGCAGTGTCTGCGGACAAAAACAGAGTTAATATTCTGACGAAGAGCCATTGATCTAACACATTAACTCTGTTTCTCTCCACAGATGCTGTCAGACCTATTGCATATTTCCAGCATTTTCTGCTTTTATTTAGATTAAATAACTTTGTGATTTATTTCCAAGAGATTGTTCCCATTTGCTACAGCATTACAATGAACTCACCATCAGTGAGCTGAGTTTACAATCCCGTTATAAGGTGACTGGCTCAATGTATGTAAGACAAACAATAACCAAATCACTGCATTCAAATATAGATAGAATTGTACAAGCTGGTGCATTAAGCAGTGCTGAGAAGTCAAAAGCTGTCAAGCAAGATTGATTGTGATATATTCTCAAACTCTACTAGAGTCTTCAGCCTTCTTCATTACAACAATTTTGCTTCTTGGCTTGATAAAGTATTCAGTTAGGTTGAGCTGGACAGAAGGTGAAAAGATGTTCCTTCTCTGTAATAAAACATTACTATCATGTTTTATGATTTTGTTTTCCACAGAAAGGATTTGGAAAGGAGTTTCATTCAAATTTGTACTCATATCAAATTGTTAACAGCTGGAATGGCCTTTTCTTATCCCTGAAAATGTTTAAATCTTCTTTTGTAAATATTAATATCTATTGCAACTGAAAGACTATGCTACTAATTTAAACACATTCTGCAATTCCTACAGGAAAAATAGGCTTTATTTACATAACAACTTATCCCATCCTCAACATATTCCATAGCAGTTTATGATTAATTACTTTTTGACATACAGCCACTTTGTTTTGTAGCCAATCAGCACCCAAGGTCCATAAATAGCAGTAAAAAGAATGATCAGTTTATCTATATTGGTGGTGATTGAGTAAGGAGTTTTGGCCAGGAGAACTCCCTTGTCTTCTGCTAAGGCAGCTATAATATCCACCTAATCAGACAGACAGGCCCTCAGTTTCCTAAAACACAACATACTGGAAACATTTAACTGGTCAGTCAGCATCTGTAAAGAGAACAGGTGTGAACTTTTCAGGTAAATACCCTTCACGGAACAGGTACAGAAAAGTCTGCTGAGACATGGGGCAGGAAACGAAAGTTAGGATCATTTCTGGGTCTCAAACCCGCCCACGGGAGAAGCAGAAATGAGCCCTGAGTTTCATGGGGGCAACCCCTTAATTGATAATGAGATGGGTTTGTCGGCCAGTTAGTGGCCGCAGGGGCGGGATGGACGCAGTTCAACTCAAGTGTCAGTCCGATTTAAACTCACCACGGCAGCCATTACTGTGGCTGCTGTTTGAGTGCTGAAAGTGGACAGTGAAGATTCACAGTGAACATTGGGCTGATTTTTCATTTCCATGATGTCTCAGGAGAGCCGGAGGCCTGGAACCTGGGGCAGGGTAGCATTTTGGACACTGACCTAGAGGTGACGCTGGAGGCTGTGAGGGAGAGGACGGAGGTCCTCTTGCTGGAGTGTGGCAGGAGGAGGACACCCTGCCAAACCAAACAGGCGTGGACGGACATTGCCGCCACTGTCGGTGGCAGAAGCATGATGAGAAGAACCAGGATCCGGTGTCGGAAAAGGTTCAATGACCTCATACATTCTGGCAAGTGAGTGTTACCCCCCACCACCTTCAGGATAGGTCTCTGGGTATTCACCTTCCAGCAGACACACCAGCTGGGGAGCCTCAGAGCACAAGCTGTTCCTGAACATGAGGTGGGTATGTGCCCAATCTACTCACTCAACCCTCAGAATGGCTCTGAGCCATAGAGCTGCTAAGAACCTGCCAGCACTGAAACATGCACCTTCCAATGAATAGGAGCAGCTGCCATTGGGCACAAAGGACAGCAGTGCCTTATCACACTCTATTTTGTCTTTGCAGGAGAAATGGGCACATAATGCCTGAGAGTGGGTTCAAGCAGGTGGAGGGGTACCCTACCTGCATTAGATAATGGCAATGGAGGATAGAGCAGTGAAAATAGCCAGGATCATGGACCAGGAGGAAGTTGGCCCTGGCGAATTGGACACTCATAGTGGAGATGGTGATTACAGAGGGCAATGTGCTCATTAAGGGGGTAGAGTGCACTCTACCCTGTCCGACAGCATGCAGAAGACTGAGTTGCATTGGGAGGCTTGAGCACTGCAGAGGCTTCTGCTGTCCAAGGCTAGTTCCCATGATCTCTTCTTGTGTCTCTCACGGTGCAGACTTCCACCCCATGAGACCTTTCACTCTCGCTCTGTGGCCCCAGATGACCATCAAGGAGTCAAAGAAGCAACATCACACCTTATAAGTGCACCATCCATCAACGCAGATACACTCACCTTAGTGGGTCCTCGCACGCATTTAGATAGGGTGGCACTGGGTGAAGAGCATGGCACAAGTGTGCAGGAGGCGGTGCCAAAGGCAGCTGTGGACAGTTTTCACAGAATCACAGAATAATACAGTGCAGAAGAGGCCCTTCGGCCCAGCGAGACTGCACCGATGCATTAAAGACACCTGACCTGTCTACCTCATGCCATTTGCCAGCACTTGGCCCACAGCCTTGAATGTTATGACGTGCCAAGTGCTCATCCAGGTACTTTTTAAAGGATGTGAGGAACCCGCCTCTACCACCCTCCCAGGCAGGGCATTCAAGACCGTCACCACCCTCTGGGTAAAAAGGTTCTTCCTCAAATCCCCCTTAAATCTCCCACCCCTCACCTTAAACCTGTGACCCCTTGTAACTGACCCTTCAACTAAGGGTCCCTAAGCTGCTCCCTATCCACCCTGTCCATGCCCCTCATAATCTTGTACACCTCGATCAGGTCACCCCTCAGTCTTCTCTGCTCCAGCGAAAACAAACCAAGCCTATCCAACCTCTCTTCATAGCTTAAATGTTCCATCCCAGGCAACATCCTGGTGAATCGCCTCTGCACCCCCTCCAATGCAATCACATCCTTCCTATAATGTGGCGACCAGAATTGCACACAGTACTCCAGCTGTGGCCTTACCAAAGTTCTGCACAACTCCAACATGACCTCCCTGCTTTTGTAATCTATGCCTCAATTGATAAAGGCAAGTGTCCCATATGCCTTTTTCACCACCCTATTAACCTGCCCTTCTGCCTTCAGAGATCTATGGACAAACACGCCAAGGTCCCTTTGTTCCTCGGAACTTCCCAGTGTCCGGCCATTCATTGAATACTTCCGTGTCACATTACTCCTTCCAAAGTGTATCACCTCACACTTTTCAACGTTAAATTCCATCTGCCACTTTTCTGCCCATTTGACCATCCCGTCTATATCTTCCTGTAACCTAAGACACTCCACCTCACTGTTAACCACTCGGCCAATCTTTGTGTCATCCGCGAACTTACTGATCCTACCCCCCACATAGTCATCTATGTCATTTATATAAATGACAAACAATAGGGGATGCAGCACAGATCCCTGTGGTACGCCACTGGACACTGGCTTCCAGTCACTAAAACAGCTGTCTGTCATCACTATCTGTCTCCTACAGCTAAGCCAATTTTGAATCCACCTTATCAAATTACCTTGTATCCCATGTGCATTTGCTTTCTTGATAAGTCTCCCATGTGGGACCTTGTCAAAGGCTTTGCTGAAATCCATGTAAACTACATCAACTGCACTCCCCTCATCTACACACCTGGTCACATGCTCAAAAAATTCAATCAAATTTGTTAGGCGTGACCTCCCTCTGACAAAGCCATGCTGACTATTCCTAATCAAATTTTGCCTCTCCAAGTGGAGATAGATTCTCTCCTTCAGAATTTTCTCCAATAGTTTCCCTACCACTGACGTGAGACTCACTGGTCTGTAGTTCCCTGGCTTATCTTTACAACCTTTCTTAAATAGTGGAACCACATTAGCTGTTCTCCAGTCCTCTGGCACCTCCCCCGTGGCCAGAGAGGAATTAAAAATTAGGGTCAGAGCCCCTGCAATCTCCACCCTTGCCTCCCATAGCATCCTGGGACACAAATCGTCCAGACCTGGAGATTTGTCCACTTTTAAGCCTTCCAAAACCTCCAGTACCTTGTCACTCCCTATGATAATTTGCTCAAGAACCTCAGTCTCTCTCTCTAAGTTCCATATCTACATCCTCATTCTCTTGGGTGAAGACAGATGTGAAGTATTCGTTCAACACCCTACCAATGTCCTCTGGCTCCACCCACAAATTTCCCCCTTGGTCCCTAATGGGTCCTACTCTTTCCCTGGTTATCCTCTTACCATTGATATGCTTATAGAATATCTTGGGATTTTCCCTGCTTTTACCAGCCAGCGCTTTCTCATATCCCCTCTTTGCTCTCCTAATTGCTTTCTTAAGCTCCATCCTACACTTCCTGTACTCCACTAATGCTTCCATTGATTTGCTCTCCTTGTATTTGCTAAAAGCCTCTCTTTTCCTTCTCATCGTACCCTGAATGTTTCTGGTCATCCATGATTCTCTGGGCTTGTTGCTCCTACCTATTAACCTAGAGGGAACATATTGGGCCTATACCCTCCTCATTTCCTTTTTGAATGCCCCCCACTGCTCTTCTGTAGATTTCCCAACAATTAACTCTTTCCAGTCTACCTTGGCCAGATCCTGCCTTATTTTACTAAAATTTGCTCTCCCCCAATCCAAAACCTTCTTTTGCAACTTGTCTATTTCTTTCCCCATAACAAGCTTAAACTGTACCATGTTATGGTCGCTATCACCAAAATGTTCCCCACCAACACATCAACCACCTGTCTGGCTTCATTCCCCAGAATTAGGTCCAGCACTGCACCCTCCCTTGTTGGATCTTCTACATATTGAGCTAAAAGGTTCTCCTGTATACATTTTAAGAACTCCACTCCATCTAAGCCCTTAACACGATGACTATCCCAATTAATGTTGGGAAAGTTGAAATCACCTAATATAATTACCCTATTATTATTTTTACACACCTCTGCGAATTGTGCACATATTTGCTCCTCAATTTCCCGCTGACTATCTGGGGGTCTATAATAAACACCTAGCAATGTGGCTGTCCCTTTTTTATTCCTAAACTCTACCCATAAAGCTTCATTTGATGCCCCCTCCAAGATATCATCTCTCCTTACTGCAGTAACTGACTCCTTAACTAATATTGCAATGCCCCCTCCTCTTTTACCCCCTCCTCTGTCTCGCCTGAAGATTGTATATCCCGGGATATTGAGCTGCCAATTCTGCCCCTCCCTCAACCATGTCTCTGTGATGGCTACTATATCACAATTCCACATGTCAATCCTTGCCCTTAACTCATCCGTTTTACCTGCAATACTCCTGGTATTAAAGTAGAGGCCTTCCATCCTGGTCTTACTCTCTTGAAACTTACTTCCGCTGTATTCCCTCTGACTTGTTCGCTTTCCTGTGTTTAGCTGTGTCCCTATTCTGCGAGGAGTCTGCATCCTCTCCCCCTGCCAAATTAGTTTAAACTCTTCCCAACAGCACTAGCAAACCCGCCAGCAAGGATGTTAGTCCCCCTTTGGTTCAGATGTAGATCGTCCCGCTTCTACAGGTCCCACCTTCCCCAGAAACGGTCCCAGTGGTCCAGGAATCTAAAACCCTCCCTCCTGCACCAACACTTAAGCCACGCGTTCATCTGTGCTATTCTCCTATTTCTATACACGCTAGCATGTGGCACTGGGAGTAATCCAGAGATTACAACCCGAGAGGTCCTGCTTTTTCGTCTACTGCCTAACTCCCTGAGTTCTTGATGCAAGACCTCATCCCTCTTTCTACCTATGTCATTGGTACCAACATGTACTATGACCTCTGCCTTATCACCCTCCCCATTCAGGATGCCCTGCAGCCGTTCAGTGACATCCCCGACCCTGGCACCAGGGAGGCAACACACCATCCTGGAGTCACGTTGATGGCCACAGTAGCGCCTATCTGTTCCCCTGACTATAGAATCCCCTATTACTATTGCTCTTTCTCTCTTTCCCCCTTCCTGTGCAGCCAGGCTGCTTGCGGTGCCAGAAGCTTGGCTCTGTCCGCACTCCCTGGAGGAACCAGCCTCATCAGCCTCCAAAATGGAATACCGATTTGCAAGCGGGACCCCAGGGGACTCCTGAACTACCTGCCTGTTTCTCTTGGACTGCCTGGTGGTCACCCATTCCCTTCCTTCTTCAAGTCCCTTCAGCTGCGGTGTGACCACCTCTCTGTACGTGCTATCCACAATGCTCTCAGACTCGCTTGGAGAATAGAGGACAAACACACCCCTGCTCAGTTGGGCACAGTTGCAGGGCCTCAGGAGTCACAGGAAAGGAGACCCCACCTCGATCAGCAGCAGCAGATGTGCTCCCACACGTTTGAGTTCCCTGAGGCAGCGCAGGATCATGGAGTCCATCCAGCTCATGTGTACCACAATGGTTTAGGGATTTGAATGCATGAGCTCCTCCATGGAGAGAATGGCCAACCTTTTGGGAGCCATATGCAGCAGTACTTTCAGTGCTTGCAGGAACTGCGCATTGATGTCCAGAACATGAATGCCACAGTGTGTAGCCGGGACCGAGTCAGTGGCACTGGTGGCATAGTGATGTTGGGAGGGCATGTCAGTTGCACCCCAGCTGGTGCTCCCCTCCAGTCATCCAGAGCATCTGCTAAGGGTTGAGGATATCATGCAGCGCCTTCATCATCCTCGGCCTCCTTGGCTCCTCTGATAATGGGAGCATCTGTGCAGCAGAGCCACGTGACGGAGTTTGTCCTGCAATGATACAGGTGCAGCAGCCTCTGGAGATGTCCCCATGGGCACCTCAACGATGAGGACAACCACCACATGTGCCTCAGCCGCAAGCCAATACAGGTGAGCAGGCTACCTCCACCTCCTCCGAGGCCACAAGGGGAGCACTGTGTAGAAGTGGCTGAAAGTGGAGGCCTCTGTGTAGCACGGAGCACTGAGTGGGTCACTGGTGTGTCTTCTTGCTCTAACTGTGCACTGTTTTCCTTCCTGAGCACTATGTTAATAATGACATTTGAAAGCTCATTTGAAACTCCTTTTATTGATGGCAGGACAAGAAATTAAGAATGAAGTGGTGAAGGAGAGCAAGGGTTCCTCAATGGTGATGGCAAAACCTCTGGGCAGATGTGCTTGCTTCATTGGTGGTAAGAGTTTAGATGCTCCAGGCTGTGTCTTCAATGGATGTGTTATCACAGGTACCTCAGAGTGAGTTGCATACTACATACTATGCACTTCATCCTGGGTCAGAGGGGCTCAGTTGAAACATTCCTCAATAAAATGATCCCTGACATTCAAGGCATCCTGATGAGACCCTTGCACCCTACGCCATGCCTGGCCATCTCCCTGTGCAGCTGGAGCACCTCGGTGTTCTGCATCCTCCCCCTATGCCTCCTCTTCCTCTTCCTCTCCACATGCTGTCCCTCCTCTTCCTCCGATAAGTTGCCACGTTCCAGGGCCTCACCGTCCTCAAGGACCACAACTCTCTGCATGGCCATGTTATGGAGAGCACAACAGACCACCACAATGAGTGAGACCTTTGCAGGGCACCAGCCCACCAGTCCAAGCACCAGAACAGCCTCTTGAGAAACCTGATTGCCTGCTCAATGGTTGTCCTAGTGAGCAGATGGCTTTGGTTGCAGCACCACTGTGCCTCTCTTTGGGGCCCTCATAGAGGGGTGAGTAGGCATATCTTAAAGGGATATCCCTTATTCCCTAGGGTCCATCCACAGACTTTGGTGGGGTGGAGTGAACAGCTATGGCAGCCTGGAATTCTGGAGGATGAAAGGGTCATGGAGCTGCCAGGGAAGTGAGCGCACACATGGAGGAAGCTATTCTTGTGGTTGTAGACCAGCTAAACATTGAGGGAGTGAAAGCCCTTCCTGTTGATGAATCTCATTGGCTGGTCACTGGGTGCCTTGATGACCACATGGGTGCAATTGATGACAGAGAAATCCAGCGATGGCAGTGAAACCCTTTGTCCTTGGGAGGCCACATCTGTCGTGAACTGAATGTACTGTCCAGCCCTCAGTGACCTGCGAGATGCTGTGGTGTGCTGCCATTTGCCAAATGCCACCAAGGTCCACAACTGATCCTTGGAAGGAGACAGAAGCAAAGTTCAAGGCCACTTTGACACTTACTGGCAGGGCATGGTAAGCAGTGTTGTGAGCTGTGAGATCTTTGGTGATTGGGGCACAGATGTCTCTGACCATCTGCCTGGAGAGTCGCATTCTCCTCTGTCGCTGGTGATCAGTCATCTCCAGGTAGCTCCATCTTCACTGACAGATCCTGTGCTGAAGGTATGACCTCCATGTCCTCTGCCCATTGTCTCTCTCACCTGCCCTACTGATACCTTGGGCTCTACCCTTCCTGCAGAAGGTGTTGCTCCTCATTGCCACTGGACCTGAAATGTGACACAATCATGCCTGCATTGCCAGCTACAGCCTTTCTTGTGGTCAGGTGGCTGTCCATTTTTTCTTGGCAGCCTTGCCACTGCTCTTATGCCCTGCACAATGCCAGGAGGGTGGGGACCCCCTGCTCTGCCCGATCGCTTACTGCCCACTCTCTCCGCTACCTCCGCAGTGCCAAAGGTATCTGTTTGTCAATGGTCAAGTCCCTCACTACATTGTTCACCATTTTATGGGTGCAAGGCAATTCCCTGAGGTGGCCATGACTGGCTCCCTGTGTACCCACCTCTATTGACCTGGTCCGCCCAGACAGCGTGTGCAGCCCGTGCGCCCCCATGAAAATCACAATCCATTAACGAGCTCTTAATCAGCTTCCCATCTGCCTTAACTGACCCTAATCTGTGACTGGGCGGGTTCACAATGCCACTCTACCCCGCCCTGGTGAACATGGCCAGCACCGGGAATGACATTGGGAAACCGATATCTTCAGCCCCCTTTCTCCTCTGTTCCTGCCCATGACGAGACCTGAAAATTTAGCCCTTGATTGTAATCCCATACTCAAACAATGTCTAATATCCAGTAATAATTATATTATTTTAGTGGAAGATTCAAGAACCTAATCATTTTGTAGTTTACAATAAACCTTGACAGGCAGGTTCATAAGTCATTCTTGTGATCATCTACTGTACAATTAATTCAGCTATTTGAAGCAACTGATTTCAATATATCTGTACACTTGGGATATCTGGTAACATTATTTTAAATCCAGTGACAGCTAACTGACTGTCTAATGATAGTGGCCAAGATTACATATCCTGTGTGTAACCTGTAGTGGGTGTGAATTTTCATAGGTCATGTTACAAATGTGGCAGTCCTCCCAAAGGCAGAGCTCCCAAGTGTGTTGGCCTAATCAAACTGAAGCGGCCTCGGTGGATTGGACACATCCGCAGGATGGAAGACGGTTGCATACCCGAGGATCTTCTGTATGGTGAGGTAGCCGGGGCCAGATGACCAGTGGGGCACCCAAAGCTCTGCTGCAAGGATGCTTGCAAGCATGACATGAAGGCCCTAAATGTCGACGATCACACCTGTGAATCACTGGCTGGCGAAAGAGGGAAATGGTGACACATCCTGTGGACTGGTGTGCACTACCAAGATGACCAGTTGCTACAACAGCTTGGCAACAGGTGCCAATGTCAAAAACAACAACTCACAGCATCACTTGGCAGCTTCATGTGCAGCATTTGTGGCAGAACCTACCTCTCAAGGATTGGCCTTCACAGCCATCAGCAAAGGTGCACCAAGAGAAAACACCCCATCTAAATGAATTGTTTTCTGCAAGTTCATCATCTTTTGTAGATGGAAGGATTCCAACCAACCATCTGAGGTTGCTCCTAATATTGAATTTTAAGAAACAACTACAATTAAAATTGCCTATTTTTTCCTTGAACTTACATTTTCTTTTTGGAAAAATACAATTATATAAAAGCTCCTTCCCATAAAACTTTGGATGATCCTTTTGGTGCCACACATCTTCACAACTGTATGGATTTCTGCAGTAATATTGGGGCAAAATCTCTTGAGGATTCCAATTTTCTGCAGCCTTCCAGTGGCCCTGATTATAGACCATCTCCCTCTTCTGCTGGTAACTGCGGTGCACAAATATCCTGCTGACTTACACAAATTTTCCAGTGTTTTGCTGATAGGTAGGGGAAGAAAACAGGGAAGGAGGGGTGAAACTCATTCCCCTGGGTCCATGCTCATTTGTACAGTTGTAAGGATCTTCTGGTGTCACTTGTATCAGGTGCCAGAAGCCCCTGCAAATACAAGTACATGTGCAAACAAAGAAAATTTAAATGAGGCAATAATGATGGAGTGATATAAATTCTAGAGTCCATTATAAAAGATTTTATAGCAGAGCACTTAGAGAACAGTGGTAGAATCGGGCAGAGTTAGCATGGAAATCATGTTTGACAAATCTACGAGAATTCTTAGAGGATGTAACGAGTAGAGTTGATGAGGGGGAGCCAGTAGATGTGGTTTATTTGGACTTTCAGAAGCTTTTGACAAAGTCCCACATAAGAATTTAGCATGTAAAATTAAAGCGCATGGGATTGGGGGTAGTGTTTTGCGATGGATAGAAAATTGATTGGCAGACAGGAAACAAAGAGTAGAAATAAACGGGTATTTTTCCAAACGGCAGGCAGTGACTAGTGGGGTACATCAGGGATCGGTGCTAGGACCCCAGCTATTCACAATATATATTAATAATTTAGATGAGGGAACTGAATGTAATATCTCCAAATTTGCAGATGACACAAAACTGGGTGGGAGGGTGAGTTGTGAGGAGGATGCAGAGAGGCTTCAGGGTGATTTGGACAAGTTAAGTGAGTGGGCAAATGCATGGCAGATGCAGTATAATGTGGATAAATGTGAGGTTCTCCACTTTGGTAGCAAAAACAGGAAGGCGGATTATCTGAATGGCTATAAACTGAGAGAGGGGAATATGCAATGAGACCTGCGTGTTCTCGTACACCAGTTACTGAAGATAAGCATGCAGGTCCAACAGGTGGTAAAGAAGGCAAATGGTATGTTGGCCTTCATAGCGAGAGGATTCAAGTAAAGGAGCAGGGATGTCTTGTTGCAATTTTACAGGGCCTTGGTGAGGCCTTCTTCTTTGGCCTCCTTGTCTCGAGAGACAATGGGTAAGCGCTTAGAGGTAGTCAGTGGTTTGTGGAGCAGCACCTGGAGTGGCTATAAAGGCCAATTCTAGAGTGACAGACTCTTCCACAGGCACTGCGGATAAAATTGGTTGTCGGGGCTGTTACACAGTTGGCTCTCTCCTTGCACTTCTATCTTTTTTCCTGCCAACTGTGAAGTCTCTTCGACTCGCCACTCTTTAGTCCCGACTTTATGGCTGCCCGCCAGTTCTGGCGATCACTGGCAACTGACTCCCATGACTTGTGGTCAATGTCACAGGACTTCATGTCGCGTTTGCAGACGTCTTTAAAGTGGAGACGTGTACGGCCGGTGGGTCTGATACCAGTGACGAGCTCGCTGTACAATGCGTCCTTGGAGATCCTGCCATCTTCCGTGCGGCTCACATGGCCAAGCCATCTCAAGCGCCGCTGACTCAGTAGGGTGTATTTGCTGGGGATGTTGGCCGCCTCGAGGACTTCTGCGTTGGAGATACATTCCTGCCACCTGATGCCAAGGATTCTCCGGAGGCAGCGAAGATGGATTGAGTTGAGACGTCACTCTTGGTTGACATACGTTGTCCAGGCCTCGCTGCCGTAGAGCAAGATACTGAGGACACAGGCCTGATACACTCTGACTTTTGTGTTCCGTGTCAGTGCGCCATTTTCCCACACCCTCTTGGCCAGTCTGGACTTGGCAGCGGACGCCTTTCCCATGCGCTTGTTGATTCCTGCATGGAGAGACAGGTTACTGGTGATAGTTGAGTCTAGGTAGGTGAACTCCTGAACCACTTCCAGAGCGTGGTTGCCGATATTGATGGATGGAGCACTTCTGAGGTCCTGTCCCATGATGTTCATTTTCTTGAGGCTGATGGTTAGGCCAAATTCGTTGCAGGCAGCTGCAAACCTGTCGATGAGTCTCTGCAGACACTCTTCTGTGCGGGATGTTAATGCAGCATCGTCAGCAAAGAGGAGTTCCCGGATGAGGACTTTCCGTACTTTGGTCTTCGCTCTAAGACGGGCAAGGTTGAACAATCTGCCATCTGATCTTGTGTGGAGGAAAATTCCTTCTTCTGAAGACTTGAACGCCTGTGAGAGCATCAGGGAGAAGAATATCCCAAACAGTGTAGGTGCGAGAACACAGCCCTGTTCCACACCACTCCGGATGGGAAAGGGGTCTGATGAGGCATACCTATTTTCTATGTTTCTATGTACATCATTTTCTGTCATTATCATATTGGCAACACTGGACGCTACTTACAGTAGCATTTAATAGTCATGTACCAATGCTAAGGGAAGTAAAATGGCAGAAATAATTTAAAGGGTCAAAACAAGATGATATTTGGATTTAGACACAATACTTTGGTAGTTCTACACCACTGGATTTTGCTAATTTATTGTTGCCTGGAATTTTTGTTTCTGTATGAATCTGTCTGCCCCTTTAAACCACTGCAGGCATTTGTTTCTTCCAGGAGCAGCCATTTCCTGCCCCTACCCCACAGGCGACCTCATAAGTGAGGCAGGAGTCGCATTGCATTATATTGTATTTACAGCACAGAAACAGGATATTCAGCCCAACAGGTCCATACCAGTGTTTATGGTCCATATGAAACTCTTTCCATCTATTTTCATCTAATTCCATTGTTATGATCGACGCAGGAGGAGTGCACTGTCTTCTCAAGTCCCACTTCTCCACAGGTCACAACATATATTTAAAAAATGTTTACCCAGTTACCAATACGGTCAATCATAGACTCTACTCTTTACATACGAACATACGAATTAGGAGCAGGAGTAGGCCACGTGACCCCTCGAGCCTGCTCCGCCATTCAATAAGTTCATGGCTGAATTAATTACTCCACATTTTCACCTACCCCCGATAACCTTCCGCTCCCTTGCTTATCAAGAATCTATCTACCTCTGCCTTAAAAATATTCAAAGACTCTGCTTCCACTGCCTTTTGAGGAAGAGAATTCCAAAGACTCACGACCCTCTGAGAAGAAAAATTTCTCCTCATCTCTGTCTTATCCCAGAATAAAATACACCAACCGGGTTTCTTCAATAAGCAATAAAATTATCAGTTTATTATAAAAACTGACCTATCCAATAAAGAAGCAAAGCATTAGCACACAGGTTGAAATATGAATGTTCCCTTTTTAACCCCCACACACAAACTCACTTATACAGCTGTAAGGATCTTCTGGTGAAACTTGCATCCGGTGCTAGAAGCCCCTGCAAATGCAGGTACATGTGCAAAAAATTCTCTCTGCAGAGCTCTGTTACAAAAATAAGACAAAAAAGAATACTTGGCCAAATACTTGTTAATTCTTGAAGGAAAAGGAGATGTGGAAGGAGTTGTCCCTTTTAGTTTAGCGTCCGGGTGTATGGTGACGGGTCACTGGGATCTTTTCAGAAGCAGTTCATTCTGGAGATGTCGAGAAATAGTCTGGTAGGTTTTCCAGGAGAAATGCAGCATCAGGGGCTTCCGCTATCACACTGTGGTTTTGCGGGGTTTTTTCAAAGACAGGAGGAAAGAGGAGCTGACACACTGGACCTCTCAGGGTCTCTTCGAGAGGTGCAGGAAAGATGAGCTGGAGGTTTAATCCTTTGCAGGTTGATCTTCAACTGCTTTTCAAACACAGTCCACACCCTAACAGAGCCAAAACAATATCTCAGAAGTGAAACCAAACAGCAAGTCAGTACCTCCTGACGCTCATAAATTGTGATATGTCACTTCTCTGTAAACATCTTCCCCAAATCACTGAGGTTTCTGTTGTTTATTGAGCTGAAACGATGTGATTTCCAGGAAAGATTGTTTTCAAATAAGGCCTCATGTGTCCTTCTAGTGACCTCTTTTAAAAAGCAAAGTACAACATTGATGTATTTATTTCAGTTCCCTAATAAATCCTTCTCCACATTTTAAAAATGAGTCCTCGGAAAAAATATTTTAAAAAAGAAGCACTTTCATATACCATCAAAATATCCTTTTATTCCTTTCTCCCTCATATGCTTATCCAGCTTTCCCTTAAATGCATCTATGCTGTTCACCTCAACTACTCCTTGAGGTAGCAAGTTCCACATTCTAACCACATTCTGGGTATAGACGTTTCTCCTAAATTCCCTACAGGATTTATTAGTGACTATCTTATGTTAATGGCCCCAACAAGTGAAAACATCTTCTCTACATTGACCATATCAAACCCTTTCATAATCTTAAAGACTTCTATCAAGTCACCATTAGTCTTCTCTTTTCTAGAGAAAAGAGTCCCAGTTTGTTCAATCTTTTCTGATAGGTATAACCTCTCAGTTCTGGTATCATCCTAGTAAATCTCTTCTGCACCTTCTCCGTTGCCTCTATATCCTTGTTATAATATGGAGACTAGAACTGTTCACAGTAATCCAAGTGTAGTCTAGCCAAGGTTCGCTATAAGTTTAACATAGCTTATCTGTTTTTCAATTCTATCCCTCTAGAAATGGACTTTTGTGCTTGATTTGTTTTTTTTATGGCCTTATTAATCTGCGTCGCAACATTTAGTGATTTGTGTATCTGTATCCCCAGATCCCTCTGCTCCTCTACTCCATTAAGACACTTAGGCTGAAGTTTCATTAGGTTGTGCTGGTATTTCCAGCACAATTCACCCAAAAGCGACCAAACCAACGCAATGGATCGAAGAATTTCAAATAAATTTTGGCCAGTGCAAATTGAGTTTCCTCAATCTTCTGCGCTGTTTTAAAAAACTTTGCACTTGAATCTGGCCCCCAGATTGAATTCATCACCATGATGAGTTTCCATTAATTGCGCTCCTTTGCAGGCCTTTGGGGGCTCTTAAAATTAACCTTTTTAGGTGCAAGGGTACTACAGGCACTTTTTAAAAGCTTTTAAACATATTTTTTAATTTACTAAGAAACTAACTACTGTACATCAATGTAACTAGCAAATGGTTCTGTATAGTTTTTTAAAGCCACATTCAGTTGTTTAAAATTAGGTTACTCACAGTTGTTGGACTAGACACTCAGATAAAAATACTTATTTTTTCATGATAAACCCATTTTCAACTGCAATAATAAAACTGCATCAGGTTAATACTCTTGGATACATCAAGGAATTTTTTAATGCAAAATGTTTTGTAAAGAAAAACTGTGTTCTAAAATGCTGCTGTGTTTCGCTGGTTCATGGAAGATTTTACATTCGGTGATGTGAAAATGATCTTGACCAGAAACTTGAGCAAAAATTCACTTTGCTAAACTAGCGCAATTTTCACCCAGATCATTAATTATGCTCAATGCAGAAACCCTTGGTCTTAGTTTCCAAGGAATATGTGGCCTCCTTAGTGTTCCGACCAAAATGTATCACCTTACATTTATTTATACTAAATCCTGCTAAAAATATTGAAATAAGGCTGACCTTGAAATGTTGCTTGTGTCAATAGTAATAAGAGCAAGCACAATAGTCTAGCTGAGGCCTAATTAGTCTTTTTAAATAAAGGTTTAGCTTAACCTCTTTGCTTTTGTACTCTATGCCTATATTAATAAAACCAAAGATCCCATGTGCTTTTTTAACAGCCATCTCGACTTGTCCTGCCACCTCCAAAGATTTGTGTACATATACCTCCAGATCTCTCTGTTCTTGCACCCACTTTAAAATTGTACCATTTAGTTCATATTGCCTTTCCTCATCTCCCTACCAAAATGTATCACTTCACACATCTCTGTTAAATTTCATCTGCCATATGTCTGCCCAATTTACCAATCTATGTCCCCTTAAGACTGTTACTAGCCTCCTCACAACTCATTGCATTTCCAAGTTTCATGTCATCTGCCAGCTTTGAAATAATGCCCGGTGTAGCCACGTCCAGCTCATTATGACAGATCAAAAAGAAACAGTCGTCCTAATACAATCCCTGGGGTCATCACTATACACGTGCCTCCAATCTGAAAAATGACCGTTCACTGCTACTCTCTGCTTTTTATGCCTTAGCCAATTTCATATTCATACTGCCACTGTCCCTTAAATCCCGTGGGCTTTAATTTTGCATACAAGTCCATTATGTGATACTTTGTCAAAAGCCTTTTGACGTAAGTCCATATAGATCAATCTCACTACCTTCATCAACCCTTTCCTTTACTTCATCAAAGAACTCAATCAATTAGTCAGACAAGACTTGGCTTTAATAATTCCATGTTGACTTTCATTAATTAACCCATACTTTTCCAAATGGCAATTAATTTTATCCTTGATAAAGTCTCTAAGATTTTCGCCACCGCCAACACAGGGCAGATGCTTCCAGTACCTTGGAAACAAAAGAAGCCACCAGCTTATGCAACCATGCTTTAAGAGGTGCATTTCCTCATTAATTAGGCCTCTGGCTGATATGCTGGAAATTACCAACCAGAAGTGGGTAGTTTCCCGTCAGGTTAGCTGGGTGATTATAATGAGGCCCAGGAGTTAAAGTAACCCTAGTCTGCATTTGGCAGAAGTGGATGAGTTTAAAACAGAAAACCAAAACTTACTTGGTTAAAATCACACCCCTGTGTAAGACTGTGAGATCACTGATGCCTCTGTGCACAGGTGCTGATTTGTACCATTATTTTTTCTTGCAGGCTATTTGTTCTTAGTTACATATAGCCAGCATGCAGGTAACTCTGTCATTTATACAGTGGAGAAATCGATTCCACGATCAGCAGAAATGTGCCTTTTCTCACTATTTGTATTTTTGATTATGTCTTCAGCCTCCCTTCTATCACTTTTTAACAATGGATCTAAAATCATATTCTGGCATCAGTGCAAATATTAATTAATGCACAAATTTAGGCATAATTAGACAATACCATGCATAGTTGATTGATTACTGTAACAGCTTTGCAGTGCATTTTAAACAACATTTTATGTTTATATAGTTCCAGGATATGTCAACCACACAATGATAATGATGTTCTTATTGCATTTATGACCCAATTATACTTTAGGTGCTGGCTTAACACCAGTGCTTGCTTTAGAGTAATATGAGCTGCAGCTCTGAGTTATGATGTTGGGTCCAAAACATGCTCTAGTCAGAAAAAGCAAAGTTTTGTACGTATGTACTTTCATGCATGTAAAGAATACATCTCACCTTCTTTTTACTTGTATCTAATGTTACAAAAAAGTTGACTGTCCTGTAACTCCTTTCCTAATATTAGAAACCTATAGGTTATTCAACAGACCACCTGGAAACTGGAACTTCCCCAAGCAGTCATTCTTCATGTATAAGTGTTGACAAAATGGCAGCACTGTTCTTTCATTAGGGACATCATTGCTGAGCCCTTTCTTGTCAAAGACACCTGTGAAGCACCTGGGACATTTTACTATGTTAAAGGCACTATATAACTATGTTATTGTTGTTGACCTACGTAGTACTAATGCCATGAGATTGACATGCCAAGTCCGTGATTGGGAGCAACTTTCAGTAATGGAGATTTCTTACTACTGACCAATATTTTTGCTATACATATTCACATATTGATATCTAAGTTTGTTCATGCCTCAAACCGAGTGTATTTTGCTGGTGAGCGGTGCTGGCATGCCAGAAAGGAAAACCCAATGGCGAAATGAAATTCAGTTTCAAATCTCAGCTTCAAAATTCTGGAGAGCTGTAGGTTTCAACATAGCTTGCCTGCCAAGACCTAAACAATTTTGCATCATGTGGCAATACCATGGTGCTATGTGGGATAGATTAAGAACAGATCTAGCAGCTAAAAACTGGGCACCCATGAGCTGCTGTGGGCCATTGGAAGCAGGAGAATTGTCTTCCACAACCGTCTGTAATCTAATGGCCTAGTGTATACCTCAATCCTCCATCACCACTAAGCCAGGTGAGCAACACTGGTTCAATAAGAAGTGTAGAAGAGTATCCAGAGAGCAGCACCCACTGTACCTCAAAATACGGTGCGAATGTGGTGAAGCTGCAACATAGGGCTGCCTACATGTATGCTAAACAGTGAAGGCAGCATGCCATAGGCAGAAATAAGCCATCTGTCATGCTAGGCCCCCACCTGCCAAGAATGAGGCACATTAATGTTGTCAGGAACCCTAGATTAAACTGTTACTGGAGTGAGGGGAAGACTTATTGAACAGATCAGCCATGGCTGGAAAATACATTTTCATATTAACAGACGGTGTTTTTAAAAAATTCATTCACGGGATGTGGGCGTCGTTGGCCAGGCCAGCATTTATTGCCATCCCTAATTGCCCTTGAGAAGGTGGTGGTGAGCTGCCTTCTTGAACCGTTGCAGTCCATGTGGGATAGGTACACCCAGTTTGGAGAGACAAAGCAGCCATTCCCTGGCATTCAACTCACAATGGACTTTTGATTACCAGACGTTGAAGGTGGGGGTGCTCACATTCCAGGTTGACTGCTAAGATGGCCGAACACACAAATGGACATGGTCAAACCCAGCAAGTCAAATGACTAACCTACTGGGCAACGTGAGATTTTTGAATTTTTACGAACAGTTTAGGCAGAAAGGTGTTTGCTCCTGGACTGAGAAGATCTCTCTCCTGTCTGCTCCCATCTCTTTCGCACAAGCCTCTGAATCCACTGAGAATCCCAAGAGAGAAAAGTCTCCTACAGTGAAAAAGGTTTATGACAAATACTGGGCCTCAACGAAAAGCAAGATCTACCTACAATCAAGGACTCTACAGTGAGCTCAAAGAACCGCAAGAAAAACTCTTCAGATATTACCTCAAATTTTTCCACTTTATTTTTCTTCTGCTCTTTTCTGGCTCTATTTGTCTGTATGTATCGTGTATGCATGCTGGCAAGGCGCGCGTTGTGTATCTGTAGCCATTAACCAAATTAGAGTTTAAGTTTAATAAATTTCAACTTTTCTTCTTTAAACCTAAGAAAGCCTGTTTGTGCTGGTTTCTTTGCCTTATAATTGGAAAGCGGTGAACAAGGATTCACCAAGGGGGAACTGAAAAAACGGTGTGTTTAAAATTAAGCCCCGTAACAGTAAGACTAACTGAAGGCTGAAAGGGGACACTAGACCTCTGGTCATAACACATCACACAACCAGTAGATTAAACCAAAGCTCCTACCATATGCAATCATGATCAGTGGTGGACAATTAAGCAAGTAACAGGTGAAGAAGTCCACGAACATCTCCGTCTTTAACAATGGTGGAGCCCAGCATATGAGTGCAAAAGACAAGATGGAATCCTTTACAACCATCTTCAGTCAGAAATGCCACATGGATGATGTTTCTAGGCCTCGTCTTGAAGTTGCCACTCAGGGGTCAGCAACATGTACAGACATGGACACCAGTGTCCATGGTAAAAATTTTGAGGTCCATGACTGATAATTTTAAATGTCTTGCTCCAAGGCTGCATGGTTGTTCAACATACTGCCCGCCAAAGGTGCCTGACATTCTGGCTCACAGATGTAAACTGCGGGAATGTCAAACACCTCGGTGGGCAGCTACAAGTTTGTCAGGACCCTGCTCCCACACAATATGGCTGCACCCAGCAGAAAGGCAGCATTCACAGCTTGCCTCTGTTATCGGCATTTATGGGGCGTGTACAGACAGAGCGCGGGGAGTGGCGAACATGGAGCGGAATCCGAGAGAGAAACACAGAAAGAGAGCAGGGAGAGAGAGACACGCACTCACACACACACACACACACACACACACACGCACAGAGGGAGGAGAGAGACACACAGAAAGAGAGCAGGGAGAGAGACACATGCAGAGATAGAGGAGAGAGACACAGGGAGAAAGGAAGGAGAGAGGCAGAGGGAGAGAGGGAGGAGAGAGGCAGAGGGAGGGAGGAAGAAGAGAGACAGAGGGAGAGAGGGTGCAGACAGACACAGAAAGAGGGGGAAAGACACAGAGAGAGGGGGAGAGAGACAGAAGGAGAGGTGGGTAATGTGACACAGGGGAAGAGGGGGAGACAGACATAGGGAGAGAGGGGACAGAGAGACACAGGGCGAGAATTTGTTCCCAGCCTGATGTCAGATTTAGTGGCGGGGTGGGGGGCTGGGGGGTGGTGGTGGGACTGGAGATTTGGAGCGGCAGCAGCTACCACGGAATGTGACCCTGGGATTGCCAGGCCTGAGCTTCCCGGTGGCGGGGAAGCTCCATGGCAGCCCCTCCGCTGATCTGCAGTGGGACCCTGGTTTAAATATTTAAAATACCAATCTGCATATATTACTATATCATCTGCCGCGATCTTCCCATCCGTTCCCAATCTTCAGCAAGACGTGCGGCACTCACATGCCTTCGCTTTCTTGTCCAGGAGAAGTTTGCGCCACCGAGGAGGGGAAGGGGTAAACTCTGCATTCTGTGTAAGGATAAAGGGAGATGGAGCAACTCTGCAATTTCTTGTGGATATGGGGGTGAGGAATGGGGTTAACTCTGCATTATTTTGAACTGTTTGCAGGACTGGCAGGCTTTTAAAAATGGCGTCTGCACCTGCTGCGGCATCAGGTGACGCTGTCAATGGCGTCACCAATGCCGCCTCCACCACGTGATTGTGGAAGTGGGGCGGGGGGGGGGGGGGGGGGGGGTGGTGGGGGGGGGAAACGGCCACCATCAATATGTTAAGTGGCCACCCACTGTGTAATTACGAGGTCATGGCAGCGCAGCTCCCATGTGGGGTGGCCGCCATTTTCTACACCCACCGCCATTCCTGGCAGCAGGACAGCAAATTCCAGCCCAGAGAGAGGGGGGGGGGGGCAGATAGACACAGGGAAAGAGTGGGGAGAGAGACACAAGGAAAGAGGATGGAGAGAGACAGAGAGAGAGGGGGCAGAGAGTCACAGGGATGGGGGGGGAAGAGAAACACAGGGAGATAGTGGAGAGAGAGACACAGGGATAGAGAGGGAGAGAGAGTCACAGGGAGAGACGGGGGGAGAGAGACACAGGGAGAGAGAGATATAGGGATAGAGTGGGAGAGGGTCACAGAGATAGAGGAGGAGAGAGATAGAAGAAGTGAGGGGGGAGAGAGACACAGTGAAAGAGGGAGAAGAAATGCACAGGGAGAGAGGGGGAGAGAGAGACAGGGAGATAGATGGGAGTGAGACAGAGGGAGAGAAGGAGTGAGACAGAAGAGGGGGAAAGGGATACAGAGAGTGGGGGGAGAGCAACACAGGGTGAAAGGTGGAAGAGAGACACAAAGAAAGAGGGGGGAGAGACACAGGGAGAGAAGGGGGAGAGATACAGGGAGAGAGCGGGGAGAGAGACATAGAGGGGGAGGAGAGAGACACAGGGAGACAGGGGGGAGAGACGCAGGGAGAAAGCGGGGAGAGAGACAGAGAGGGGGAGGAGAGAGACACAGGGAAAGAGGGGACAGAGAGATAGAGCATAGGGAGAGAGCTTGGGGAGAGAGAGAGAGAGAGAGAGAGAGAGCGTGGGGAATGAGAGAGACAGACAGAGAGTGCAGGGAGAGAGAGAACCAAAGAGAAAGCACGGGAGAGAGAGACAGAGAGAGAATGCAGGGAGAGAGACACAGAGACAGAGCATAGGGAGAGAGAGATACACAGAGAGTGAAGGTGGGGGAGATAAAGAAATGGGGAGAGGGGGGAGAGAAAGAGATCAGGATCACTCCTGATGGACATTTATCCCGAATACTCCGTGACATCAAGTGTGCAGGCAGAGATCGAGTATTTATGTAAGCAGAAACAATGCCAGATATATCACTAAATCAGTGACAAGAAAGTAAGTCAATAAATTAGTCTTCTCATTTAAAATTTCTTCAGAAAAATGCATATTTGTTGTTGTTTTGCTTAATGGTAAGATGAATTTTTACTGCCTTTACCTTTCTGAAATTTTCTCACTGGCCCCCTATGTAGGACAAAAGATTTAATGTGCCCTCCGCCACATGAAAAGATTAGACACCCCTGCTCCAAGCCTTTAACATTGTGTTTTAAAATAACCTGGCAGCTGGTTAATTTAAAACGCAAGGTTAAAGGCTTGTGTTATGTAAACTCACTTTAAAATGGCAAAAGTCACTTTGGGAATGTCTTGATTTCTATGGTCTGGCACACATTACTTTCACTTGGGACACAAGCTCAGAGACATGTTGAACAGTTATGGACTTTTACTTCTATATAAATGTAGCAATTCTGCTGCCATCCATTTGGAATTATGCCATTCCAGAACTTGTACTGAGGGGAAAACAGGCAAGAACATCCAAGGAATCTGAAGAAGTCAGCTCAGTACGTTCCTCATGAATACAAGAGTACGATGTAATAGGGCTGAGTGATATTGGCAAAAACAGGATGCTGCTGACCCATAGACAATAGTTAGTTAATACAATATAATGGATAGCTTTAATGCACCTTAATCTATGATGAACTGTCTACAGTTCCTTAACAGAATCCACGCTGTATTTTCAGTTTTAGAACCATATTAGAAGCAGTCATTAATTGATTTTTTTTATTGTAAATTGGGTTAAAGGAAAAGTTTTACAGGTATGTCTAAGATCAGTAACTGCAATGTGCATCATTTACTATCCAGTTTGAGGGCAGATAACCCGTGTGGCCAATGTCATTTGAAAATTGTCTGTATCATATCATTACATTACTTTAAAAGTGCACCTGTGCTAACAGGTAAGAGATATGGCTTGAACATTGATTGGTTAGTCATTGTACAATTTTACAGATAATGACTAAACATTTTCTAACTGAATAATACATGCAGTAGCAATCATTCAACTTTTTGCAGAACAGCTCTTATGTTAATAATTATCTTGTCAAAGCTGAATCAGAATTGACAGTGATAGACTGAGGTTTAGACATAAGTGAATTTAAGAGAATTGCTTTATTGGAAGAGCTGAAGGGCAGTCTTTATTTGTAATTGTGTTTATCAAATGTTTTCACTAGCTTCGGTGAGCAAATTAAAATTTGTCCATGAGAGATTCTGTTGTTTCTGTCTTTTAGAATCCAGGATCTGGTTTAATAGCCTGTCAAGATGAATAAACTAGCCTTGGCTACCTACCATTAATCTGTCTGTTCCTACCTGTCCCACTCTGCTTTTCTGTTTTACATGACTCCTCTGAACTACTGTCTGCTCCATCCTATAAAATTCTCCTGATTTGGAGATCGCTGCCCTTTTGTTGGCTGCCCTGTCTTCAGACACATATTACAAGCAGATGGAGAAGTTGCACACACGTTGACCACCATGGGTTAAATTGTCTTGTGACAATAGCAGTGTGAGAAATGACCCCTCTTCCTATAGCTGATTGTTCTACTGCCTCATCTCAATAACCACAATAACAATCCTCTCCTCGAGTTTCATGGCTTATTTGTTGAATTTGCACTCCTGGCACAGTGTGAATCCACAGAGGTCATTCAATACCACCCCGTGACATGGTGTAGCTAGCTATATTCTATCAATAAAAGTAATTTGCATTGGCATTGCATACTATTTAGCTTGCTAGCTAGCTAATACAGTTGTGTTGCTCTCCATTGATGTTTGTATGCTTAACTACTTCATTTATAGGGAGAAATGTGTTTTAAATTGAACTGTGTTTTAATGGCATTAGGTTAGCTATACACTTTATATACAGACTAATTGCCCCCATGTCCGTGGCTGAGTCAATAGTTTTGTCAAATGTCCATGATGCAACATGTCGTTGCCTATCCCTGTTGCCACCATCACAGATAACAGTCTACAGCCAATTCAACTCTCTCCATGTGACATCAAGAAAAGGCTGAGTGCACTGGACACAGCACAGGTTATGAGTGCCAATAACATCTCGGGAGTAGCACTAAAGAGCTGAGCTCCAGAATTAGCCACATGTCTAGCCAAACTGTTCCAGGACAGCTATGACACTGGCACTTACCTGGCAATAAAGGTCCTGGTATGTCCTGTCCACAAAAAGCAGGACAAATCTAATCCAGCCAATTCATACTCAGCCAACTCCCAATCATGAGCACAGTGATGAAAGGAGTTGTTAAAGTGCTATCAAGTGGCACTTACTCTCCTAGAAGTTGTCCACTAATGTTCAGTTTGGATTCTGCTAAGACCACAGCAGAAGGTGGAATTTGAATTCAGTTAATAAATCTGGAATTAAAAAGCTAGTTTAATGATAACCATGAAACCATTGGCGATTGTTGTAAAAATAAAACCCATCTGGTTCACTAATGTCCTTTATGGAAGGAAATCTGCTGTCCTTACCTAGTCTGGCCTACATGTTACTCCAGACCTTCTATATAAATGTAGCAATGTGGTTGACTCTTACATGCCCTCTGAAATGGCCTCGCAAGCCACTCAGTTGTATCTAACAGCTACGAAGTCAATAAAAAGGAATGAAACTGGACGGACCACCCGGCATCAACCTAGGCACCGGAAACAACAATGGCAAAACCAGCCCTGTCGACCCTGCAAAGACCTCCTTATTAACATCTGGGGGCTTGTGCCAAAGTTGGGAGAGCTGTCCCACAGACTAGTCAAGCAAAAGCCTGACATAGTCATACTCACGGAATCACACCTGACAGACAATGTCCCAGACACTGCCATCACCATCCCCTGGTATGTCCTGTTCCACTGGCAGGACAGACCCACCAGAGGTGGTGGCGCAGTGGTATACAGTAGGGAGGGAGTTGCCCTGGGAGTCCTCAACATCGACTCTGGACCCCATGAAGTCTCATGGCATCAGATCAAACATGGAAAAGGAAACCTCCTGCTGATTACCATCGACCGCCCTCCCTCAGCTGATGAGTCAGTACGCCTCCATGTTGAACAGCACTTGGAGGAAGTACTGACAGTGGCGAGGGCACAGAATGTACACTGGGTGGGGGACTTCAATATCCATCACCAAGAGTGGCTCGGTAGCACCACTACTGGCCGAGTCCTAAAAGACATATCTGCTAGACTGGGTATGCGGCAAGTGGTGGGGGAACCAACACGAGGGGAAAACATACTTGACCTCGTCCTCACCAATCTGCCTGCCGCAGATGCATCTATCCATAACAGTATTGGTAGGAGTGACCACCGCACAGTCCTTGTGGAGACTATGTCCCACCTTCACATTGAGGATACCCTCCATCGTGTTGTGTGGCACGACCACCGTGCTAAATGGGATAGATTTCGAATAGATATAGCAATACAAAACTGGGTATCCATGAGGCACTGTGGGCCATCAGCAGCAGCAGAATTGTACTCAAACACAATCTGTAACCTCATGGCCCGGCATATCCCCCACTCTACCATTACCATCAAGCCAGGAGACCAAACCTGATTCAATGAAGAGTACAGGAGGGCATGCCAGGAGCAGCACCAGGCATACCTCAAAATGAGGTGTCAACCTGGTGAAGCTACAACACAGGACTATCTGCGTGCCAAACTGCGTAAGCAGCATGCAATAGACAGAGCTAAGCGATCCCATAACCAACGGATCAGATCTAAAGCTCTGCAGTCCTGCCACATCCAGCCGTGAATGGTGATGGACAATTAACCAACTAACTGGAAGAGGTGGCTCCACAAATATCCCCATCCTCAATGATGGGGGAGCCCAGCACATCAGTGCAAAAGATAAGGTTGAAGCATTTGCAACAATCTTCAGCCAGAAGTGCCGAGTTGATGATCCATCTCGGCCTCCTCCTGAAGTCCCCAGCATCACAGATGCCAGACTTCAGCCAATTCGATTCACTCCATGTGCTATCAAGAAACGACTGAAGGCACTGGATACTGCAAAGGCTATGGGTCCTGACAATATTCCGGCAACAGTACTGAAGACCTGTGCTCCAGAACTTGCCGCACCCCAAGCCAAGCTGTTCCAGTACAGCTACAATATTGGCATCTACCCTGCAATGTGGAAAATTGCCCAGGTATGGGCAGGACAAGTCCAACCCGGCCAATTACCGTTCCATCAGCCTACTCTCAATCATCAGTAAAATGATGGAAGGTGTCATCAACAGTGCCATCAAGCGGCACTTGCTTAGCAATAACCTGCTCAGTGATGCTCAGTTTGGGTTTCGCCAGGGCCACTCAGCTCCTGACCTCATTACAGCCTTGGTTCAAACATGGACAAAAGAGCTGAATTCAAGAGGTGAGGTGAGAGTGACTGCCCTTGACATCAAGGCAGCATTTGACCGAGTATGGCATCAAGGAGCCCTAGCAAAACTGGAGTCAATGGGAATCAGGGGGAAAACCCTCCACTGGCTAGAGTCATACCTAGTGCAAAGAAAGATAGTTGTGGTTGTTGGAGGTCAATCATCTGAACTCCAGGACTTCACTGCAAGAGTTCCTCAGGGTAATGTCCTAGGCCCAACCATCTTCAGCTGCTTCATCGATGACCTTCCTTCAATAATAAGGTCAGAAGTGGGGATGTTCGCTGATGATTGCACAATGTTCAGCACCATTCGTGACTCCTCAGATACTGAAGCAGTCATGTAGAAATGCAGCAAGACTTGGACAAAATCCAGGCCTGGGCTGATAAGTGGCAAGTAACATTCGCGCCACACAAGTGCCAGGCAATGACCATCTCTAACAAGAGAGAATCTAACCATCTCCCCTTGACATTCAATGGCATTACCATCGCTGAATCCCCCACTATCAACATCCTAGGGGCTACCATTGACCAGAAACTGAACTGGAGAAGCCATATAAATACTGTGGCTACAAGAGCAGGTCAGAGGCTAGGAATCCTGAGGCGAATAACTCACCTCCTGACTCCCCAAAGCCTGTCCACCATCTACAAGGCACAAGTCAGGAGTGTGATGGAATACTCTCCACTTGCCTGGATGGGTGCAGCTCCAACAACACTCAAGAAGCTCGACACCATCCAGGACAAAGCAGCCCACTTGATTGGCACCCCATCTACAAACATTCACTCCCTCCACCACCAATGCACAGTGGCAGCAGTGTGTACCATTTACAAGATGCACTGCAGCAATACACCAAGTCTCCTTCGACAGCACCTTCCAACCCCACAACCTCTACCAACTAGAAGGACAAGGGCAGCAAATGCATGGGAACACCACCACCTGCAATTTCTCCTTCAAGTCACATACCATCCTGACTTGGAACTATATCGCCGTTCCTTCACTGTCGCTGGGTCTCCCTTCCTAACAGCACTGTGAGTGTACCTACCCCAAATGGACTGCAGCGGTTCAAGAAGGCAGCTCACCACTACCTTCTCAAGGACAATTAGGGATGGGCAACAAATGCTGGCTTGGCCAGCGACGCCCAAATGCCGTGAATGAATTAAAAAAAAAATGTACCAGGCAATGACCATCTCCAACAAGACAAACTCTAATAACCTCCCTCTGACATTCAATGATATTATCATTGCTTAGTCCTTTACCATAAACATCCTGATGGCTGCATCGACCAGAACCTCAACTGGACCAGCCACATAACTGCTGTGTCTACTAGAGCTGGGAAAAGATTAGATATTCTATGGAGAGTAGCTCACCTCCTGACTCATGAAAGGTACAAGTCAGGAGTCTGATGGAATATTCTCCATCTGCTTGGATGAATGCAGCAGCCACAACAATCAAGAAGCTCAACGCCATCCATGACAAAGCAGCCCACTTGGGCAGCTCCTCATCCACTAGCTCAAACATCCACCCCCTCCATCCCTATTTGCTGTGGCTACAGTGCATAATATCTACATGATACACTGCAGTAACCCGCCAAGGCTTCTTCAGCAAAACCACACAAACACACAAACTCCACCACTTGGAAAGACTAGGGCAATAGGTGCACGGGAATACCATTACCTCCAAGGTTCCCTCCATATCAGACACCACCTGGACGTGGACATATATTGCTGTTCCTTCATCGTCGCCACATCAAATTCCTGGAACTCCCTCTTCAACAACACTGTAGAAGTTCCTTCTTCACACAGAGTGCAGTCATTCAAAAAAAAGCTCACCACCTCCATCTCAGGACCACAAGGAAAGTGCAATAAGTGCAGCCTTGCAAGTGAAACACATATCCTGTGAATTAATTTCTAAAATTCCTTTGGCAACATCACAGTAACTTTAATTTCAATGAAGTAGAAGCAAAGATAATGGATCTGAAACATCACAATGACTAATTTCTGAAATGTTCCTGGAAACTATTATCAAATTACAAAACTGCAAGATTAAAATTCACAGGTGTCCTGAGGCATAATTTATCATTTAATTTACTGTAGGTAATAGATAGTCTTGGAATATATACGTTATGATTTAAAAATCTATTCTATCAGCTTTACTGCATTGGAGTAAAGCAAATACTTTGGTCACAGTTTACTTTTCTAAATAATTCTAACGTCTTGGAGGTTTAAATATTTTATGGCCAATATTAAATACTGGCCTGGCTATGTTTCCCATTGGACCTAAACAGCAACTGTTGTGGTATATAAAGTTATTTACCTAGAGTAATGTTGCTGCGTAGAGACTATTATTGAGCTAGAAAATGCTGCAGGCTACTGCTTGATGTGAGATAAAAAATGGCATGAAGGAGAGGCAAGACTTCCACTTTTCTTGTACTGTTGATAACACATTAATAGAATCCTATCTTGTGATCAGCAGTGGTTGCTAGCGTCATGCATGCTACAGTGCTGAAATTCTCTCGGCACATTTTGAATTATCAAGACAAAATATCAAGCAGTTTTGTATTATGCTTCAATAGATAATTAAGACAAAACAAGCTTAGGGACGATTAGATCTTAAATCAAAAGAACCTAATATTGCATTGGGTTGAATCCACCTGGCAAGAAAATAACACATTCATTAAAAAAAAGGAATGGTGTTACGGCAAAAAAAGTTGTTGCCGGGTAACAGGTAGAAGTAATCTGTCCAGAAAAAGAGTAAGTTACAGTGGTTATGATTCTTATTCACTCACACAAGCAATGTAGGACAAACGAGGGTGATTTTCTGCTGTGGTGCAAACACACACTGGACTGAATTTTATTGAGGTCCCGACGTCGGAATCCATGGCAGGGTGGGGAGGGTGGCTGGAAGATCATACTGGCAGAGGTCCGCCAAGGAGTTCGAAACCGGGAGTGCCGGGCCCGATCTTCCAGGCGGCAGCAACGACGGGACCTGACTTTAAATATTTACATTAAGGAAATGAATACATTTAAATAAAATTGACACCGATCTTACTGGCTGGCCGGGATCTTCCGGGCAGCAGCCGACGCTCACCCACCTCCATTTTCTCGTCCAGGGAAAGCTGGCGCCACCGACGTGGGGAAGGGGGAAACTTAGGATTTTTAGTGAAGTGGGGCTGGGAGGGGGGTGGGGGGTGCGAATGGGGTCAAAATTGCATTTCTAGTGTTGGGGGTGGGGGGTGGGTGGAAAGGGGTGACCTCTGCATTTTTAACAGGTTGGGGCGGTGTGAAGGAAATGGTCAAATCTTGCATGTAAGTGTTTTGTTGGTGGGAGAGGACAACTATTATACGTTAAGTGTTATTAGGGGAGGGGAAGGGGCGATATTTTTTATTGCGGTGTGCTTGTGGGGGCTGCCTGTGCAGAGGCAGCTGATGCCATTGCTGGCATCGCAGAGCCCGCCCCACCACGTGATTGGGGCGGGGGGGTGTGGCCCGACCAGCGTATTATCCTGAGCCACCGCATGCTAGATCACGTCAGTATGATGGCATGCATGGGCCATCCCGGCAGCGGGAGCATTAAACCCAGACCACTGGGTGGGAGGTGATCAAAAATCAAGAGCCGAGTCAGAGTGCTGAAAATACTCCAAGTAGGCTGCACAGTATTTTCCAAGCACAAACCATTGGAAACTTTGCAGCCTTACACTGCTGGAGTAGCTCCAGTAAAGGTCCAAACAAATATTCTAGTTAAGGCAGGGCTTCCCTCACCCACATTTTCTAGGTTTACTTCTGAAATACTTTATCAGCATAGAGGATCCATGTAAAACCTAGTGCACTTCCATTCACTTCTTGACCTTCAGAACTGAGGGGCTTAAAGGTGTCTGTCCCTACTGGTTTGAAAGAACATCATCCTGTCATGTCATCCACCGGTTCAGGATCAAGGTTCCCGTACAAAACAGTAATAGAGTTTTGTGTTTTTAGTTTGCTGTTGTTATTTACAGTTACATGCAGTTTGTATCGTTACTGCTTTTGACAGTTTCATTTAGAATCTTTTTTCAAATCACATTATTTTCCCTTTTTGTTCAGCTTCAACTCCAGACTGCCTCTGCTCCCGAGCCCAACTCAGGAAGACCTCTGCTTAATTCAAGTTCAGGAACACTTCCAGACAGCTTCAGTCTCAGGAACATCTCCACACCTAGATTCAGTTCCAGGAACATCTCCTGCCAGTCATAGGCCCAGAATACCTCTTGCCCTGTTCGATCCTAGGATTACCTAGAGTCATAGAGCACTGAAACAAGCCCTTCGGCCCACCGAGTCTGTGCTGACCATCAACCACCCATTTATACTAATCCTACATTAATCCCATTTCCCTCTCACATCCCTACAATTCCCCAACCTACACGAGGGGCAATTTACAATGGCCAATTTACCTGTCAACCCTCAAGTCTTTGGCATGTGGGAGGAAACTGGAGCACCCGAAGGAAACCCATGCGGTCACAGGGAGAACTTGCAAACTCCGCACAGGCGGCACCCAGAACCGAACCCAGGTCGCTGGAGCTGTGAGGCTGTGGTGCTAACCAATGCGCTACTGTACCACCCTAGTTGCAAGCCTAGGAGAATCTCCATTCTTGGTCTCAGCCCCAGGTGACCTCTGCCCACCTTGGACCTTGGACTTTACTATTCAAGCCATTAGGTAACAAATCCTGCTCCATCTTGCTTTGACTGACACCTCTTATTCCACTTCCTTCCCGCTCCAGGTCCCATTTTGCACAATGCCTGTGCCACTTTTTACATGGAATTTACAGTACAGAAACAGGCCATTCAGTCCAACTGGCCTAAGATAATCTTTATGCTCCAAAAGGAGCATTCTCCCACTCTACTTCATTGAACCCTTTCAGAAAATCCTCCTATTCCTTACTTCCTCATGTACTTAATTAGCTTGGCTGCATGTTGCATTCCCTACACACCTACACTGTTTTCATTCCCATGCACGATTCTCTATCCAAATGCTGCATTCTCCCACCCAAGTTCCAACTGCCTGTGAGCAATGGCACTGGAATTCAATTCATAAACAAACCACATTAAAACATTAGAATTCAGGAGAACTTTGATATGTCACAAAGGCCACCATTTTCCAGGTGGTATTCCAGTGGAGGCAGGTCATAAATCTGATGTGTCAATCTGGCTGTGAAGTAGAGAGAAAGTGGCAACTTAAAAATTTATTGCTTTTTTTCTCTTTTGAAATTTGATTTATGGCTGCTGGTCCAGTGAGGCTAGGAAAGAAAGGGAGTTTCAAATTTTGTTCATCTGATTCCTTGCTTGCCTAGTGATGCAGCTACTTCTTTCCTGTTGAGCAATCCAAGTAATCCTGTCCTTGATCCCTGGAAGTCTACTGAAAAGTAAAGCATCGGTGTTGCCTGGCCTTCTATAAAGGAACATCAAGGAAACCTGAATGATCGGACCACAGTCACAAATACACAGACATTACAGCCTCTTCGACCAAAGACAAAAAAATCTTCAAAAATAAATAATTCCTGCTCAGCCATCAGTGACTTTACAGATATAGCCACAGGATACAGCAAAACACAATAGGATAGTTTAGGATTGCACTCATTGATCTACAACGTAGGTCTATCAATCTTGGTAAGTTCTTGTGGATCTCCAGTGGGGTTACTCACAGGTAAATATTAAAAATAGAAATAATTAAATATATAAATAAATAGCATTCTCCTCAGAGGCAATGGGTAAATAAAGAAATATGCTCCCCTCAGGTATTGCCGTTCCAGAAGCAAATGAATCTGCGTGCACAAGGTGCAGTAGTTATATAAATATCATTCACATAACTATCATTCACACACCAGAGTCACACAAATACATGAAATTGTGGTCTGATCCATACCTTGTTACATAGAATTAGAAATTGAATAAATAGATGTAAGAAATATACAGAATGTGCACAGAAGTATTCAGAAAATAAATATACAGAGTAAAATCTATGGAACAATGTGGCTAAAATTCAAGATGCCCAATAGTGGATATCGGCCAGCCGTTGGACATCCTGCCCCATTAACTTCTCATTGATTTCAATGTGAAAAATGTCAGTCAGGTTATATATGGACTGCTGATCTGCTACCTCACGTATTGTGTATCAAGTTACATTAAATTGTATACGTGTGCACCTGAAATTTCTGTGAGAGTTTTTTCCACTCTTCATTGTTATTCCAGGTTTTATATATATATATATATATATATATATATACAGAAAGCAGGTAGTTAAAAAAGGAACAGGTATTTTAGTGCCACTGCTTTTGACAGTGGAGGGGGCAGCTGACTAAATCAGGCAGGAGCCTCATACATATATGCAAATCAGAGTCCTAAGATGTCAGTAAGAACTCAATGGTCACTGCCACCCTGCTCAACGAAAGTTGTTCTGGAGACTTAGGAGGCCACAAAATATAAGTGTTAAACTTTCCTTTCTGGCGCCAGAAAAGCAAGAGTGCTCCTTCAGATCCCGCGAGAAAAGTCTAGGCCTTTGCTGCCCCAGTTCCCCCAACTTTCTCACTGATGAGACACTGCCACTTATCTGGATGGCCTCTTAGCCATGTAAGTTTAAGAAGCTGGCCGCTGTCCTAATCAGGCAGGCAACTGGCCAATCAATTGAATCAAATGATCTGGGGTTTAAAATAGATTACGTCTTAAATTGGTGCTGTTGTGGGTAGGGGCAGGGAGGGTTGGCGTTGCCCCACCCCATGCTCAGGTTGAGGTTATGGTGGTGTGGGTGCTATTTCTGTTTCATATAATTTAATCTCAGCTTTAAAACATTAAGGAAGTCAGATGTACCATGCAGTGCTTTTATGAATAATAATTAGATGCGTGTTTTCAATTGCCCAGCCCAGACTCTCTGGAATAGTAATAAAACAAATCAGAATAGATCTCACCTAATTTTTCCCTTATTTTTTACAAATCAGATGTAACTCAGATTTCTTATTTATCCAAGCCTGAAAACCATATCCTCTGGTCATTTTTACCCCACCTGCATTTTCCACCTGACCCTAACTGGTGTGTTCCAGCCACGCAAACCTGGATTGGTGCATTCATAGCCAGCTGATGCTAAAAAGCATGTACTGTACAGGGTGTCTTCCTGCTATTGCCTTTGCTGAAATCCTCCAGGCCAACTTTTGGTTTGTCTTTTGCAACTTGTGGAGGAATAGTAAGAAAGCAACTTTAAAACAATGGAAAATTGCCATTCAGCATTGGGTGTCTGGAAAGTCACCAGGTACATGTACACATGTACAATCAACATCAGGCCTGGGGGAGAAATTGCATTGGTTCCTAATTAGACTAGAAAGGGAGGCTGGTTGAGCCAGAAAATGAGAGAGGTTGGGTTGATGGCTAAAATTAAAAGTAGAAATCTGAAAATAAACATGAAGTGGCATGCAGGATAAAAATATAAGATGTAGGGACAAAAAGTAAAGATCAAAAAAGGACGGCCTCTTTGTGCTTAGGAATTAATCTACAGAGTCACATCATTACCATAGACCAATGAGCAATGATGTAGTAAATCCATTATATTACATACACATAAGCACATTTTTCATAATATAGAGATAGATGAAGTTGTTTAAAATAAACATTTCCACTTCTGCTTTAGGTGACCGAGAACCTAGCTATCTTATCACCAATAAAAATAGAATGCCTATTGATTTCATATCATAGGTATACCATACTGTATACATTATGCAAAAGTAAGGGAACTACATGCTTTATATGCACATCCCAAGCATATTATACAGGAGCTCTAAGTCACTCATGGAGGAGACATACACCATACATATTGGTGATGTTCCCATCTGGGTTGGTAAATAAATCAATAGTCATTCTTCAGTCGTCTAGACAATTGACTCTCCTCTCACATTTCTGATCTACTGCAGAGTTCCATCTTGCTTCATATTATAAGATTTGTGTTCTCAAATTATTTTTTAGCTAAGCTGATTATTAGGAAGTTAAAATAGAATTCAGATATTGTCTGGGAGCCTGAGTTTAAAGTGAATATGCAAACACGGGGCAGACCACCAAGACTACATATTGGAAATTCTGCGTGCACGGTGTATGGTTTTCTGTCCATAATTTTGGGTCAGGAGACCGTGCACAGCAAGTTCTCCTCTCCTCCCATGAGCATGAAATCATAAATTAGCTTTATATGTTAATTGTCGCTGATTTCTCTCCTGTCTGTGAAACAATATGTGCATACGATAGCTTGAAGGCACATAATGGTCACTTAGGGGACATTTTGCGGCCAATCTATTTGATATTCAAGTCAAGTATTACAAAATTCAAAACCCATCCAAATGCCAGCAGTCGGCAGTTCATGCACTATCTGCCTCAAAGATAAAATCAGTTAATAACATGTTTGTGAACTGACTGGTTCGATTGGAAGTGTTGTTCAAAGAAGATAGACTCCACTTCAAATGAAGGTGGAAGAATGTCTGGGGAGCTGTTCTCAGATATTTAGTTCCCTTACTTTAAAAGCTTATTTTCCATGTCACAGCAGTGAGATGGAATTCCAAAAGCAGGAAGAAGTCTATGTTACGATCAAAGACTCATGAAGATTTTTGAAAATGACTCTAAGTCTTCGAACAATTTAGCATTTTTTTTCGAGTCAGTGTAAATTAGAATATAAATCAAGCAAAGGAAATCACTTCTACAGCAAAGGAACCATTTGGACTATTGTGGACCAGTTTCTTGAAAGATTCAGTCCTTTTATTCCTATTTCCCTGCACTTTCTCCATACCCTTTTAATTTATTTCCAAATATTTATCTCTACTTCTCTTTTAAAAGCACAGCTTTGGCTCAGTGGGAGATGTGAAAAATCTAGCTAGCAGCTTAACCTTAAAGATGTGTCCACATAAAGCCAAGTGCGCAGAAATCTGCTGCATGAAATACCAGGGCAATTTTAAATGAATTTCAAGATTTTAACCTGCTCAAAACACACCTACTTGTACAGAGTTAAAATTGGACCCTTGTGTTTAGTGGATGTGAACTCCAAGTAATGCAAGTAACATTTCTGATGGTATATTCTCAATGCAGAGCATTGCCAGCTGGACATTCTCAATGCTGAGCCTTGCCAGTAGGAAACTAATATGGAGAATTATTTTCTACCCATTAAGACAGATGGAAAATCATGGACTGTATGCTCATAATTTCCCAATATGTATATCGGGTTGGCAAAACTCTGCACCAGGACTGTGCAATCAGATTTTGTGGATATCTATATGGTCTCGCATCTTTCACTTTAATGCACAATGGGGTCCGATTAGCAACAGACTAATTAATATTAATATGCAGCCAAATCTGCTTTGCATCAATGCAAAAGTGCCAATATAACTACATCCTTAACTAGATTAAACATTGAGTAATGGGAATACTTGATTAAGATATGGTACTTCGCAATTTAAGTGAGTCCAACTATTAAATCATATGAGTGGACTTTCAAAAGCTGTTTGATATAATACCACAGAATAGACTTGTTAGCAAAATTGAAGTCCATGGGATTAAAGGAGCAGTGGCTGAAGAGATAAGAAATTGGCTAAGGGATAAGAAGCAGAAAGCAGTGGTGAATGGTTGTTTGTCAGACTGCAGAGAATTGTGCAGTGGTGTCCTCCAGGGGTCGATGTTGGGATCACTGGTTTTGATATAATAAATGAGTTGGATTTGGGGCCACAGGGCATCATTTCAAAGTTTGCAGATGACGCAAAATTCAGAAATGTAAGTGAAAAGTGAGGAAAGTAGTAACAGACTTCAGGAAGACATAGACAGACTGGTACATAGCAGACAAAATGTAACACATAGAAGTGTGAAGTGATTCATTTGGTAGGAAGAATGAGGAGAGGCAATATAAACTAAATGGTACAATTTTGAAGGGGATGCAAAAGCAAAGAGACCTGGGGGTAAATGTATGCAAGTCTTTGAAGGTGACAGGGCAAGTTGAGAAGTCTGTATGATAGGCAAGCAGGGTAATTGGCTTTATAAATAGACGCATAGGGCTGAATTTTAACTTGCAAGAGTGTGTGGGTTTGGAAGCAGCTTGGGGGGGTTAAAAGCAAGGAAATTGACAACGTGTCAGGAAGCCAGTTCCAAATCGTCAACTTCCATATTTATTTGCAGTGCGCTAGGCTGTGTGTGAGCAACCCATTAGGAGAAACGGGTTGTCAGTTTCAATATGTTGATCACTGACAGGCTTCTTCCTCTCATCAGTAAGGAACAGTATCTCTCTGTGCGTCCTTACAGTCCCCAGCATCACATCCAGGACAGCACTAAAACAAGGCACAGCCTTTGAACGTGTGCATTCCATTCCGTCAATTTGTTGTGTTGT
Source organism: Heterodontus francisci (assembly GCF_036365525.1). Classification (NCBI taxonomy): domain Eukaryota; kingdom Metazoa; phylum Chordata; class Chondrichthyes; order Heterodontiformes; family Heterodontidae; genus Heterodontus; species Heterodontus francisci. The sequence continues at coordinate 45,237,358 of NC_090387.1, forward strand.
TCTTCCAACTCTAAAATCCCTTAAATTTCATGTTTGCAATGTCCCTTTAAATACTGGAGTTGAAATGACTCATTTGCCTTATCATCATGTCTGCTCAAGCTGTTTGGTCAGGAAACTCAGAACTAATATGGTAATGCAGTGGCTGGGTTAAAAAGCCACTTACAGATTTGCTAGGCTTACTTTTGGGTTTCCTGTGCACTAATGGCCTCACCCCCACCCCACCCCAGTTCCCAGCACACTGAGAATATAACATCTAGCCCATACAGTGCAAATCAAGGAAATTATGCTGACCGTTTATAAGACAATGGCTGGGCCCAGTCATATTGTGTTCAATTCTGGGTATCACACTTTATGAAATATGTCAAGCCATAAGCGGGTGCTGAGCAGTACCACTAGAATGGTACCACAGAATAGTTATGTGGAGATACTAGAGAAACTGTGGTTGTTCTCTTTAGGGCAGAGAAGGTTAAAGGGAGATTTTATAGAGCTGTTCAAAATCATGAAGGTTTTTGATAAGAGTAAATAAGGAGACACTGTTTCCAATGGCAGAAGAATTGGTAACCAGAGGACACAGAAGCAAGGTAATTAGCAAAAGAACCAGAGGCAACATGAGAGAAAAAAAATGAACACAGTGAGTTGTGATCCGGAATGCACTGCCTGAAAGCATGGTGGAAGTAGATTTAATATACTCTTGCTGCATCACAGGTACCACAGCTCAATTGCTCATTACCAGTTTCATTCTCCTAGTATGCGTTGGTCTTTCCATCCTAAACGTCAACTAGTATGCTAAGATCTCTTTCCTGTGCAAAATTATGGAGTATGCAGCAGCTGACAAGCTAGAAACTAAGGGCTCGTGGGCAGGGAGCTTTACTGTAAGGCTTTCCTGATCTGTCCAGACACTTGAAGCACTACTTTAAGAATGCTCATTATTGGCTTTGTCCTTTAAAAGGATTTCCATTGCTATATTCTAAAGTATTTAAGGTTATATTTTGCATACCCAAAATAGATTTCAGGAAAGTTTTAAAAAGATTTTTAGAAAGATTAGAATGTTAAAGGAAATTAATAATTGTGGCTCACTTTATGTTAGCTTTTAAACTGGTCTTCAAAAGCTAAATCAAATGTTTGCCAGAACTAATAGTTAATAGTCTAGGTACAGAATCCAAAGTAAAATGAGAAGTATACATAGAAGGTCAGTTAAGCTGGTATGAGAAGATGGCTAAAGAAAGAATATCGTGACGACTTATCAGATACACACCCAAGATGAAGCCAAGCATCTTTTAGGAAGGTGGAACCATCCAATGCTACAGAAACCAATCCAATGAAAAATTAAATTGTATTTTTGTGCTCATAGCACAGAAGGTTAAATGAATATCAGAAACATATCAGTGTTATATTAAATATAAACTGTAAGTGTAACCTTGCTCATCTGTATTATGATCTTGGACATTGAAAATAACTGTTAGTCTGTCATTATGTTAAAACCAGCTAATGCTGAAATATTGTGATGCACTTAATCTAACACGTACAGATTTTGATTTAGACTCCATTGATTAGTAATTGCTATCCAAGTATGTTATGCAATCCTCAGTGTTTAACAATGTGATGGCATTAATTGTGTTATCCCATAGTAGTGTAGTATTTTTAGAACTGAACTAATAATCAAAAGGTTAAAGTTGAAATCACATCAAAAGTATGTTGGAAATTGAATTTAATGAACCTAGTAATTTGTGGGCTAGCATCTGAAAATAATGAACATGAAAGCTCTGAATTGTTGTTAAAACCTAACTGGCTCATGTAAGTCAAACCAATCATAATGTGGCCACAGTATAGCACTTATTTAGAGTTGTTGTTTTCTTATCTTCACACCTTTTCCTTGGAGAATAGTGCAAAGTAGTGTAAGAATTCATAGGCTAATAAAATGTGAAAGCTCTTTCCATGGCTGTAACCATCTGTATACCAGCCAAAAGAGCATTTGGTCCTATATGGCGGGAGAGTCTTATGAGGAGAGATTGCAGAAATTGGGCCTGTATTCTCGAGAGTTACAAAGAATGAGAGGTGATCTCATTGAAACTTACAAAATTCTTACAGGGCGTGACAGGGATCAGTCTGGTGAACCTCCGTTGCACTCCCTCTATGGCAAGTATATCTTTCATTAGATCAGGAGACCAAAATTTTACACAATACTCCAGGTACAGTCTCACCAAGGCTTTATACAATTGCAGCAAGACCTTTTTATTCCTGTACTCAAATCCCCTTGCAATGAAGACCAATATACCATTTGCCTTCCTAATTGCTTGCTACATCTGCATACTAGCTTTTAGTGACTCATGAAAAGGACACCCTGGTCGCTTTGGACATCAACACTTCCCAAACTCTCACCATTTAAGAAATACTCTGCCTTTCTGTTTTTCTACCAAAGTGGATCACTTCATACTTATTTACATTATATTCCATCTGCCATGTTCTTGCTCATTCACTAAGCCTGTCCAAATCCCCTTGAAGCCTCCTTGCATCCTCCTCACAACTGGCATTCCTACCTAGTTTTGTGTCATCAGCAAATTTGGAAATATTACATTTGGTCCCCACATTCAAATCATTTCTATAGTTTGTGAAAAGCTGTGGCTCAGGCACTGATCTTTGCACTACCCCACTAGTGACAGCCTGCCATCCTGAGAATGATCCATTTATTCCTACTCTCTTCTTTCTGTCTGTTAACCAATTCTCAATCCATAGCAGTATATTACCCCCAATCCCATGTGCTCTAAATTTGTTTCCTAACCTCCTGTGTAGGGCCTTATCAAAAGCCTTCTGAGAATCCAAATATACCACATCTACTGGTTCTCCTTCATCTATGCTGCAAGTAACATCCTCAAAAAACTCCAACAGGTTTGTCAAACATGAATTCCCTTTCACAAATCCATGTTGACCCTGCCCAATCATATCATTATTTTCCAAGTGTCCAGTTATCTCATCCCTTATAATGTGCCTGCAGCCATTTCTGGCATGGCTTACTCAGTGTTCCAAGCTGCGAAGGGCACTACTGTGGATCTGCTGTATATGCCCTGGAAGTTTTCACATAGAGCAGATCATGACATCCAACAGCCTCTCAGGCTGACTTGATGCACGTTCTGAAAATTTGGACTGCACAGATCCAAGTAAACATCCTCTCCGTGCTTTCAGCTCCAAGAGGGTCCCACCACACTGGTGCTACATAAAGGGCTAGCCATTCAAATTGCAGGTGAAGTGCTTTTGACTCACTGTGGTTCTGGCAAAGTTTATGGAAGTGCTGTGTTGTGTTCTGGAGGAGTTCTGGTGATTTGTTGGATTTGGAAGGGGGTGTTGTGCATCCTGATAGGGAGGTCAGAGGAGTCTCACCTGTCCACAGAAGGACTGCTCCAGTTATGGGGGCTGTACTTACTGTCTCTCTGGGCTGGGTTTTGTTGGGACAGCAGTGGCCCTGATGGGACAGAAAGCTGAGGGCAACCCCGCTTCAACTGTTTGGGGAAGTCCCAGTCGGACTTAGAGGTCCAGCATGCAGCTAATAAGCTGCCATCGGAGCCCGCCTCCAATAGATACCAACAATCAGAGGGCCGGCACCACTGGGAGTGGGTGGCAGTGCTGGGACTGCACCCAGCTATTTTCCACAACCCCCCCACAGCGCCCCCCCCACCCCCCTCACCCCGACCTTCTGTTACCTCTTGCAGGCCCCATAAAAGTCAGCCCCCTGGGTCTGCAACACAACAGGGAAATTGAACTAAGGCTGCAAAGAGGGGAAGCTTTGTGCAGAGGGAGGAGGGCTCTTCACAGAAAGCCCTACCAACCAAGGGTCTTCAAGGAGCAGTTCTTCAAATTCCACTTCAGCCAGAAGAAATAGGAACATAGGACATAGGAATATGCCATTCGGCCCTTCAGGCTTGCTCCGCCATTTCGATAAGGTCATGGCTGATCTGGTTGTGGTCTCAACTCCGCTTTCCTGTCTGCGCCCGCATAACCTTGACTCCCTTCTCTATCAAAAATCTATCTAACTCAGCCTTGAAAAAATTCAATGACCCAGCCTCCACTGCTTTCTGGGGAAGAAAATTCCACAGACTAATGACCCTTTGAGAAAAAAAATTCTCCTCATCTCCTTCTTAAAAGGGAGACCTCTTTTTCTTAAACCAGTTCTAGTTCTAGTCTCGCCAAAGAGAAAACCTCTTCCCCATATCCACTCTATCAACTTCTCTCAGGTTCTTATATGTTACAATAAGATCATCTCTCATTCTTCTGAACTTCAATGGATATAGGCCCAATCTGTTCAACCTTTCTTTATAAGATCAGCCCTTCATCCCTGAAATTAGTTGAGTGAACCTTCTCTGAACTGTTTCTAATGCAATGATATGCTTTTTCAAATGAGACCAAAACTGTACACAGTACTCCAGATATGGTCTAACCAAGGTCCTGTACAGCTGCAGTAAAACCTCCCTACTTTTATACTTGATTCCCCTTGCTATAAACGTAGTCAACTACATCATTGTTCAAGCAAGAGACTGCAAAGATATCCACAACACCCACCTGGTGACAGGTACCAACAACTGCTGGATCAATCACCAGCTCATCCGATCTACCATCTCCATCAGCCTAACTCCCAAGCAGCAGAAGCAGCAAAAGCTTTGCCAAAGAAAATAAACAATGAAGACCTCAAAGATTCTGCCAAAGTGACCCTTCTCAGACAGCACCTTACCACCAACCTCTCAATGTTCAACCACCAGGAACCATTGTGTGCTATTACTGCCTGGTCAACCCTAAAGGCCACTATAACAAGCACCTGCAAAGAAGTCCTTAGCTTCTCCATCAGGTAGCATCGTGACTGATTTGAAAAGAACGACTTAGTAATACAAGAACTAATTGAACGTAAGCGCAAAGCCTTCACAGACTGGAAACTTCACCTCACACCCAAGGTAAATCAGCAATCCTACAGGCTCCTGAAGCCAGCAGTGCAGCATAAAACCCAGAACACAAAAAACAAATGGTGGGCAAAAAGAGCACAAGAGATTCAGCAACTTGCAGACACCAACAACGTGCACGGTTTCTTCAGTGCTGTCATGGTGATATATGGCCCAATCACTCAAGGTCCCACCCTGCCGAGAGCCAAGAATGGAGGAGAACTCATGAAGGACAGGGAGGCAGTGCTCGCTGGAGGGAACATTTCAAAGAACTCCTCAACTGACACTCTGTCTTTGACTTGAATGTCCTCAACTCCATCCCTTAACACTCTGTCTGGCTCAGTCTTGGTGCTACCCCAGTCCAGAGCAAGGTCGAAAAAGCCTTTCAACAGCTGAAGAATACATGGCCTCTGGAGCAGACAGAATCCCTGCTGAAAGCTTGAAGCATGGCAGAGATACACTCTTGGCGTGACTGCACAACCTCATATCCCTCATCTGGGATGAGGAGTGCTTGCCGGGGAACTTCAGGGATGCAGTGACCATACTCTATTCAAGAAGAAAAACAAGACCGATTGCGGCAACTACAAAGGAATCTCCCTACTGTCTGCCACAGGGAAGATCATTGTAAGGATTCTCCTCAATCGCCTCCTCCCCGTGGCTGACAAGCGCCTTCCAGAGTCGCAGTGCTCCTTGTGCCCATCAAGAGGTGCCACAGACATGATCTTCAAACAGCGGCAAATCCGAGAAGAATGTAGGGAAAATGTATGGCCTTTTTGAATCTTACAAAAGCCTTTGACTCTGTCAACCACAAAGGCTTATGCAGTATCCTGCTCAAATTTGGCTGCCCTCAGAAGTTTGTCATCATCCTCCGTCTACACCACAATGACATGCAAGCCGTGATCCTCATCAGTGGAACCACACAGACCTTATCTCAGTCAAGACCAGAGTCAAGCAAGGCTGTGTCATCGCACCAACCCTCTTCTCCATTTTCCTTGCTGCAGCGCTACACTTCACCTCCAGTAAACTACCCACAGGCATGGAGATATTATACAGAACAGATGGGAAATTGTTCAACCGACACTGCCTTCAATCCAAAACCAAAATCACTCTAACCTCAGTCTTCATACTTCAGTATGCTGATGGCACTTGCATGTGTGCTCACTCTGAAACTGAGATCCAGATCGTTGTCCGAAGCATATGAGAAAATGGGTTTTTCTCTAAACACTCAGAAAACGAAGGTCCTCTTCCAACCAGCTCCCTCAGCACAACACCTCCCCCATCAATCACAATCAATGGCGAGATCCTGGAAAATGTGGACCACTGGAAGCCTCCTCTCGGCGAAGGCACACATAGACAACAAGGTTCACCATTGCTTCCAATGTGCCAGCTCAGCCTTCAGCTGATAGAGGAAAAGGGTATTTGAGGATCAGGATCTCAAACCCAAGACTAAGATCATGGTTTAGTGGGCAGCAGTGATCCCTGCACTCCTATACGCTTCGGAGACTTGGACAACCTACAGCAGGAACCTCAAAGCACTGGAGAAGTACCACCAGAGGTACCTGTGCAAGATCCTCCAAATCGGGTGGCAAGAAAGGCAGTCCAAAAGCGACGTCCTCTCCCAAGCCAACCTGCCCAACATCAGGGTGTTAATCACCCAAAAACAGCTTAGCTGGGTGGGAATGTCATTCACATGCCTGACACCAGACTATTCAGAACTTTGTCGCACTCTGAACACTTCAGAGATCAAACATCCCCATCGACTTATAGGAGTCCCTGACTCGTGACCAGTCTAGATGAAGAAAACGCATTCGGGAAGGCATCGTACACCTTGAGGGACTTCATTGGGAACATGCGGAGGTGAAGTTGAGGCATCAGAGGGAATGCACAAACCTCCAAACTACTCATCTACCTGACACTTCAAGCACCACCTCCCCCTCATGTGGCAGTCTGCAGATCACGCATTGGACTTACCAGCCATCTCAGAACCCATCGAACTGAAGTGGAAGCAAGACATCCTCGATCCCAAGGGACTGCCAAAAAAAATGTAGGCTATTTCAGAGAGCTTGGAGAGTCAGCCACATAACACAGAATAAACAATCAATATACAATTTTAAATGGAAACTCACTTGTCACACAGAAAAGAAATTGATAGCATTGGTGATTTTGATCTTCAGGGAAGGAATCTGCTGCCCCTACCTAGTCTGGCCAATAGATGTCTCGTCCTACGCTGTACGGTTAACTCTTTGACAGCCATGGCCGGTGCTGTACAGATGTTGCATGTTGTATGGAGGTCCTTTTGAAGGAGATGGCACAGTTCTGTAAAAGCAAAATACTGCGGATGCTGGAAATCTGAAATAAAAACAAGAAATGCTGGAACCACTCAGCAGGTCTGGCAGCATCTGTGAAAAGAGAAGCAGAGTTAACGTTTCGGGTCAGTGACCCTTCTTCGGAACTGACAAATATTAGAAAAGTCACAGATTATAAACAAGTGAGGTGGGGGTGAGGCAAGAGATAACAAAGGAGGTCTAGATTGGACCAGGCCACATAGCTGACCAAAAGGTCATGGAGCAAAGGCAAACAATATGTTCATGGTGTGTTGAAAGACAAAGCATTAGTACAGATTAGGTGTTAATACACTAAATATTGAACAGCAGCAAGTGCAAACCTTAAAAAAAACAGTGGGTAAGCAAACTGAACAAACTAAGATGAAATGAAATAAATGCAAAAAAAAGATTGTAAAAAATGTAAAAAAAGAATGTAAAAAAAAGGAAGAAAAAATAACTAAAAATGAAAGTAAAATGGGGGGCTGTCATGCTCTGAAATGATTGAACTCAATGTTCAGTCCGGCAGGCTGTAGTGTGCCTAATCGGTAAATGAGATGCTGTTCCTCGAGCTTGCGTTGATGTTCACTGGAACACTGCAGCAATCCCAGGACAGAGATGTGAGCATGAGAGCAGGGGGGAGTGTTGAAATGGCAAGCAACCGGAAGCTCAGGGTCCTGCTTGCGGACTGAGCGGAGATGTTCCGCAAAGTGGTCACCCAGTCTGCGCTTGGTCTCCCCAATGTAGAGGAGACCACACTGTGAGCAGCGAATACAGTATACTACATTGAAAGAAGTACAAGTAAATCGCTGCTTCACCTGAAAGGAGTGTTTGGGGCCTGGGATAGTGAGGAGAGAGGAGGTAAATGGGCAGGTATTACACCTCCTGTGATTGCAGGGGAAGGTGCCATGGGACGGGGACGAGGTGGTGGGGGTAATGGAGGAGTGGACCAGGGTGTTGCGGAGGGAATGATCCCTTCGGAATGCTGACAGGGGAAGGGAGGGGAAGATGCGACTGGTAGTGGCATCACGCTGGAGGTGGTGGAAATGGCGGAGGATGATCCTTTGGATATGGAGGCTGATGGGGTGAAAAGTGAGGACAAGGGGAACCCTGTCACGGTTCTGGGAGGGAGGGGAAGGGGTGAGGGTAGAGGTGCGGGGAATGGGCCGGACACGGTTGAGGGCCCTGTCAACCATAGTGGGGGAAATCCTCGGTTGAGGAAAAAGGAGGTCATATCAGAAGCACCGTCATGGAAGGTAGCATCATCAGAGCAGAGGCGTCGGAGCCGGAGAAACTGGGAGAATGGAATAGAGTCCTTACAGGAGGTAGGGTGTGAAGAAGTGTAGTCGAGGTAGCTGTGGGAGTCGGTGGGCTTATAATGGACATTAGTAGACAACCTATCCCCAGAGATGGAGACAGAGAAGTCGAGGAGGGGAAGGGAAGTGTCAGAGATGGACCATGTAAAGGTGAGAGAAGGGTGGAAATTGGAAGCAAAGTTGATAAAGTTTTCCAGTTCGGGGCGGGAGCAGGAAACGGCACCGATGCAGTCATCAATGTACCGGAAAAAGAGGTGGGGGAGGGGGCCTGAGTAGGACTGGAACAAAGAATGCTCGACATATCCCACAAAAAGAGAGGCATAACTCGGACCCATGCGGGTACCCATAGCGACACCTTTTACTTGAAGGAAGTGCGTGGAGTTGAAGGAGAAGTTGTTCAATGTGAGAACAAGTTCAGCCAGGCGGAGGAGGGTGGTGGTGGATGGGGACTGGTTGGGCCTCTGTTCCAGGAAGAAGCGGAGAGCCCTCAAACCATCCTGGTGGGGGATAGAGGTGTAGAGCGATTGGACGTCCATAGTGAAGAGGAGGCGGTTGGGACCAGGAAACTGGAAATTGTCAAAATGACGTAGGGCGTCAGAAGAGTCACGGATGTAGGTGGGAAGAGACTGGACCAGCGGAGAAAAGATAGAGTCTAGATAGGAAGAAATAAGTTCAGTGGGGCAGGAGCAGGCTGACACAATGGGTCTGCTGGGACAGTCCCGTTTGTGGATTTTGGGAAGGAGGTAGAAGCGGGCTGTCTGGGGTTGTGGGACTATGAGGTTGGGAGCTGTAGAAGGAAGATCTCCAGAGGAGATGAGGTCAGTGACAGTCCTTTGGACGGTGGCTTGATGTTCGGTGGTGGGGTCATGGTCCAGAGGGAGGTAGGAAGAAGTGTCCGTGAGTTGGCGTTGAGCTTCTGCAAGGTAGAGGTCGGTACGCCATACGACAACAGCACCACCCTTGTCTGCAGGTTTGATGACCATGTCGGGGTTAGACCTGAGAGAACGGAGTGCCTCAAGTTCAGAGGGGGACAGGTTAGAGTGAGTGAGGGGGGCAGAAAAATTGAGATGACCAATGTCTCGCCGACAGTTTTCAATGAAGAGATCAAGAGCGGGTAAGAGGCCAGGGGGAGGGGTCCAGGTAGAGGGAGAATGCTGGAGGCGGGTGAATGGGTCTGCTGGTCGGGGGGAGGACTCCTGGTCGAAGAAGTGAGCCCGGAGGCGGAGGCGACGGAAGAAGAGCTCAACGTCATGCCGAGCGCGAAATTCATTGAGATGGGGGCGTAACGGAATAAAACTGAGACCTTTGCTGAGTACAGAACGCTCAGCATCAGAGAGTGGGAGGTCAGAGGGTATAGTGAATACACGGCAAGGGGTCAGATCAGAAGGGGTGGGGTCAGAGGGAAGTGAAGCGGAAGGAGGATCTGGAGGGGCATTAGTCCCCATCAGCTGCTGGAGCTTGCGTTCCTTAACACCTGAAAGGAAGAAAAAAAGTTTTTGTTAATGCGTCGGATGAGACGAAAGATGAAATGTTACTGCCATCCAGTTAAACCTCATGAGCTTTAGGCATATCTCTACTATCATTACCATATAGCTTGCCAAGTATAATAGACTCGGAAAGGAAAAATGAGACTTGACAAGAAGACTGACATGCTATCTGACAACATGGATAGTTTTTTATTTCTCTTGCGGCTCCTCTTTTTCCCAGTCCAGTGCCAGTGAATGCAATCCCACAATGTACAAAACTGTAGTATACAATCTAAAGTAGAACATCTAAATTGGACAAAGGCTAACTTCAATGGGATGAAAGGGGATCTAGCCAGGATAAAATAGAATCAAAGGTCGACAGGAAAAACTCTAACGGAACAATGGGAGATGTTTCAGGTATAGGGTACATTCCAACAAGAGTTAAAGGTAGGGGAAAAAAAGCCAGGGCTCCTTGGATTATGAGGGAGGTGGAAAATATGATGAAACAAAAAAAAGAGGGTGTATAATGCATGTCAGGTGAATTTTTCAAGTGAAAACCAGGTCAAATACAATATGTTGAGAGGAGAAGGGACAGTCAGCATGGATTCATGATGGGAATGTCATGCCTGACAAATCTCATTGAATTTTTTGAAGAGGTGACTAAGGTAGTGGACAGGGGAATGTCTATGGATGTTATTTATATGGACTTCTAGAAGGCATTTGATAAAGTCCCACATAAGAGACTGTTAACTAAGGTAGAAGCTCATGGAGTTGAGGGCAAATTATTGACATGGTTAGAAAGTTGGTTGAGTGGTGGGCGACAGAGAGTGGGGATAATGGGTAAGTACTCCGATTGGCAGGATGTGACTAGTGGTGTCCCGCAGGGATCTGTGTTAGGACTTCAATTATTCACGTTATTCATTAACGACTTGGATGATGGCATAGTAAGTCACATATCCAAAATTGCTGATGATACAAAGTTAGGCGGCACTGTAGACAATCTAGATGATAGCATAAAATTGCAAAGAGATATTGACAGACTCGGTGAGTAGGCAAAACTGTGGCAGATGGATTTCAATGCAGGCAAGTGTGAGATTATCCATTTTGGACCAAAAAAGGATAGAGCAGCGTACTTTCCAAATGGGAGGAGGTTCAGTACAGTGGATGTCCAAAGAGACTTTGGGGTTCAGGTGCATAGATCTTTAAAATGGCACGAGCAAGTGCAGAAAATAATCAAAAAGGCTAGTGGAATGCTAGCCTTTATATCTAGAGGATTGGAGTATAAAGACACAGAGGTTATGCTGCAGCTGTACAAAACCCTGGTTAGACCCCACTTGGAGTACTGTGAGCAGTTCTGGGCACCACACCTTAGGAAGGATATATTGGCCTTGGAGGGAGTGCAACGTAGGTTTACAAGAATGATACCTGGATGACAGGGGATAAGTTACAAGGAGAGATTACACAAATTAGGCCTGTTTTCGCTAGAATTTAGAAGGTTAAGGGGCGATCTGATCGAAATCTTCAAGATATTAACAGGAAAAGACAGGCTAGATAAAGATAAACTATTTCCACTGGTTGGAGATTCTAAAACTGGGGGGCATAGTCTAAAAATTAGGACCAGACCGTTCAGGAGAGATGTTAGGAAGCACTTCTTCACGCAAAGGGTGGTAGAGGTTTGGAACTCTCTCCCACAAACAGCAGTTGAAGCTAGAACAGTTGTTCATTTTAAATCTGAGATAGAGAGATTTTTGTTAAACAAAGATATTAAGGGATATGGACCAAAGGCAGGTACATGGAGTTAGGCCGCGGATCAGCCATGATCTCATTGAATGGCGGGACAGGCTTGAGGGGCTGAATGGCCTACTCCTGTTCCTATCTTCCTATGTTCCTATGAAGTGAAGAGGAACATAAAACTGGCAAAGAGAGAATATGAGAATAGAACGCAGTTAACGTAAAAGGGAACCCAAAGATCTTCTATCAAAATGTAAATAGTAAGTGGGTACTAAGGGGTGGGCTGGGTCCAATTAGGGACAAAGGAAGTGATATATGCTTAGAGGCGCAGGACAAGGCTGGAATATATAATGAGTACTTTGTTTCGGTGTTTATGAAGGAAGAGGATGCTGACAAAATATCGGTAGAGGCAGTGATGACAGAGGTAATGGACTGGGTGGAAGTCGTAACCTTCTACCCTTGACAGGTTACTCTACAGTTGGAACACGAGAATTCCGACACTCAAAGTTCAAATAAACACTAATGTCTTTACTAGTTTTGGTAGGAATACCAGTTAACAATACAATATTGATAAGCTCCATGTTTCTTACACTTTTCCCCAGTAAAACTTGCTTGTGGAATCAACTGCTCTACATTTCAAAAGAAGACAAACCCTGACATCACCAATTAATGTCATCTTGCACCACATAAGGCAGCTGAATTAGCACTCTTTTAAACATGTTCAGCCATGCCTAGCTTTTATCCCTGTAGTATAAGGGTATGAAAGGGTTAATCCTGAGAGCACGTAAAGATTACTGCCCACCATGATGATGTAAGGTATCATGTGGGAGATACTCGAGAAAAGATATAATGTGGCTTTTGAAGGAAACAGTGTGGAGTGTGTATAGTTGTTATGAAATAAATATTAATGTTTAAATACTGTAGTCTAAGAACCTCTCTGGTAGACTCAATAAGGTGGCAGCATGCAGAACCAAACATATAACAATCTCCATGGCTGTCAGAGCAGACATAATGCGCTGGATTTAGTGTGGCCATCGAGGGCAGGATTGCTGGTAGGTTGGGACGGGAGGTTCTGGAGAATCACAATGCAGTCACTTGCCTGGAAATCCAGCATTGTGGCGTGGGTTACAGATTTTATCAGTGTTTGAAAAGTACAATGGCAGCACTCTCACCGCAATGCAGTGGGATGCTGGTTTAAATGTATTTAAATATCAATGAAAGAGATTTTATGTCTGAAGACCGATTCTGTGAATGACAGGCAACACTGACATGCCTCTGGTTTCACGACTAGTCAAACCTGGTGGCATAAAAATGAGAGGGAACATTGAAGCAATGTGTAGGCAGCCTTGAGCACTGCAGCCTAGTGGAAAAGGTGAATTTGGAGGCCATTCTGGGAGTGCGTTGCTGGAGGCCTCTGGAAAGGGATCCAGGATTGCTTGAGGGCTCTGCAAAGGGGTCCAGGATTGCTGGCAGCCTCTGCAAAGGGGTCCAGGATTGCTGGCAGCCTCTGAAAAGGTTTCCAGGGTAGCGGGGGCTCTGCAAAAAGGTGAAATCTGCATTTCGGGGGGCCTGGTTGTGGGGGTCACTCTGAGGTAGGCACATAGCTGTGCGGTGGATCTGTGTAATCTTACAGCTGGAACGGACATTGGACCTTCATTTAGGCTGGGATCTGAGGTCCATGAGAGACCATGCACATCCTCATGTACCAAGGCAGGAGATCAAATGGGTAGAGGAACATGCAAAGGAGGCAACAGAGAGAGTCTCACAAGGAATTAATTACAGCCATCCTGTTGTTGGTTCACAGAGAGTGAAATAAAGTCTCACCTTAATGCCTGAGCTCTGTCGCATGCTTTCCATGTGGTCCCTGTCTTGCGTGCGGATGGGTAATGTGTGCTGGTGCCCAAGGGAGAGCATTTGTTCACGGAGGCTCACATCACATTGACATGTTAATGAAGGCCGTGTTCACATCGGCATAGCCCGAAGGGGGAAGGGTGTCGACCTCTCACAATTAAGGAATAATGGTGCATGGCTTACAAACAACGAAGCCTAAAGATTTGAACAAAGCATCTTTTAATTATTTAACACAAAAGGTATAATCGGCACTCGTGAAACCCAAAGTGTTGCTATGTGCTTTTTTAAATCTGTTTGCGGGTGCTCCTATGTGGTGTGATCCCAGTGGCAGCAGCTGTGCTGGAGGAAGGCTGCTCCAGTCTGATCAGTCTGCCCCTTGCCCTTTGATGACTTTGGTGGATGTCCTCTGGCTGCCTGAGGCCTGGAGGGCCCCAGCTGCCTGGAGGTGTCCTGGACTGGCTGCTGGAGCTGGGCTCACTGGCAGAGGGGCTGAGGAGCCAGGTGCCACACTTGGAGCACCATGAGGGGAGAACCCAGATGTTGCTGTCAGTCTCTCCTCCTCCTTTCAAGGCTTTCTTGAACCTCCCTGCTCACCAGGGAAGGACCAAGAGCAGCAGACACATCTGACCTCCTGTTCCTTCTCTCACCTTGCCACTCTGCATTGAGCTCCTGGCCAAGCCGGTGATGTGCAGATTCGCTCAGATCTGTGGGATCTGGCTCTCCATGAGGATTGCCAACCTCTCGATGCAGGAAGCCATGCACACACATCCCTGAGAGATGGCAGCTGCCATAGCATAGATAGACTTCTCCATCATCCACTCAAGGCTGCACATGGCATCGGACATCTGGCATCTTAGCCAGATTTCATCCTATCCCTCTTTGCAACTGCAGCATGCCCTGTGCTGTTGACACCAGAGGCTCATCATCATCCTGGGGCTCAGAATGGACCTGGCCACCTACAGTCCTCCGACTGTCAGAGGCCTCGGCTGTCTCAGCCTCCACCAGCTGCTCATGCACATGTGTGGTACTCTTACCAGCTTGTGACTCTGATTCTGAAGGTGAACAGGTACCCGCTGAGGTGAAAATATCTGCGCTGGTGGTGGGTGCATCAAGTCATGGGATGGTGCACCCTCTGGGTCTTCTTCCTCCTCAGAGGTGGACATCTGTCCCCCAGTGGTTGCGGGCCCCTGCGAATGGCTACCTGCATGAGAGAACACATCATATGAAGCTTAGTCTGTGCAGTTCTCCTGATGCCTACTAAGCATTGTGTCGGTCTCCAACATTGATGCACATGCCAAGGGGAGACAATCTTCACTCTCTTCCACAGGGATTCCAATCTTCCCGTCAGCTATTGAGTGGCCGCCCTGGGTGCCCACCAGCTCCAAGGCCTCTTCCTCAGTGGAGATCAGTGGATGTACATCTGGGATTCTTCCGCCAGTGTGGGACATCTCTTTCCTATTATGGGCCCTCTTGTCCTACAAGAGAAAGGATGGAGATGGTTGAGAATCAACAGATCAACATGACAGTTCAGCTCTTTTCAACCCCTCAACCCCGACTGGAGAATCTGATGTCTCTCATGCCAACACTCGCTGTCATGGGAGTTAAGGGGGAGATGAGCTATGAAGGAAGGTGGCCTGTGACCAAGAGATATCCATGCACCTGTCAGGAAGAGACAGACCCTTAAGCACTCAGGCAACACTGCTTCGCTGCCGCCCTCCCCATGTCCTGCAACCTCCTGTGTACTCACATGCAAGCCTCAAGGAGGTGACTGATATGGAGTACTCACCTTGACAGAACGCAGTTGGCCATTGACCCTCTTCCTGTACTGGACCCCATTGTGCTGGGTGACCCCATGGCTGCTGACCTCCTTTGTGATCTCCACCCAGGCTTGCTTGGTCAGGCAGGAGGACCTCTTCTTCCATTGCATGGGAAGAGAACCTCCCGCCTTTCTCTTGCAGCCTGGAGGAGAATCTGCAGGGAGGCATCACTGAACTGTGGGGCCACCCTGTGTCTTTGTTCTGCCATCGTCTTCTGCCTTCCTCAGGAGTTGGGGGGATGTAGGACACAGTAGAACAGAGTTGTATGCTGCACCATTTCCAGGACAGTAGTGAATGCAGAGCTGTAAGGCCTTTAAAGTCATCTGAGACTGTAATCAATGAATCGCATTCCGCCCCCACCATGTAGTTGAGGTGGCGTGCATCTCCAATAAGGAAAATGGTCACCCGCCACATAATCACGGTGAGGCAAACGCCCATGTGATGGGCGGAATGGTGCCATTTACCAGGTGGGCTCACTAAATTCAGCCCCACATTTCCACATTCTTTGTGTCCAGTTTCATTTCTTAGCAGACTTATCAAAACATGAAGTTTCACTGAGGTTCGTACTTGATATCAGAGCAAAACAAAGGTTTGAAGTATGGCTGTTTATTGGTTTCAACCCAATTTTATAGCCTCTGAGTCTCTCGGTCAAACATTCCATATCCTGAATGTGTTGTTTTCCATCACAGACCAATGATCTCTTATATCTATTTAAAAAAGCAGCCAGCAGCTTTTAATAGGTTACTTTAGTTTGAAAAGCCTTTTGGCCTTCGCAATGCATGCTGGTAAGGTTTGGTCAGTTTTCATACACCTGCCAACAGCAAACAACATTTTGTATTTCAATTAAACTATCCATACTCCTGGGTTGGATGGTAATTGCAAGTCTCAACCACAAATTTTGTTTAAAATAATATTACCATCTCTTACAGGGGTGAAAATTGATAGACAGGATGTGCTGGAAAGGATGGCTATGCTCAGAGTGGATAAGTTGGCTGTTCCAGATGGCTTAGAATCATAGAAAGTTTAAGGCACAGAAAGAAGCCACTTGGCCCATCGTGTCTGTGCCGGCTGAAAAATGATCCACCTATTCTAATCCCACCTTCCAGCATTTGGTCCGTAGCCCTGCAGTTTACAGCACTTGAGGTGCATATCCAGACTCCTTTTGAATGAGTTGAGGGTTTCTGCCTCAACTACCCTTTCAGGCAGTAAGTTTCAGACCATCACCACCCTCTTAGTGAAAACGTTTTTCCTAATCTCCCCTCTAATTTTTCTACCAATCACTGTTAAATCTATGCCCCTTCATCACATTTCTCTGCTAAGGTGAATAGACCCTTCAACTCCACTCAATCCAGGCCCCTCAAAGTTTTGTACATTTCAATCAGATCTCCGCTCAGCCTTCTCTGTTCCAAGGAGAACAACCACAGCCGATCCAATCTCTCCTCAAAGCTGCATTTTTCCAGTCCTGGTACCCTCTCTAGTGCAATTACATCCTTTCTGTAATGAGGTGACCAGAACTGCACACAGTACTCAAGTTGTGGCCTAACCAACGAGTTATACAGTTCCAGCATAACCTCCCTGCTCTTGTATTCTATACCTCGGCTAATAAAGAAAAGGATTCCATATGCCTTCTTAACCATCTGAGGTTGCTAAAGGTAGTGGGGCGGAGATAGCTGAAAGGCTTGCCATTATCTTCCAATCTTCCCTAGGGGGAAGGTGCCAGAGGATTGGAACTTGCCAATTGTGACACCCTTATTCAAGAAAAGGTGTAAGGACATTCCGAGTAACTACAGGCTGGTCAGTTTAACATCAGCAGTGGGTAAGGTTTTAGAAACAATAATCAGGGGAAAAAATCAACAGGCACTTGGAGAGGTTTGAGTTCATTAAGGAGAACCAGCACGGGTTTGTAAAAGGCAGATTGTGCTTGGCTAATCTCATTGAATATTTTGATGATGTAACAGAGAAGATTGATGAAGGGAGTGCAATAGATGTTGTCTATATGGATTTTAAGAAAGTGTTTGACAAAGTACTTCATGAAAGGCAGGTTAACAAAACTGAGGTTCATGATATAGGAGGGTCAGTGTCAGCTTGGATAAAAAAAATGGCTTAAGGACAGAAAACAAGAAGTCGTGGTAAATGGTTGTTTTTCAAATGAGTGGATGGTAGCCAATGGTGTTCCCCTAGAGTCAATGCTAAGACCATTGCTTTTATTAATATATAAATGACTTGGATATTGGAATACAGACTAAAATTTCAAAATTTGCCAATGATACCAAACCTGGAGTGTGACAAACATTGAGGATGATACCAATCCAATGGAACGGGACTTAGATAGGCTAGCAGTCCCGCTTACCCCTCTGCCTGACGTACACATACAGGACAGCCACGGGCAGCCCGCTATCAGTTAGAGGACTTTTGGGCCAGATGAAAACGTTCAGCGGGCCGGACTCTGGCCTGCAGGCCATATGTTGGACAACTCTGGACTAGAAGAATGATTAGACAAATAAATGGTAAATAGAATTTAATATAGAGAAGTGTGAGATATTGCATCTTGGCAGAAGAGATAGGGAGAGGCAATATAAACTTAATGGCACAGTTCTAAAAAGTGCGCAGGGAGAGAGGGACTTGAAGCTTCATGTGCATAGATCTTTTAAGGGGACAGGACATATTGAGAGAGTTATTAGCAAAGCATATGGGATCTTGGGTTTTCTAAATAGAGATATTGAGTACAAAAGCAGGGAAGCTTTGCTGAACCTTTATAAAGCTCTGGTTAGGCCACAACTAGTGTATTGCATTCAGTTTTGATCATTACACTTTAGGAAGGATGTGAAGGTCCTTGAAATGATACAGAGGAGATTTACCAGAATAGTCCCAGGGATGAGGGATATTAGCTCCAAGGTTAGATTGAAGAAGCTGGGGTTATTCTCCATGGAGCAAAGGAGATTGAAGGGAGATTTCATGGCGGTGTAGAAGATTATAACAGGTTTAGATAAGGTAGACAAAGAAAGGTAGACAAATAAAAGCTGTTTCTGTTAGTTGATGGTACATGGAATAGGAGACGCAGATTTAAGGTTTTGGGCAAGAGATGCAGGGGGGAACATGAGGAAGAACTTTGTTCCGCAGCAAGTGGAAATGACCTGAAACTTGATGCCTATGAGGGTGGTGGAGGCAGAGACAATCAATGATTTCAAAAGGAAATTGGGTACTTGAGGAAATAACTTGTAGGACTATGGGGATACAACAGGGGAATGGGGCTGACTGAATTGCTTTACAGAGAGCTGGCATAGTCTGAATGGGCTGAATAGCCTCCTTCTGTGCAGTAATGACTATGGCTTTATAACTATGCTAAGAAAATTTGCAGCAACTCACCTATAAATTAATATTCCACCTTTCTGATTACATCCTCTCTAGCAACATCTATTCCTTTTAAGTGATATGAATACATCAAACAAGAGTACTCCATTATGAGGCACTTCATTTTTAACTACCTAATCTGTTAATTTCAACAAGATTAATTGACCTATCACATGTCATGAGTGAATGCATTGGCACTTGAGCTGAAAATTCTCCGAACAATAGTTTTGTAACAGCATAAAAACAGGCAATGTGCAAGCAGTATAGAATATTTCTGATATTGCTGGTCACTATGCTTAACAGTAACAGCAACATCTAAGCTATTGTTTACAGTGTTTCTATTGATCCAATATTAAAGAAAAATCAAATGGAGTTGTAATGGTTGATATTAATTTTACACACTATCACCAACTCACAACTACCTTACAGACTCCATTTATGTTTGGCTGACTTCTATGTATCTAATTGCAATATTGGTACAGCATTTGCTGGTATTAAAGAAGCATCTCTACATCTTAATATATAGGCAAGTAGTACAAAAATTTAATCAATACTATGATTATTTGTACAACCTTGACAAGCCAAGTTAACTTAAAGCTAATGCACAGCACCACAATAAAACAAATTCTGATTGTAATGTCGCTGTTTTTGTATAGGTTACAGATAATGGCAGGTTTATGAGAAGTTAAAAAGAATTTTATAATGCTTGGAAATTAGCCCATGTTAAAGATCACAGGTTCTCACACGATATATTTAGCACATTGATACCAGACGAGAGGAAAAAAATACTCTGGCTGGAATTTTATGCCACCCCAACGAGCCGGATGGTGGCGTAAAAATGAGCGGGAGGCTCCAGGAGGCTTTCCCGACCCGCTCCCACCTCTGCCCCACTTTATATGGGTGGGGAGAGACGGCGAGAAATGGGCAGCCCACCCCAGGCCAATCAAGGCCCTTCAGTGAAAGCTGGTGGCCCCTCAGTGCCCCGGGGCTTGGGCCTTGACAAACAGGCACAGGGTGCCCGATTGAGGCACCCCACTTCCCCAACCACCCCCAGGACCCGAGACGCCCCCCCTTCCCCCCACATGACCACCCTTGCCTCGCCAGGCCGCAACCGATCACACCAGCGAGGCAAACCAAATTTACCTGTAGTCTTGGCTCTATGTCCTCGGCTGGACTGCAGTCCCAGCAGTGGCCACCGCTTCCGGTGGCCCTACTGGAACTAAGAACTGCCGGCCTGATGATTGGCCGCAGCTCAATGAGGCGGGATTTCCATCCTCAAGCGGGTGGAAGTCCCGCCTCAGAACAATTAAAGCCCAGGAACCCGTAAAATGCAGGACAGATCCCCGGGCCGGGCAGAAGCGGGTTCGCCACAGACCTTTACGTCGGTAGCCAGCTCCCGTCCGCCCGTCGTAAAATGCAGCCCACTGAATCCAATATGTCTTTTAGATGTGATAATCTTAATTTCATATCTCACCACTAATAATAATACATTCATTCCACAGGTCACAACACTCTCTATAGATGTAACCCTCTTGAAATCTCTATCATCATTGATTCCAGTATTCAGCCAGTTCAGTACACCTCATACGACATCAAGAAGTAATTGAATACATTAGACGCAGCAAAGCCTATGGACTCAGACAACATCTCTGGTTGTAATGCCGAAGACCTGCACACCAGATCTAGACACCCCTCTACACCCACCCAAACTACACTCATGCAATCATGACCAGGCATTAATCTGATGATGTGGAAGACTACCCAGTATGTCCAATCCACATAAAGCAGTATAATTCCAGCCAAGTATCAATAAAGTAATGCAGGAGACATCAATAATGCTGTCTAGTGATTGCTATCCATCAATAACTGCTCACCGATGCTTAGCTCAAGTACTGTTGGTAACACTCAGCTCCCAACCTCATCATTGCCTTGATCTAAATGTGGATACAAAAGGTTAATGCCAAAGGAATGATGAGCATTCATGCAAGTAATGTACCAGGGAGCTCTAACGAAAGTGAAATCAATGGGGTCAAAGCAAAAAACTTCTAGTGGATGGATTCATTTCTAATACGAAGGAAGATGTCCATTGCATCATTAAAGGTCTAGGGTATTGTTGTAGGAGTTCCTCAGGTAAGTGTCCTTCACCCAACCATCTTCAGCTGCTTCAAATCAGTAATTGTCCCTCCTTCAGAAGGTCAGGACTGAGGTAATTTGCTGATGATTTAACAGTGTTCAGCTCCCTTCATAACCTCCTTGTTAGTGGAGCAGCCCATGCCAATCTATAACAGAGCATAAATAACATTCTGGCTTGAGCTGATGATAAGTGACAGGAGCCAGGCAGAGACTGGTTACTCAGTAACAAGTAGCTCACCCACTAATCCCTCTGTGCTTCTCTACCAGCTACGAGGCTCAAGCTAACAGTGTAATGGAATTCCCACCACTCACCTTGTTTGGTGCAGGCACAATAACACTCAAGAAGCTCAAACCCTCCATGACAGAACAATTCAATTGATTGGCACCCTTGCCACTGGAATCAATATCCACCACCTCCATCATTGGCCCGCATGCAAGATTCGCTGCAACAACAAGGTTACTTCAACAACACCTCCCTCCTCTGTATTCTCTACCACTGAGAACAACAGCAGCAATATGACAGGAGCACCTTCACCTCCAAATCATACATTATCCTGATCTTGACATATATCACCATCATGGAATGAAAATCAGGCAAGTCTGTAACAGGTGGGTGATTTGCTCCAGTAACTGACAGCCCATACAGTGAAGACAAAAATTTTATCTCATTTTGCTTTGCCTATTTTTTTTAATGACATTGTTGTATTCACCTTTACTATATTTCTTCTTTCCTCCACACTCCCCCACCTGCCCCCCACCCCTCAACCCACACTCATGCAGTTACAAGAATTCATTTTATAAAGAAGCACAATGCATTGAAAATAACCATTTAATGCCCCAGCATGCTGCATAGCCTTCTAACCTGCATCGGTCGATGTTCATTTATGGACTACAGTCATCACTACATTGATATGAATAGCTATCAGCGTGAAATAAATTCAAAAGTATAAACTCTGACATTTTTAAATGATTTCATTTATTGACCTGCCTAATTATTTTAGTAACAGTGAGTTCTGTACTGATGTACCTGATTCAAGTTAGCCATTCAGAATAATATTAGTTATCAGTCTTCTAGCTGGACAATGATGCTATTTGAATTGCCACTCAACCTGCTCTGAATGAGTCTTTTTTCATTTATGTTACACTTTGTACTCAGATCCGGCATTGCACTGTTGCATTGCAATTTATATCAATCATATTATTCCTATGCTTTTTTTTTTGTATTTATTATGTTACCATCATCATAACAGAGAAGCAATCGAAGCAACTGGGACTATGCTTCAAATGTGAATATGTTCCTGTAGAGTTTGTGGCCTCAGCAAAAATAACTCCCCGTTTCTCACTTCTTGCTTCAGATCTGCATTCAGCATATCTGTCAAAGCTGCTCTGTGTACTGAACCAGATCATTAGTATTTAGGCTGCAAAACTGTAATCTTTAACTGTAGCTCATTTATACAACTGTTCCCACCTGTAATCAGTCATGAAACGAGAAGCTTAAGCTAATTTTGCAATGAATATGTGAAGCAGACTAATTTTAGAACCGTATTAGTCCCTTCACTGAGGGATTTCAGACATTTCTGGAGAGGCGGAAAATGATCAAATGAGAAATGTCATAAAGTTCCCTACTATTATAACATTACTATGGTGAAATCTTAAAGGTATTCCATGTAAAAGATATGTCATGAATTGGTTGTCAACTGTCAGGATACATTTTATGCATTAGGCTCTGAACACAGAACTTTGCATCTTCTTTCTTTGGGCCTCCTTATCTCGAGAGACAATGGAAACGTGCCTGGAGGTGGTCAGTGGTTTGTGAAGCAGCGCCTGGAGTGGCTATCAAGGCCAATTCTAGAGTGACAGGCTCTTCCACAGGTGCTGCAGAGAAATTTGTTTGTCGGGGCTGTTGCACAGTTGGCTCTCCCCTTGCGCCTCTGTCTTTTTTCCTGCCAACTACTAAGTCTCTTCGACTCGCCACATTTTAGCCCTGTCTTTATGGCTGCCTGCCAGCTCTGGCGACCACTGGCAACTGACTCCCACGACTTGTGATCAATGTCACAGGATTTCATGTCGCGTTTGCAGACGTCTTTAAAGCGGAGACGTGGACAGCCGGTGGGTCTGATACCAGTGGCGAGCTCGCTGTACAATATGTCTTTGGGGATCCTGCCATCTTCCATGCGGCTCACATGGCCAAGCCATCTCAAGCGCCTCTGACTCAGTAGTGTGTACTAGCTGGGGATGTTGGCCACCTCGAGGACTTCTGTGTTGGAGATACGGTCCTGCCACCTGATGCCAAGTATTCTCCGGAGGCAGCGAAGATGGAATGAATTAAGACGTCGCTCTTGGCTGGCATACGTTGTCCAGGCCTCGCTGCCATAGAGCAAGGTACTGAGGACACAGGCCTGATACACTCGGACTTTTGTGTTCCGTGTCAGTGCGCCATTTTCCCACACTCTCTTGGCCAGTCTGGACATAGCAGTGGAAGCCTTTCTCATGCGCTTGTTGATTTCTGCATCTAGAGACAGGTTACTGGTGATAGTTGAGCCTAGGTAGGTGAACTCTTGAACCACTTCCAGAGCATGGTCGCCAATATTGATGGATGGAGCATTTCTGACGTCCTGCCCCATGATGTTTGTTTTCTTGAGGCTGATGGTTAGGCCAAATTCATTGCAGGCAGCCGCAAACCTGTCGATGAGACTCTGCAGGCACTCTTCAGTGTGAGATGTTAAAGCAGCATCGTCAGCAAAGAGGAGTTCCCTTTGCATAATGGAGCTCTTATCAGGACCTTGTGCATAGAGGCCAGTGCAGTCTGCACAAGATTTTCATCCATTAATTTTAATCCACGGAGGATCACATGTTCCAGGTCCATCTACAAGTGCAAACTATGTGAAGCTCTTGAAGCCTTCCAAGAAAACCACTGTCCAAGCAGAAGACCTGAATTGCATCATTGACCAGCCTCCCTTTCGGAAGAAGATTGAATTGTGCATTATCTGGGGTTTATGGGTCAGGCCTAATAAGAAGGGAAAATGTGCATAAAATGTGTACATAAGTATTTTTATTTTATTAATATGTACTGCCAATTAGAATTTAACTAATGTTCATTGTAGATAAGGTTTGATTGAAAAGTATGATTTTCTATGATGAGCAGTAAGCTTGCTGCATAATCTGCAGATGACTGTATAAGTCATAGCTTATATTAACTAAGAGAGTTTGTTGTTATGTGATTCTGTCAAATCTCTTAGGTGCATAGTTTATTTTTCCCATACTATTTTGCACACTATTTAACAGGTCTAATTAACACAGTCTACCCAAACATTTTGTGAAATTACACCATAAATCTATGTCCACTCCTGCCTTTAATCTTTTTTTGCTAAGTTGTATATTTAAAAGTAAACTCTTATTTGCATTCATAAGACTACATCAGATTTTATGGTAATATATACAAAGCATTGTTAAATTTTTCTGTTAATTTAACGTCCACTGTAAAGTGCAGATAGGAAAAGATGTAATAACTTTCACCACATACTATATAGATTGCAGAAATTTAAATAATCAGATTGAGTCTACTGTGATACTGCTGTCAATTGCATTCAGTACCCTGCCGACCACAGTTATACTGCAGGATACAGGGTACCAGATTTCTCATTAAGCTCAGCCTGGAAAGAGAACTGCACTGCCAAATAATATTAGGCAGGCAGAAGCATCCACATACCAGAAAGATTAAAACACTCTGCAGTAAGTCTGTTAAGTGTCAAGGGTTTCCAATGGATGTGCAAGTTATTACCTTGTCACTTTTTATAGTAAAAGGTACTAACTGTAACCCATAACAAACATTCATCTTCTCTTCTGTATTGATATCACTATTGTCCAATGAAATATGTTGTGCTTTGTTATATGAATAGTTAGCAGTGTGAAATAAATATGAAAGTATAAATGCTGGCAATATTGGTTAGAATACCCAAGGTGTTGCACATTTGTATTTCACATGCCATTTCTGACATTTACTGAGATCCACTATGACTGTTATCCTACTCTCTCTTTTAAGCTAGAATATTGTCTACTTCTTCTCAATCCCTGTTCTATATTATTTTCCTTCCCTTTGTTACAACTGAGGCGGGGGGAGTGCACTGTTAATTCAGTCCCACTTCTCCGCAGGTCACAACGTATTTTTAAAAAATTTTCCCACTTACTGAAACAGTTAATCAGATGTACTATTTTCCCAGAATAGAGCACACTAACCAGGATTCTTTACTGAACAACAAAATTAACTAGTAATGAAGTAAAACAGTATCACACAGATCAAATTACACTAATTTTTAAAAAGTCCCCTTTTAACCTTAATCAAATTTAAAGTCCCTTTTTACTTTAGTCCCTTCACACTCACACTCACACACACATATACACCGGTTAATTGAAAAAATAAAAAAGATTTTTAGATCAGAGCTCTATTACCAACAAAAAAACACCCGGGCAGATCACTTCCCCACTACTGAAGAAAACAGCCGATGAGACACGTTGCACCAAAACTGGCATACAGTCCAACTTTCGAGTACACGCAGTCAGGATCTTTAGAACAGTTCTCTTCAGGCAGCATTGAGAACTTTTTTTTAGCAGGCTTTCTTCAAATACAGGAAACAAGATGAATTGACACAATGTACTTCTCAGAGTCTTTTAGGGAATTGTTGGAAAGCGAGCTGGGTTGTAGTCTTCTGTTTTTCCTTGGAATTCTCTCCTGTAGCAGACTTGACTTATTAAACATTCAGCAAGAATCTGGTCTCTTCCTCCAGAAGGTAAAACATACATTCTGACTCACAACCAGAAAATCTGACAATTGCTCACTATTACTACTAGGCTTGTCCAATCAAAGGAGTGCTTGTCATCCTTCTGCCCCTGTTACCAAGGTTTCTGTTCGAACCCTAACCCGAACCATGTGGCAACCAGCAACACTCTTGCCAATTCAGCTCCCTCAGTGCCATTGGTGACTTCCTTTTTTAAAAAAAAACTTGGTCCACATTTATTCAGCTTAATTATAAATTCCTTTTAAAAATAATTTTTTAACAAAAAAGAATCACTTCATAACACCTTCCATAGTGTACAGAAATATTAGAAAGAACTTGCAGCTGTCATGACCTCAGCACATCCAAATGAAGTAGGTTTGCAGTGTAGTCACTACTGTAATGTAGGAAATGTGTCAGCCAATTTGGTGCACAGCAAGGTCCCACAACCATTAACGTGGTAACAATGGAATCATCTGTTTTACTGATGTTGGCTGCTGGACAAGCATTCACCAGAACTCCCTGCTCCTCATCAAAATAGTGCTATGGGATCTTTTACGTCCACTTGAGAGAGAAGATAGAGCCTTGGTTTAATGTCTTATACAAAAATGACACCTCTGACAATGCAGCACTCACTGAGTACTGACTGGAGTGTCAACTACAGCCTTGTGACTCAGAAGGAAGAGTGCTACCCACTGATCCATGGCAGACAAAACCTCTTTTCTGCAATTACTGAAGTGGGAGTATGTGAGCAGTTGCATGAGGCCTGTGACTGTGCACCCTCAGAAGGTATCAGCTCCTTTGAGGAATTGTCATCTGTGACCTCCACCAAATTCTGTGATGCAGATAAAAGATGTGAATTAGTACTGGCAAGGTAAGAATGGAGCACTTATCATTTTGAAGATGAACATATTTCACTCGCTGTTGAAATCAAGTCAACATGACTGAGTGCTGTATGGTATTTGGATCACTGATATTTTATTGTATCATGAAGTAGCTGGGAGCTCACTGTCTTTACATCTCCGATAGACAGGGACAGCAAAAAGCCACTGATCCCCAGCAACTCCTCCTCTGCAGTTTTTAGCATGGAATATGTGGAGGCCCACCTCTGGTTTTCCTCCTTTTATCATATTCTGTGTTTTCTTCTCCTGTAAGGGGGGAAAGAACAGACCGATGAGCACGTGTAATGGCATGTGTTTACTTGACGGATGGAGTACATTTGGTGAGGGAGACTATGGGCTGGATTTTGTGCTGCAGACAGGGCTCCGAGCGTCGGCCAAAAAGGCGGGGGAACTCTGCCTCTGCCTTTTCCTACCCACCCGAACAATCCTCCAGTCTTTTTAAATCAAAGTTTCAGGAGGCAAGATCCCAGTCCCTTTAAAGTCTTTAAAGGGATGGGGATCCTATCTCTAAGAGCTGCTGCCAATCAGACGGCTGGCAGCTCAGCAGTATTGGCAACACCTCTGGGAGTGGTGGCTACTGCCGATACTACAGAGGCCTCAGACCCAGGCTCGGTGCTTGAACATAGCTGAGGCGGGGTTTCTGGGGCCAGTCCGGAAGGCCTGGCGATGGGGGGATGGGGGTGAAGGGGTAGTTCTGTAGTCCAGGGGCAGGGAGGCCCAGGAGTAAAGCTGTTTCCAGTGGGGGTCCTCTGTGGGCCACAAATTGCCCATGAAGGAGTGACCCCCCTCCTCCAAGTCCGCTGGAGGGCACCTCATTTGACAACCTGTCCTCCCCACTTGCTGAGGCTCCCTGCCGTTGGTAAAATCCCAGCGGCGGTGGGAAGAGGCCCTTTAATTGGCCTTTAATTATGGACCTCAATTGGCCTCTGGGCAGGAAGGGCATTGTCGGCCTATCCCACACGTGGGAACATCACTGGACAAGGGGGAGGTGATGAGCCTGCCATTGGTGCAATACTCAGTGACCCGTATGCCACCCCGCCTCAGGGGGCCTCACAAATTACCAGCCTGTGAGACAGAGTCAGGAAATTGCATAAGGATAAGAATGAGTGGGAGTGGTCGATGAATAGATGGAGAGGTGAGGAAGACTAATGCCAACAGCATGAGAGGCTGGTGGTTTGGTGAGTATGAGAGGTGATGTGAAGATGCATTTACTCACCTTGACCATGTGTGTGATGCCACCAAATTTCTTCTGGCATTGCTGCCAGGTCTTCAGGGTCAGATCTTGGACATTTACCTTCCTTACCATCTTCTCCCACACCCTTTGGAGAGTGTGGTGTGAGGGCTTCCTGACCACCCTTGGAAACATTGACTCTCTCCTTCACTCCACCTCCACTAAGAGTGCCTCCAGCAAGGCCTCTGAGAATATTGGAACTCTCTTTCCTGGCCAGGTGTTCTATGTTCCTTCACTTTGACAGTATCAATATGAGTTATTTGCAGCCTTCAGTTAACCGGTACAGCTTCCCTTTAAGAGGGACAGACTGCCCTTAAGATCTGGAGGCTAGCTAGAACATGTGTTCATCTCACATATTCTTAGATTCCCTATTGTGTGTGCAGTCAGCCAGTAGCATGGGCTGGACACCAGAATCATTCAAAATAGGAGACAGCACAAAATGTACTTGTTGCCTACCTCCACTGGGACCAGTACAGGCAGGTCACGAATTCTGACCCTCTTGCCCAGAAAAAAGCACACACCAATTTTTAGCCTGAATGTTCAGAAAGCAGGAAGGGCAGAATCCCACTCCTCTCCCTAAACATTTACATTGATCATCTAAGCATTTTGTAAACCATCCACACAGCACTGGATTTCCATTCCATGCTGTGTCAAATTGAAGCAGTGCGAACATACACCATGTGGAGTAAGGTAAGGCCCTGATTCCAGAATTACATTACCAGTGTGAAGTTCAAATTGCCTTGCACTGACACTAAACCTGCTGTGTAATTGTAGCCTAAGTATATGTATTTTTTCTAACACAATGCTGACAATTTTAAAACACACTGGCTTAAGAAATGATTCTAAACAAAGCTGTCATTAAATTAATCTTCATTAAATTAATCTTCATTTGTCTCACACATGTATGCCTGGATATCTTTCATGGCAACTTTTTAATTTGTGGGCAGAAAAGGACCAATAGGTTCATATGTCATTCTGCTTACAAGGACTCACAGGTTAGCAATGAACAGATGTATAAATAAGCAAAAGAAATGCCAAATACTGTTTTGTGAAGACCAAGGTCCCTTTATCCCCTATTATTTATTTGCACAGCGAGAGCTGAATAACACACATGCAAGTGTTGAAAGAGGAAGAAGAAAGAAAAGATTGAAAGGTCAGCAAATCAGCCAGTTCAGTAAAAGAATTGGCAGATTACTGGGACCCAGTAAAGTATAGTATAGGGAATAGAGAACTTTTGAAAAAGAGAAAATGATTTACTTCATGCAGAAAATGAAAAGGTTTCAGTTCAAAATTCACTGCTTACAAATGATAGCAGATATGTCAAAGTGTGCAATCATATTGATTAAATAAAAACATACTGCTTTGCCCTCATTTTGTTGTTCTTAAAACTGCCTATTGTTAGAATAGTTTATTTTTTGTACTAAAATCTTGGAATTCTGTTTTTTTTTAAATTGAAAGAAAAAGACTTTTTTTCAGTGGACATTGATTGCTAAAATTTTGTGGGTTTGAACTGAGTGAAATATACACAGGCTGCAAGGCATCTGCAAATAGATGAGATTGTATACAAGGACAAAAAAACAAGCCATTTCAAGGAAACCAGCAAGGGGTTTGAACTCCTCAGAGCAACACTTTGAAGAACAGGGGAGACTCTATGGGCTGGATTTTACCTTAGGCGGACGGGAATTTGCCACCGATATAAAAGTCGGTGGCGAATCTGCTTCTTCCTAGCCCGGGGATCTGTCCCACATTTTACGGGCCCCGGGCTTTAATTGTCCCGAGGTGGGACTTCCACCCGCTTGAGGGTGGAAGTCCCGCCTCATTGAGTTGCCGACCAATCAGCGGGTTGGCAGCTCTTAGTCCCAGCAGCGTCACCAGGAGCAGTGGCCACTGCTGAGACTGCAGCCCTGCCGACCAGATGGAGCCAGGAGACGAAGTAAGTTGGGCATGCTTCACCAAGGAGATCAGTCCTTCCCTGGTGAGGTTGCAGTGGTTGTTTGGGGGGAGGAGGGAGTCTTGGGTTCCGGGGGTGTGTTGGGAGGTGGGGGCGGCCATCAATCGGGCACCCTGTGTCCAACTGCCATGGCCACCCCCACTGGCGCGCGGAAAGGCCGGAAACTATCCAATGGAGGCAGGCGAGGGCCCTTAGGTGGCCGTTAAGTGACCACTTAAGGACCTTGATTGGCCTCAGGCGGGCGGGCCATTCCCCCTTTCCACCCCCCCGCCCGACCACCGTAAAGTAGACAGGAGGCGGAAGTGAGGCGGGTAGGCCTCCTGGAGCCTCCCGCTCAATTATACGCTGTCCCTAAGCCACCATCCGACCCGCTGGGTGGCGTAAAATTCAGCCCTATGTCTGGTCATGTTGTCGGCTCAGGCAAGTTTGCTTTCACTTTGGACCCTTTTAAAAACCAGTCTGTGAGACAAAGAGCAGATATTTCGAAATTTGGTTTTTGACCTGACTAGAGATCAAAGTGGAAGACCCAGAAACAGACCTCTCTCCGTAAAGGAGACTTGTATCTCTTGAAAATAAAGCCTATTGCCTCCTGTACCTGAAGATTTCCTGCATCCATTGTGGTTCCTGTTGTCTCCTGTGTTTTGGGAGATCCTGGAACCTGAAGAAAGCTTCTACTGCTGTATTGCTGCTGTGAGTCCTAAGCAGACCTGTTGCTACACCCCTGCTGAATGAGCTATGTGACACCTGCTGTAGTCAAATTACCTTGAATGTCTACCCATCACAGACTGTTCATCAACCTCACCTAACAAGCCTGTCAATAAGACTGACTGCTGGGCAGAAAACAGAAGAAAAAAATGTGAATGAAATTCTGCTATTAAATTCAGCAGGACTCCTTGCCTCTGGTCTTGCTGTATTCTTTTCCATGCTTCCCTGCACCCTCCTGCCAATATTGGGCCAAACAATCAGAATCACAGCACCTGGAAGCATACCGACTCCCGACACAGGCTTTTACTTCACCATAACAAGTAATACAATGTGGTTGACTCTTAACTGCGCTCTGAAATGGCCTATCAAGCCATTCAGTTGCAAAGGGCAATTAGGGATGGGCAACAAATACTGGCCTTGTCAGTGGCGCCCACATCCCATGAAAAGAATTAAAAAACAATCTCCACTGACATTAATATATTATTCACAACAGATAAAGGGTGTGGGGAGCATTTTTTTAAATAGGACCTGGTACACCTTTATGGCAGTAAAATCTGTGATCTACTCCAAGTTTGACTGCAGCAAATTTCAAAGGTCCGAAACTCAGAATGTACCTTGATGGTTAATGTACATAAGATGTCATTGTTTCAACTGTAACCAATATTGATTGATGTTTACACTATAGTTGCCTGTACGCTCAATGCAATGACTAGTGGCATTTTGTCAATAATAGATTTTTAATCTTCTCCCCACTATATATTTCCCCTAAATCTCATAATATCACTGGCATTTTTATAATCCCCAAATCACTGGCAACTTAAAGTAAGTGATTTGCAAGTTTAATTTTAATAACCAGAATTACATTGGGACTTCGCTAATGAAAAGAAATTGAAATAGTTGTACAACTGGTTATAAAAATATAAGAAATTCTATGGGAGAGGAATCTGTATTTTCTAGCCCCAAAATGGGCAGAACAAAGTTGGACTTTGCTGGGCAGCTCCCACATTGGAAATGTGACCAATGCTATATTGGTTCAGGCACTCCATGGGTGTTAATAAGGCTCCAGTGTCTGAATCAGAACCCTTTTGTGAAATTGGTGTCTATGTGTGCCTGAAACGTCAATTCCTAAATGCACCCAGCAAATCATGATGGGAACAGTTGTCAGGCAGCAAACGGTATTGAAAGGGATCCTCACCTATTAATACTATATATTAATTGGGTGTATAATTGTATTCAGGTGGTGAGCAGTAATTGAGGACTCACCTGTGCACTTACATATCGGAGCAGGATGAAACTGTAGTTGTTCGTTGTAGGTGCACAATATGTAATGTGTGTCTCTATAAATAAAAACTTGTAACTGTATAAAGACTTGGCTCCAATGTTCTATCCTTCACTGCCTGGCTATCTGAGTTCTGACATCACCTCCATTCAGGTCAGTCTCTGGTTAGTTGTTTTAGGCTTCTACAGTGCTTTCAGGCTAGGGTTTTGACTGTTCACAGAATCACAGAATTGTTACATCGCAGAAGGAGGCCATTCAGCCCATCATGTCCACACTGGCTCTCTGAAAGAGCAATTCCCTCAGTTCCATTCCCCTACCTTCTCCCCATAACCCTGCACATTCTTTCTTTTCATAAAACTGTCTAATTTCCTTTTGAATTCTTCAATTGAACCTGCCTCCACCACGTTCTCAGGCAGCGCATTCCAGACCTTAACCACTCGCTGCCTGAAAAAGTTTTCCCTTATGTCACTTTTGCTTCTCTTACCAAATAATTTATATCTGTGCCTTCTCGTTCTCGATCCTTTCACGAGTGGGAACAGTTTCTCTCTATCTACTCTGTCCAGACATCTCATGATTTTGAGTAACTCTATCAATTCACCTCTCAGCCTTCTCTTCTCCCAGGAAAATAGCCCTAACTTCTTCAATCTATCTTCATAACTGAAATTCCTCATCCCTGGAACCATTCTCATGAATCTTTTCTGTACTCTCTCCAATGCCCTCACCTCACGTCTTTCCTCAAGTGCGGCGCCCAGAATTTGACGCAATTCTCCAGCAGAAGCCGAACTAGCGTCTTATACAAGTTCAACATAACTTCCTTGCTCTTGTACTCTCTGCCCCTATGAATAAAGCCCAGGATACTGTATGCTTTATTAACTGCTCTCTCAACCTGTCCTGCCACCTGCAGCCCCTTTAGAATTGTACCCTTTATTCTATATTGTCTCTCCATGTTCTTCCTACCAAAATGAATCAAGTTCCAAGAAGTGGGTGAAGGAGGCAAGATTGCAGGAAGCATTACAGCATGTGAATATGCTGGAACATAACATACCTGAACCTCACAGACGACAGTGTGTAAGGTGGTTGTGTTTCAACAGGGACTGTTACTTATGTGTGCTACCTGTGGGGGTGCGAATTGCAGCCTGTAGCGAGAGCATGCACTACATTGCCTATGGCAGTGACAGTCACCGTGACTCTAAACTTTTAATGCCTCTGGCTCCTTTCCAACTGCTTCTGGTGACATCAGTAACTTCAATCAGTTTGTTGTACACACAGTGATAAGGCAGTTTGTGGGAGGTAACAACAGTTCATTAGCTTCCCAATGGAGGATAAGACAAAGAGCATTGGAATTTACTCACTTTGTTGGATTCCCACAGGTGCAGAGCATCATAGACTGCAGTCATATGGCCCTGCATGCTCTCCATCACAGAGTAGAACTATTTTGCAACAGGAAGAGTTTCCATTCACTCAATGTTCAACTTGTTTGTGAACACAGGTAGCAAGTCATGCAGGTTTGTGCCCAGTTTCCTGGCAGTAATAATGACACTTCCATACTGCAGCAGTTCTCAATACCCTTTCTGTTCCATTCAGACCATCAGATAGCAGGCTGAATGCTGGGAAACAAGGGGTATCCCTTCAGCAATTGGCTCATGAACATTGTCAGGAACCCAGGCACAGATGCAGAGCACTGATAAGAGACATGCAACAACAAGCGTGTTGATTGAGTAAATAATTGGAATCCTGAAATACCAGTTCCACAGCTCAGAAGGAATCCATCAGTATAACTTGTAATGAGTGCATGTCAACACCAAGGGGAGTTGACTTGGAGCTGCCTGAGGAGGAGAAGTGGAAGAGGAAGATGAAGAAGGGGGCGAGGAAGTGAAAGTTGCACAGGAAGAGCATGCCCTTTGGTTTTGTGAATTGCCAGAGCTCTAAGGTTGAAAATTATAGAGAAGAGATTCTTATGAACTATCTTTTCCCTTCCCAGAGCATCAACACTCTATCCTTCCTTCTGATCTAGTCCTAACGTACACCATATCAATGCTCTCAAACTGTACAACATCATGGGTGTTCCTGCTGCAGAACTAAAATCAAAAGAGTTCCTCTTCTGCAGTGCTGCTCTCTTCTTCTGTTCTCCAAGTTCCTGGACCTGAACTGGAAGAAAGGGACAAGGGTTAGCACTTATTGGTATGGGTAAGCGTCTGAAAGCAGCTGCAACTTGCCATACATAGAGTGTGCGGATGAGGTTTAAGTGAGAAGGTAACAAAAGAATAATGACGTAAACTCCTGTGGGACTTGTCCTCCAGCTGGCAGATGCCAACTCCTGATGCAGTCCCTGCCCACAATGTGCAGAAATTGTTCTTCAGGCCTGACCCACCTCTTGTGGCTGCCTGCTCCCTCTTGCTCTGCAAGGAAGAGTTAGGACTTTTTTTTTATTCATTCAGGGATGTGGGCATCGCTGGCTAGGCTAGCATTTATTGCCCATCCCTAATTGCCCTTGAGAAGGTGGTGGTGAGCTGCCTTCTTGAACCGCTGCAGTCCATTTGGGGAAGGTATACCCACAGTGCTGTTAGGAAGGGAATTCCAGGATTTTGACCCAGTGACAGTGAAGGAACAGCGATATAGTTCCAAGTCAGGGTGGTGTGTGACTTGGAGGGGAACTTGCAGGTGGTGGTGTTCCCATGCATTTGCTGCCCTTGTCCTTCTAGCTGGTAGAGGTCGTGGGTTTGGAAGGTGCTGTCTAAGGAGGCTAGGTGCATTGCTGCAGTGCATCTTGTAGATGGTACACACTGCTGCCACTGTGCGTCGGTGGTGGAGGGAGTGAACGTTTGTAGATGGGGTGACAATCAAGCGGGCTGCTTTGTCCTGGATGGTGTCGAGCTTCTTGAGTGTTGTTGGAGCTGCACCCATCCAGGCAAGTGGAGAGTATTCCATCACACTCCTGACTTGTGCCTTGTAGATGGTGGACAGGCTTTGGGGAGTCAGAAGGTAAGTTACTCGCCTCAGGATTCCTAGCCTCTGACCTACTCTTGTAGCCACGGTATTTATATGGCTACTCCAGTTCAGTTTCTGGTCAATGGTAGCCCCTAGGATGTTGATAGTGGGGGATTTAGCGATGGTAATGCCGTTGAATGTCAAGGGGAGATGGCTAGATTCTCTCTTGTTGGAGATAGCCATTGCCTGGCACTTGTGTGGCAAGAATGTTACTTGCCACTTATCAGCCCAAGCCTGGATATTGTCCAGGTCTTGCTGCATTTCTACACAGACTGCTTCAGTATCTGAGGAGTTGCGAATGGTGCTAAACATTGTGCAATCATCAGCGAACATCCCCACTTCTGACCTTATGATTGAAGGAAGGTCATTGATGTAACAGCTGAAGATGGTTGGGCCTAGGATGCTACCATGAGGAACTCCTGCATTGATGTCTTGAAGCTGAGGTGATTGAACTCCAAAAACCACAAACATCTTCTTTTGCACTAGGTACGACTCCAACTAGCAGAGAGTTTTACCCCGGATTCCCATTGACCTCAGTTTTGCTAGGTCTCCTTGATGCCATACTTGGTCAAGTGCTGCCTTGATGTCCAGGGCAGTCAATCGCACCTCACCTCTTGAGTTCGGCTCTTTTGCCATGTTTGAACCATGGCTGTAATGAGGTCAGGAGCTGAGTGGCCCTGGCGGAACCCAAACTAAGCGTCTCTGAGCAGGTTATTGCTAAGCAAGTGCCACTTGATAGCACTGTCGATGACACCTTTCATCACTTTGCTGACTGATAGGGCAGTAATTGGCCTTGTCGGATTTGTCCTGCTTTTGTGCAGAGGACATACCTGGGCAATTTTCAACATTGCCGGGTAGATGCCAGTGTTGTAGCTGTACTGGAACAGCTCGGCTAGGGGCACGGCAAGTTCTGGAGCACAGGTCTTCAGTACTATTGCCGGAATGTTGTAAGGGCCCATAGCCTTTGCAGTATCCAGTGCCTTCAGTCGTTTCTTGACATCACACGGAGTGAACTGAATTGGCTGAAGACTGGCATCTGTGATGCTGGGGACTTCAGGAGGAGGCCGAGATGGATCATCCACTCGGCACTTCTGGCTGAAGATTGCTGCAAATAATTCAGCATTATCTTTCGCAGTGATACGCTGGGCTCCCCCATCATTGAGGATGGGGATATTTGTGGAGCCACCTCCTCCAGTTAGTTGTTTCATTGTCCACCACTATTCACAACTGGATGTGGCAGGACTGCAGAGCTTAGATCTGATCCGTTGCTTGTGGGATCGCTTAGCTCTGTCTATCGCATGCTGCTTGTGCTGTTTGGAACGCAAGTAGTCCTGTGTTGTAGCTTCACCAGGTTGACACCTCGTTTTGAGGTATGCCTGGTACTGCTCCTGGCATGTCCTCCTGCACTCTTCATTGAACCAGGGTTGATTCCTTGCTTTGGTGGTAATGGCAGAGTGGGGGATATGCAGGGCCATGAGGTTACAGATTGTGTTTGAGTACAATTCTGCTGCTGCTGATGGCCCACAGTGCCTCATGGATTCCCAGTTTTGCATTGCGAGATCTGTCCAAAATCTATCCCATTTAGCACGGTGATCGTGCCACACAACATGATGGAGAGTATCCTCACTGTGAAGACGAGACTTCGTCTCCACAAGGACTATGCGGTTGTCACTCCTACCATTACTGTCATGGACAGATGCATCTGCGGCAGGAAGAATTGTGAGGACGAGTATGTTTTTCCCTCTTGTTGGTTCCCTCACCACCTGCCGCAGACCCAGTCTTCCAGCTATGTCCTTTCGGACTCGGCCAGCTCGGTCAGTAGTGGTGCTACCGAGCCACTCTTGGTGATGGACATTGAAGTCCCCCACCCAGAGTGCATTATGCACTCTTGCCACCCTCAGTGCTTCCTCCACGTGGTATTCAACATGGAGGAGTACTGATTCATCAGCTGAGGGAGGGCGGTAGGTGGTAATCAACAGGAGGTACCTTGCCCATGTTTGACCTGATGCCATAAGATTTCATGGGGTCTGGAGTCAATGTTGAGGACTCCCAGGGCAACTCCCTCTCGACTGTATACCACTGTGCCACTACTTCTACTGTGTGATGGTGATGGCAGTGTCTGGGACATTGTCTGTAAGGTATGATTCTGTGAGTATGACGTGGTCAGGCTTTTGCTTGACAAGCTTGTGCGACAGCTCTCCCAACTTTGGCACAAGCCCCCCGATGTTAGTAAGGAAGACTTTGCAGGATCAACAGGGCTGGGTTTGCCGTTGTCATTTCTGGTGTCTAGGTCGATGCCGGCTGGTCCATTCGGTTTCATTCCTTATCAATTTTGTAGCGGTTAGATACAACTTAACGGCTTGCTCAGCTATTTCAGAGGGCATTTAAGAGTCAACCACATTGCTGTGGGTCTGGAGGGCAGACCAGGTAAGGACATCAGATTTCCTTCCCTAAAGGACATTCGTGAACCAGATGGGTTTTTAACGACAATCGACAATGGTTTCATGGCCATCATTAGACTAGCTTTTAATTCCAGATTTATTAATTGAATTTAAATTCCACCTTCTACCATGGTGGGATTCGAAGCCATGTCCCCAGAGCAATACCCTGGAACTCTGGGTTACTAGTCCAGTGACAATACCAATACGCCACAGCCTCCCCACTAATTAATTCTTTTATTTAAATATATTTACAGATGTAAATTTTGCACCAGTCGCCAAGCAGCGGGGGTGGGGGGGGATGTGGAGCAGTTGTGGGGGCCGCTGTGAGGCCTCGATGCCACCAGCAATATCAGGCTGGGCCTTCCTGGCGTCAAGGCCTGTGCAGGCCTCTGCCGGGGCCATTTTCTGGCCCCGCCCACCACGACCCCCAATGTTGGAGGAGCTGTAAAATTCAGCCCTTAGAGTAATGAGAAGTTTTGAGGATGTACATGTCAGGGCAGAATAGTATTTCTGGTGTGTGAAAGATGGCAGAGATG
This sequence comes from Heterodontus francisci, assembly GCF_036365525.1. NCBI lineage: Eukaryota > Metazoa > Chordata > Chondrichthyes > Heterodontiformes > Heterodontidae > Heterodontus > Heterodontus francisci. Next base: position 45,275,071 of record NC_090387.1, read on the forward strand.
TGAGGAGGCCAAGAAGTGATAACGAGGATAGTAGAGGATATGAAGTACTGTAGTGGAAGCATAGGACATTGGACTGATGTACTGCAGTGACTGGAGGAAAATGTTGGTAATCGGGGGAGAGAAAGGTTATGATTGCTGGGGAAACAGGTGGTGTAAGGCTAAGCAGAGGCTAGATAAATCTACGAGTAAGGAGGCTTACCTTAACCAGTCTTGTGCAGTCATTTAACTTTTTCCAACATTGTAGCCATGTGCTGGTAGCAATTCTTTGGCATTGACCTGCTCTGTCGCCTGTGACCACTCACGTTGGGAAGCTTGCCTTGATATCTTCTTGCTACTTGGTGGATAGAAGATGTCCCCCCTCCTGATAACATTCTCCACCAATACGTCCAATGAAGAAGAAGAAGTGTTGGAAACATAAGGGGCTTTGCAGCTTCTCCTATGCCAGTCACTTTTGACAATTCTCAGTGACAGTTGCCTTCAACAAGGTGTGCCTCCCCTTTAAGAGGTGCAAGCTCCCTTTAAATATTAAGCACCCAGCCCCCTGCCTGCTTCCAATTTGGTGAGCTGCAAATGAATAATGCGAGTAACACTGGAAGCCCATCTATTTTAGCTAAGTGAATTGGGGAGACCAATTTGGGGCCTTAGTTACATCCATGTAATTGGGCACACACTTAGTGAAGCACCCATTCTGCGCCTGAAAATAGACTTAAACCAATTTCTGCCCTTATACGTTGGGTGAACAAATTTGGAGTCAGTGGCAATAATGCTTCAGAAAACTGTTCAAGTTAACTAAATAAATGACATTAAAAGCATATGGAGCTTGTGGATTAATACTTGAAGAATATTTTGCAGAGAATCCTGTTATATGACTTTGTATATGTTTGCATGCACCCTATCACCTCAACCTTGGTGCAAAGTGTAACATTACTTGTTCCTTTGATATGTGAACTATTTAAAACTCACAAAGCTCCAAGTAATATCCAAAGAAAACATCAGTTCTATTATAACTTAACACAAGCCACATTTAAACACATCTCACTCTGTTGGGCAACACCCAGAACTCCCTGGTCATGTGTGACACGACATCTCTTCCTCTGGTGACCTTCACTTACAGCTTCTTAAGGTGATCCTCTCTTAAGGTCGTCCCACATCACCCCCCTGTTTTCCCAAAGATAAAAATATATGTGCAATATACAATGATGTTTCAGTTCATACTAACTATACATGATTAAAACAAAACATTATTTAGAGGTAAGCAAGTTTAACACTCTTGAAAACATAGAGGAGGTTTGCGTATTCATCCCGATCTTGTTATCATAAACCTCTTCCCACAGCCGTGCTCATCTTGACAACTCCTCTGAGACTCTGGTGATTTGGAACTCTGATTAGCATGTTCTTCCTCTGTGCTCATAGCCTCTGTACTTTCATCTTCAGATTATATCTTTGAACGTGTCTGCGATGCCATAGTATTGTCACGTGTCGCGTAGTTGTACTTCGGTTCCACCTGAGAATTGTACAATTGGGTGTCTGAAACTTGTACGATCTGGGCTAGTCACACATCCTAGCAACCTCTGCAGGATACCACATTCCCGATGTATAATTGAGAACTTTGACCTTCTGTCCTACTCGCAATCGAGATAATTCTGGTCCTGCGTGCCTGTCATACGATGCCTTCATCTTCCCTTGATTAGAAAGGTTATAAAAATGATAACTGGCAATATCACCAATCACCAGTAATTCCTCTGGCTTCTGGGTACTTGCTGCAATGAAATGAAGCCCAAGGACAGACTCCCCATCATATCACCTCTTCGTGTCAAACCTCCCAACCTTTATGTCATCCCTTACATGGACTGACTCGATACGCTTGATCTGGACCAGAATTGATACATTATGAATAAATGAGCATCCATATACATTGTCATTACACTGTGAGGTGTATGGTAGCAGTGTGGGAATGACACTCCCTCCTATTTATTTTGTTGCCTTGGGTGCTGCTTGTTTCCCTCAGAGTGTTTCCTCAAACTGTGCAATTGAGATTTCAGCACTGTGGGAGACTAGGTCTGTGGTGCTCCAATGCACCAAGTCACCACATCTTAGTTTGTACTTGAGTCCTTATAAGTACATTAAATTATACAATTTTCAATAATAAAATGATGAGGTCGATACTGAACAAACAAAAATGGAATTATTATAAATTTTTAACATAAAAATGGGATTTAGACTGATGAAAAAATTAGCATTTTTCCCTAAATTTACATTTCCAACATGAGACTGGTTAGTTGAAAAGTTTGTTAAATCTGCAGATCATAGGGCTCCACCTACTTTACATGTCCAACTCATAATAGGTACAGTGATGAAGGCACACACAAAGCTGAACAAAGTTAAATATAGAGCAGAAAGCAAAAGAACAGCAGAAAGGTGGATATCAAATTTCCCAGCATGAACTGGAAGGCCATTGATATCCTATCAGAGTTCAAACTTTTTCAATGAAGAATGCAGTAAAGCTTCACAGAACAAGTGATTGTAGAACCAGAGAAGCAGGCTGTGAAGATATTGATAGCAGTTGTAAATGAGAGATGATACAGAATTAATACCTCTGGCTTATCTGAAGAGGACCAGAAAGATCCCACAAAGATATGGAAAGTGCTAGAAGATCAGCTTTGGGTTAAGAGTGAGTTTTAGAATTCATCACCTGGAATTGATGTCCAACAGGCAACGGCCACAGGAATCAATAGATTAATTTGTCATTAGATGCCATAGCGAGGGCAATACATGCAATTTTTCAGAAACTGAGCTGTTGGAGCGAATAATGGAGTTGGCAATTGTCTCAACATCTATTGAAGCGTTTCAAAAAAAGACCTCTTGGGGAAAAAGGTCACACCATTGATGCGCTGCTAGAAGATGGCAGGAAATATGCAGCCATTGTAGCTGGACAACAGCATCTGCAAGCACTAGGTGCATCTAACAGTATCGGCACAGTAACCAGGTCAAAAAAAGTAAGCAAGCTGTGTGGTAAATGTGGTTTGTCCCACTCACTGCGAAGTTGTCTTCATTTCAAGATCTGTGCAAGGTGTGCAGTGCAAAAGGACACTGGGCCCACCTATGCAATAAATCTGGCTCCAAAGATGTAGCCAGAAGTCACGATAGGACATGAACAAACAGAGACAGGTGCAGCAAGGACAGTGCCAGAAACCTGCATAAATGCAAGCTGATACACAAAGTGCACAGTGAAACAGACCTGAGACAAGACTCAGAGTGGAGCGATCCTCAACCAGAAGACGAGCAGGCATTTCACATTGTGAACCTGCCACATTGTGTTGATGTAGTCAAACAACTGGAAGATTTTGATATTAACATCATGTGCCCAAAGAAAGTTGGCAAACACACACTCAGGACTAAGACTGACACCAGAGCTAGTGCAAATATCCAACCAGTCCAAATCCTGAAGGATATGTACCGGGGTCATTGGAAATTAATGATAGAACTGACAACTGCAAAGTCAACTGCATACAATCCCTTGCAGTGACACACTAACAATGCAATACAGCTATGGCTAGTTGGCATGGAAATCACAAATATTTTACCTGGTAGACACAAGCAGACCAGCAGTGGCAGGACCACCAGCATGTAAGGACCTCAACATTGTGACTATCCATGAGGTCTCCAAGGTACACATTACAGCAGAAGAGACCAAGGGTACCCTCATTGAGTCAGTCCAGGACATACAACAAATATACTCAGACAGGTTTGACGCCATAGGAGATTTCAAAGGCAATGGCATACTGCACCTCAGAGAGGATGCAATTCCATCAATCGATGACCCCCCCCCCCCCCCCCGTAGAAAGTGCAGCGTGCACATCCAAGAAAACCTTAAGCACAAGTTGGATGCTAAACATGGATATTGTTCAATACACCTAGCTAAGGAATCTCAAGAAGTCACCACTTTCAGGACACCATTTGGAAGATATTGCTTCCAGAGACTACACTTCAGCTTATCTGTCAGTCAAGATCTGTTTCAGCAACATATGGATAGAATTATAGAAAACGTGCCTGGATGTTTATGCATTGCTGATGATATTGTAGTAATGGGCAAAATGAAAGAAGAGAATGATCGAAATCTTCATTCGTTGATGGGAGTAGCTTGTCACGAAGGACTCTTTTTCAACAGCAAGAAGTGCCAGCTGAATGTAAGTCAAATCAATTTCTTTGGCTCCACCTGAATCCATCCTGACCCAGGCAAAGTCGAAGATGTAAGGCATGTGCCGACCCCACAAGACAGGGAAGATCTACAGAGATGTCTTGAATTTTTTAAACTTCTTGGCACCATGCATTCCAAATTTTTCTGACAAAGCATCATTGTTGAGAGAGCTCTTAAAGAAAGACGTACCATATATATGGCAGGAGGACCATCATCATATGTTTAAGTCTCTCAACCAAGCATGTCAGCAGAAATCTGTACCCTGCAGTACTATGATCCAAGGAAGAAGACAATCCTGGAAGTCAACACCTCACAGAAAGGGCTAGGAGCGTGCACCCTGTAGGATGGCAAACCAATTGCATTCGGATCGAAATGTTTATCCTCAGCAAAATCAATTACTCAAACTTGGAGCATGAAACACTTAATCTGGTGTTTCAAATCACAAGGTTCCACAACTACCTGTTTGGTAAGTAGTTCACTGTGGAAACTGACCACAAACTACTGGAAATGATCTGCAGCAAACCATTGACTAGCACACCACCTTGACTATAGTGGCTGTTAGTGAAAGTGCAGGGGTACGACTTTGACGTCTGCTACAAACCAGGTACTGAAATGGTCACCTCGGATACTCTGAGCAGATTGCCAAACCTGACCAAGATTTAAAGAAGTTCCACTGGATCTACAAGTAGACAGCATTGACATCGAGATGGAAGGTGTGCTCAAAATCTATCAGTAACATCCAATGGCCCACAACTGAAGGCACTGTGAAGACTAATCATAGAAGGTTGGCCTGAAATGGTAAAAGAGGTGCCAGAAACCTTCAGATGCTTTTGGCCTTATAGAGATGGTATCTCGAGAGGTGTCACCTTCAAAGGATAACCAGTGATTGTGCCCAAAGCTCTCCGACAGGACATATTGTCACAACTTCACCAAGGCCATATGGGCATAGAGCGAATGAGACGACTGGCACGAGACACTGTTTATTGGCCAGCGATCAAAGATGACATCGAGAAGTTAGTGAGGATGTGCAAGGCATGCCAGAGCCACCAGCCACAACAAGGTAAAGAACCTCTACATCCTCACGAGATTCCATCGGTCCCTCAGTCCAAAATCACCACTGATCTATTTACCGTGAATGAAGACGACTGTATCTTAGTCTCCGATTATTTCTCCAAATTTTCAAATGTCAGACAGGTAAAAGACACTTCAAGTGTGGTCGTCACAGACACATTGAGTGCCATATTCAGTCTATTCAGTGCACCTGAAGAAATTATTTCTGACAATGGGCCACATTATACAGGCAGACCTTTCAGGGATATGTGTGCCAAATGGAGTATAAACCATGTGACTTCCTCACCACATTACCCTGGATCTAATGGTCTTGCCGAGTGAATGGTTTGCACAGTTAAATTTCTTCTCCTGAAGTGTCGGACAACGAAACAAGATTCTCGTGCTGCCATGTTACACCTCAGAGCTACACCTATGGATATGGGCTTACCGTCACCAGCAGAGATCATGTTTGGCAGACAAGTGAGAACGATTCTGCCAAGCCATCATCTGTCCAAATTCTCCGAGATGCAGGAGATACTGCTCGAAAAACAGGAGAGAATGAAGATGGTGCATGACTGACATGCAGGGGCTGAACTACCTCAGCTACACATAGGATAAAAGATCAGGGTCATACACCCCACAATGGGAACGTAGTTACCCACAGAGCTATCCAAAGTATGCAGTGAGCCTAGGTCCTACGAGGTTACAACATCTAATGGAGCAGTGTTGAGGAGGAACTGAAACCAATTAAGAGAAGTATGCCGTACTCCAATTGCACACAGCAGCCTCGAACGAACACACTCTGACGATGAGGGTGTGATGGAACAGCAGGACAAAATTCAACACATTGACAACATGTCTGCAAACCAGAAACAGCCAAAGGTGAAATCCACATCCCCAGAAGGTTATACCATAACAAGATATTGAAGAGTTGTCAAGTCACCTAAATGATATATGTACTTTTAAGCTTCTGCACTCGTAAATGTCACAGTCCCTATCCTTATACTTGTGAATTTTATAATCTGTATCCCTTATAGCTAATTTTGACATTATCCAATTTTGTGTTTTTACTTGTAGCTTACAAGACTTATTTTTGGAAAGAAAGGGGACGTTGCCTCAAGAGTGATGTCCCTTTAAGAACTCAATACACTAATGAGCCAAGTAGCAGGATGTATTCATGTGACTAGAAGCCATAGTCACTCTGCAATGTAACATCCTAGAAAAAGGTTCTGTATTTAGTTTGCTCTGTATTATATATACTTGTGTAGCTGTTAATAAACTTTCTAGATATCTTCAACGAACTGGAATCCATGTACTTCATTGTATTACTTAAGATAATAGAAAGAATACATGACAATGCGCATCATTGAATATTTGAATAAAGTAAAATATAATGTGCCTCGCAAGTTCTATAGACTGCATGCCTTCCAAGCTTTCTCTTCAGAACAGATCAACAGAGGTTTTCTCACCCAAAGGGATCTAGGTGTTCTTGTACATGAAACACAAAAAGTTAGCATGCAGGTGCAGCAAGTAATTAGGAAGGTAATGGAGTTTTGGCCTTTATTGCTAGGGGGCTAGAGTTTAAAAATAGGGAAGTCTTGTTATAACTGTACACGGTGTTGGTGAGGCCACACCTGGAGTAATGTGTACAGTTTTGGTCCCCGTATTTAAGGAAGGATATACTAGCATTGGAGGCAGTTCAGAAAAGGTTCACTAGGTTGATTCCTGGGATGAAGAGGTTGTCTTATCAAGAATGGCTAAACAGGTTAGGCCTTTATTCATGGACTTTAGAAGTATGAGAGGTGATCTTATTGAAATATATAAGATTCTAAGGGGACTTGACAGGGTAAATGTTGAGAATATGTTTCCACTGGTGGGGGAATCTCGAACTAGGGGACACAGTTACAGAATAAGGGGTCACACATTTAAAATTGAGATGTGAAGGAATTTCTTCTCTCAGAGGATGGTGAATCTCTGGAATTCTCTACCTCAGAGAGTTGTGACGGTTAGGTCACTAAATGCATTTAAGGAGGCGTTAGATAGATTTTTGAAATCTTGGGGAGTCGAGGGTTATGCGGAGCAGGCCCAAAAGAGGAGTTAAGGCCTGGGACAGATCAGCCATGATCTCATTGAATGGCAGGGCAGGCTTGAGGGGCTGAATGGCCTACTCCTGCTCCTATTTCTTATGTTCTTATGTGAAGTCAATAGCTTGTGGTGTCCAGTCCATTACTTGTTCTACTATTTGCGATTTGATTATATACCAGTTTTTTCTTGAAACAGAACAATAGTGGCATTAAGGCATTTTGATTTGGCTCTTGGAAATTGCTTTCTGCAGGACATTATATATGCCATGATGAGAGAAATAATGTAATTTGAAAAACTCTACTATTTAAGATTTATGTCTGTTTAGCAACTGAACTGCTGCTTCAGAAATGTTAAAGGATCATAATTGTTGGGGGGGATGGGTGGTGGGGAACATATTCACTGCTATTTTATTGCTATCACTAATGAAATCGAATTCTCAGAAATCAAATATTCCAAAAACATATTTTCCTGTGATTTAATTAGTGGCTCATTAATCTCAACAATAAATAGGCAATTATCCATTTTTCAGCAGGAAAAGTAGGTTACTTCACATCTTAAAATCATTAATCTAAGGAATGCATTGCTGCTGAGTGCAATGAATGTATTTCCAATTGAAGAGCTCAGAAAAAGTACCATATCCCTCAATTGCCCACCCTCCACTTGTCTTCCACTCAACACCATCAGTTAATAGGACACCTGCTCCTGGGCCTCTACAATGCACCATGAGACACCGTGAAAGGTGTATGATAGCAGAATGGGAATGCCACGCCCACCTATTTATCTTGCTACTTGTTTTTCCTCAGTGTTTTCTCAAACTTTGCAAGTGAGATTTCAGCAATATCAGAGACAAGGTGTGTGGTGCTCCAACGTACCAGGCCACCATATCTTCGGGCAGGGTTTCAGGACCCTGGGATGAAATGGGGGGGGTCCCAAGCTCGCACTTGCTGGCAGTGGGACCAACTCAACAATTTTGCCAGAGACAGCCTCCTAATTGGCTGCCTCCAGGGTCACTGTCCAATTAAGGATGGCAGGTAAGCCTCCGATGCTGCCGTCCCAATCAGAGGACTAGCAGCTCCAGAACATCGTCAGTCCCACCAGAAGACGTGGGCAATGCTGAGGCAGCTCAGGGAAATCGAGAAAGCACAGAGTTAAGTAAAAAGAAATTAAAATCCAGAGGGCAAGCAGACAGGCCCCTCTGGATCGCCCAGTGGGGCCACGGGGGTACCCTGCCCTGCCAGTGTCCCCTTCTTTGGAGCATAGAGCCTCCAGTTCCAATGGCCCCCTGACGCTGGTTGTCTCCCCATGCAACAGGAGGCTGCACTGCCACTGGCAAAATGCTGGTGAACCCAAAGAATGGACCCTAATAGGGTCCTTACATATTTAAGTTGGCTGCCTGTCTCCATTTGGCAGGCAGCCGGTTCCACTGCTGGGAAACTTCCCCGGCACAGGGACTGCATCAGGGAGCTATCTTGATGCAGCTCTCCACTATTTTCCAGGCACCCCAGGGCAGGGAAAATCCGGTCCTTAGTTTTTAAACTACTTATGAGGTTTGAAGTATATAGATACAATTATTAAATAATAAAATTAATACCAAAGAAACAAAAATTATAATTTTTAATGTTAAAAAAGGGATTTTGAATATTGCAAAAATGAGCATTTTTCCCTAAATTTACATTTCCAACATAAGGTTTGTTACGTTTGCAGATGATCGGGCTCCAACTACTTTGCTAGAGATTATCAGCAGCCTTGCTATTAAATAATTGTTTAATCAAGGCAAATGGCATTAAATTCCAGAAGGACATGTGCAAATGACAGCTTTCTCCACTCCATTATTTTTACTTGTACGACCTAGATCCAGAGTTTTGTTTTATTAAAACATTAAAAATGTTGATTCATAGGCAGCCCCACCAGCTATGATGTCGAGCACCTGCAGTTGTACAGTGATTGTTTTTAATAGTTTTATTTTTCCAGAGATTAATTACAGTATGGAATTAAAACAAATTATTGATTTTAAAAAATTTAATCAAAACAATACCACTGAAACAAATGGTTGGCACGATACTCAAATCAAAAGTAAGGCGACTTGACAAAGTCTTCTCACACAGCACAAAGGAGTTCAGGTTGCGTGAAGTCTGCTTGGATTTCGACAAGTGCATCCTTTCATCCTTTTTCAACCAGACTGCACAACAGAACGAGAAAATGTTTATTCTGAGCTCAACCTACTTAATCAAATCATTTCAACCTTTGGGAAAAGTTCCACATAGTTAGTTCCAAAATGTATTTTTAATACCACAATGTAATTTGTTATAGACCAGTAAATAAAGAGGCCAGCTGAGTTATGCAGTGCAATTCGAAACATTTTTAAAACAATGTATGTAAAATATCCCTTGAACATTTCACAAAAATCCATGCCTAAAAAGAAACTGTAAATGCTGATAAAGGCAATTTTTAGACTGAAGAGGATGAACTAATTTCCCTTACATGAAAATGTAATGTAAGCATTTCTCACAAATGGATATCTCAGCCCTTAACTTCTAGAATATCAAGGAGATGCAAGGAGTGAGATTTATGATCACAGAGCATGACAGATAACCAAAAGTAAATTTGCTCATTTTTAAACCATGACTGGCAACAAAATAGATTTCAGGTTTTCTTTTGCCTATTTCCTCCATCACTCATATGTTCAAAGTGGTGAATCTACAGGCATTTAGTCCTGAAGCACAAGTCATTCTCTGGTGGCTTGTTGCATTCATGTGTGTTTAGACATTAAAGGGTAGGAATTATTTTCGCCAAGTATGAAATTCCTTTGTTCAGTGTTTTAACAGAGCTGTTAGGCCATTTTCTCCTCAAAGCTGAGGTAGTTTGCACAAATTGTAATATCCACCAAGTCCCATTTCCCCTATCTTAGCTGACCTACATTGGCTCCCGGTCAAGCAACGTCCGGATTTTAAAATTTTCATCCTTGTTTTCAAATCTCTCCATGGCCTCACTCCTCCCTATTTCTGTAATCTTCTCCAGCCCCACAAAACCACTCAGATATCTGCACTCCTAATTCTGGCCCCTTGTGCATCCTCGATTTTTAATCGCTCCACCAAGGGTGGCTGCACCTTCAGTTGCCTAGGCCCTAAGCTCAGGTATACCCACCCTGCCAACACCACTCCATCTCTCTACCTCACTTTCTTCCTTTAAGACACTCCTTAAAACTTACTACTTTAACCAAGCTTTTTGTCATCTGACCTCATAGCTCCTTATATGGCTCGGTGTCATACTTTGTTTTATAATGCTCCTGTGAAGCGTCTTGAGATGTTTTATTACATTAAAGGTGTTACATAAATACAAGTTGTTGTTGTTGTAGTACTGCTGACCTGGCACTTTCCCATCTGCAGAACCTGGTTACAGGCTACCTTTACTAACAAAGCCATTAAGGTTCTATTTATAAATGAGAAATAAGTGTGACGTCATGTACGAGAAGATGAATAAGCACAGCACAAATTCACATACAATTTCTATCCCACAATGAAAAATAAAGGAACAGGATGAAAATATCCACCCTTATAGGATCTTGATCCATCATCTAAAGAACTGTGTGCATGTGAGACTTGATTTTCTATCTGGGGTTGGGAACCCGATGCCCGGATAATTTCCAGGTTCCAACCCCACACCGCCACTGCATCGCACACACAACACTATTTTTAAAATGCTAATGGCCTGACTGGGCAGGAGGCGAGCTCGGCGTCCAATTAGAGGCACTGAGTGCCTCCAGGAGGCCAGAGCTGCCTGCCTGCCGCAAGAGGCAAAGCCAAGTGTCAGCCACGATGGGGCCTCCCGCTGCCTTGCTGAGGAGAGCAGGCAGCTCCTCAGAGGAACAGCACCAAGTATAAAATTGAAAAGGAGGAGGTGAAATGGCCAAAACAAAGGTACGGTGCATGACCCCACGCAGGAGAGCAGGGCTCCTGATAATTTTAAACATTTTTAAAAACACTTTCCCTTTGCCCTGTGCACTAGCATGCACCAGAATCCCCTTCCAAAATTGTGGTGCTGCCATTTCCGGCCCGTTAACAAGATCCTAAAGGAGCTTAATGGGTCCTTATGTGGAGGTGAGCAACCTCCCCCCTTCCCACCCCCTGCTATTGAAAATTGCAGACTGTCCTGAGGCGTCGGGTCCAGTAGATGACTTCCAGGACCGCCATCTTCAAATCACGTCCACTCCAGCTTCTGACTCCACGGCCCTTTGAAAATCCAGCCCGTGGTGTATTAATCTTTCACTCCTCTGGATCAGAATTCGGCAGCTTTCCTAATTCCACAAATAAAGATAATCGCATTGGGTCAGATCTGGATTTAGGGTAAAAAATCCTATGTGTCTTGATAAAGATACCTCAAATCCAAACTCAAAAGTGAATTTCCCACTGCATCAGAGAGGTATTTCCATGTTCCATGCTATTCAACCCTCTGATCTCATTGAATAAGACAAACAGTTAAAATCCTATTAGTGCAAAATCATGTATAGGAAAAGGGCTCAAACTCATTCCACCTGGAATGTTGGTAGCAGTTAGAGAGAAGAATTGTTGATCCTATTTATCAAAGCTTCATTTAAACCCAGAGCTCTGAAATGAAACCACTGTGCTGCATTCATTCCTCCCTAAGTAACGACCTAGCAACAAAACTAAATGTTTTAGACACATTAAAGGGAGCTGAAAGTCAGCAATTCCCTCGGGGTGCTAAGCCACACCAGGGAAGTGATTTGTGAAGCACTGAGTCATTTTGAGGAAGCAATGAAAACTGGAGATGTTCCAATCAACTACAAACAGGAAACACATTCCCTCTATTTAAAAGGGTCAACAAAAACATACTTGGCAATTACAGACAGAAGCAGTACCAAAAAATGAGGTGCCAATCTGATAAAGCTGCAAAAAAGAACTACTTGCATGCTAAACAGCAGACAGAGTTAAGAGATCTCACAACTAAAGCATCAGATCAAAGCTCTGTAGTCCTGCTATGTCCAGTCATGAATGGTGGTAGACAATTAAGCAACTAAGTGGAGGAGGAGGCTCCATGAAAATCCCCATCCTTAACGGTGGTGGAGCACATCATGTAAGTGCAAAAGATAAGGCTGAAGAGTTTGCAATCATCTTCAGCCAGAAGTGCCGAGTGGAAGATCCATCTCAGCCTCCTTCTGATGCCTCCACCGTCACAGAAGCCAGTCTTCAACCAATTCAATTCACTACACATGATTTCAAGAAACAGCTGAGTGCACTTGATACAGCAAAGTCTAAGGGCCTCAACAACATTCCAGCAGTAGTACTCCAGACTTGTGCTCCAGAACTAGCTGCACCCCGAGCCAAGCTGTTCCAGTACAGCTACAACAGTGGAATCTACCAGACAGTGTGGAAAAATTCCCAGGTATGGTCTGTCCATAAAAAGCAGGATAAATCCTAATTGGCTCCATTATCATTTCATCAGACTACTTTCAATGAGCAAAGTGATGGAAGGTATTGCCGACAGTGCTATTAAGCAACACTTATTCACCAATATTATAAAAGCAAAATACTGCAGATGCTGGAAATCTGAAAGAAAACAGAAAGTGCTGGAAATACTCATCAGGTCAGGCAACAGCTGTGGAGAGAGAAGCAGAGTTAACGGGTTGTATTTTATGTTGCCGCTGCCGAGTAGGGCGGCTGCCGTAAAAGATGGCAGCCCACACCGGCGGGTTTCACTCCATGGAGTCGCTGCGATCTTATACGCAGCAGCTTGTTAACAGGGCCGGGGCTGACCGCCCCCCACCCCCCAATGACGTGGAGGGGATGGGCCGAGCCGTCCCCGGTGTCACTGCGCAGGCACGGTACCATTTTTAGAGGGCTTCCAGCCCTTACATTTACTTTAAATTTTTAAAGAGACATTACTTTACAAGTTATTACAAATAATGAAATAAATGTTCCCAGCCCCTCTCCAACCCCCCCAATAAATTTACATTTCATATAAACATAGAAACATAGAAAATAGGAGCAGGAGTGGGCCCTTCGAGCCTGCTCCGCCATTCATTATGATCATGGTTGATCATCCAACTCAGTAGCCTCTTCCCGTTTTCGCCACATATCCTTTGATCCCTTTAGACCCAAGAGCTATATCTAACTCCTTCTTGAAAAACATACAATGTTTTGGCCTCAACTGCTTTCTGTGTTAGCGAATTCCACAGGCTCACCACTCTCTGGGTGAAGAAATTTCTCATCTCAGTCCTGAAAGGTTTACCCTGTATCCTTAGACTATGACCCCTGGTTCTGGACTCCCCCACCATCGGGAACATCCTTCCTGCATCTACCCTGTCAAGTCCTGTTAGAATTTTATAGGTTTCTATGAGATTCCCCCCTCACTCTTCTGAACTCCAGCGAATATAATCCTAACCAACTCAATCTCGCCTCATACGTCAGTCCCGCCATCCCAGGAATCAGTCTGGTAAACCTTCGCTGCAATCCCTCTATAACAAGAACATCCTTCTTCGGATAAGGAGACCAAAACTGCACATAATATTCCAGGTGTGGCCTCACCAAGGCCCTGTATAATTGCAGCAAGACATCCCTGCTTCTGTACTCGAATTCTCTCGCTATGAAGGCCAACACACCATTTGCCTTTTTTACCGCCTGTTGGACCTGCATGCTTACCTTCAGCGACTGGTGTACGAGAACACCCAGGTCTCGCTGCATATTCCCCTCTCTCAGTTTATAGCCGTTCAGATAATAATCTGCCTTCCTGTTTTTGCTACCAAAGTGAATAACCTCACATTTATCCACATTATACTGCATCTGCCATGCATTAACCCACTCACTCAACTTGTCCAAATCACCCTGAAGCCTCTCTGCATCCTCCTCCAAAGGTCAGAAACTTTTAACTTTACCCTTTCCCATCACCCCCTAGACCAATCAAGTAAGTTTGACTCCGCTCCCCCTCTCCGATAAACTTACCTCCTCCCCCTCCCTACAGGTGTCGAGCCTTGTTTCCCCGGACGGGGATCCAAAGGCGCGTCAGTACCAGCCGCCAGGATGAAGATTGCAGCAGTACATCAGGAGGCGACGGGAACTTCATTAATGCAGATAAGTTAATTTATTTACATATTTAAATTGAGGTCCTGGGGGCAAGTGGCAAGGGGGCCGCCACGAGGCCTCACCGCCGCCGGCAAGGTCGGGATGGGCCCTGCCTGCATCGAGGTCTGTGGTGGGCCTCATCCGGGGCAATCTTCATGTACCCCCCATCACGGATCCAGACGTCGAAGACCCTATAAAATCCAACCCAACATTTCAGGTCTGTGTCCGTTCATCAGAACCCTTGGATGAAAGGTCACAGACCTGACACGTTAACTCTGCTGCTCTCTCCACAGATGCTGCCAGACTGTTGAGTATTTCCAGTACTTTATGTTTTTACTTAATCACCAATGACCTGCTTACCAATGTTCAAGTTTGGGTTCCACAAGGACCACTCAGCTCCAGACCTTATTCCAGCCTTGATCCATACATGGACAAATGAGCTGAATTTCAGAGGTGAGGTGAGAGTGTCTGCTCTTGACATCAAAGCAGCATTTGAGCAAGCATGGCATCAAGAAGTAAAATTGTAATCAATGGGAATCATAGGGAAAACTCTCCACGAGCTAGAATCATACCGAGCACAAAAGAAAGATGAAGAGCAATCATCTCTGCCCCAGGACATTGCTGCAGGAGTTCCTAAGGACGGTGTTTTAAGGTCAACCATCTTCAGCTGTTTCAATGATCTGTCTTCCAACACAAGGTCAGAAGTGAGGAGGTTTGCTGATGATTGCACAGCATTCAGTTCCATTCATAACTCCTCAGATAATGAAGCAGTCCCTGCCTGTATATCGCAAAACCTGGACAACATTTAGGTTTCGACAGATAAGTAGCAAGTAACATTTGTGTTACACAAGTGCTAGGCAATAACAATCTACATCAAAAGAGAGTGCAACAACCTCCCCTTGACATTTAATGCTATTACCATCATCAAATCCCCCACCATCAAAATCCAAGGGGTCAACACTGACCAGAAGCTTAACTGGACCAACCATATAAATACCATGGCTAAAAGAGCAGGTCAGAGGCTATGAATGCTGTGGTGAGTAACTCACCTCCTGACTCCCAAAGTCCTTCCACCATCTACAAGGCAGGAGTGTGATGGAATACTCTCCTCATGCCTAGATGGGTGCAGCTCCAACAACACTCAAGAAGCTCAACACCATCCAGGACAAAGCAGCCTACTTGATTGGTATCCCATCTACCACCTTAAACATTCACTCTCTCCGCCACTTGCAAATACTTCTTCGGCAGCACCTCCCAAATCTGCGACTTCTACCACCAAGAAGGACAAGGGCAGCTAGATGCAGGAGAACACCACCACCTCCAAATTCCCGTCAAGTCACACACCATTGTAACTTGGAAATGTATCACCATTCCTGGGTCACTGGGACAAAATCCAGGAATTGCCAAACCCCCCTCTCCACCTCTCTATCAGCATAAAAGGCCAAGATGGGATCTTAAACAAAACGCTGGTTTAGTCCACATTTCAAGCAAGACAGCATCTTGTAAATAGAGTTGAAGCCAGTGCTAGGAACAGCTGTCGAGAGGCTTGTTATACAACTGATTGCCACTTAGAATGCCTGCTAGCACTCATTGGAGACGCTGTTCAGCAGTTTGGTAGTTAATGCTTCAACTAACAGCCTCTCCTAACAGCGACCAGCTGCTTGGGAATAAACAAATCTTTAATGTCGATTTCAATCATTACTCAAAGGGATACTCACCATTTCATGGTCATTGCTGCTGGAGCTGTTAAGAGGATCTCTGAAACATTTCGGGAGACTTTCTATGGTACCTTAAGGCTTCACCCAAGCAAATTTATTTTGGAAATTCTTTCAGGAAACCACCTAAAGAGAAAGACTTGCGGGTTGATAGGTAAATTGGCCATTGTAAAAAAAAAAATGCCCCTAAGTATAGGTAGGTGGTAGGAGAATTGAGGGAAAGTGGGGATGTGAGAGGGAAAATGGGATTAATGTAGGATTAGTATAAATGGGTGGTTGATGGGCAGTGTGGACTCGGTGGGCCGAAGGGCCTGTTTTGGTGCTGTATTTCTCTATGACTCTAAATACAATGCCACTCCACCTTGAGAAAGGGAGTGCTTGCTTATGGCTATCTTGCTAGGGATGGCCCTTGGGCTGGCCAAGTAATGGGAAGAGGACCTGAGACAAGGCAAAGTGGCACCAGCTGCTGTAAGAGAGAGAGAGACAGTAAGTCAAAGAGGTAAAAGTGACCCTGTGGGCACAGAACATCCCTCCTCCTCTGGACTTCTTCCACCCAGCCCTCCAGTGCCATATCCTAGAAACTGTGTGCTCTCTCCCTCAGTCCCTGTGGCAGCCAGAGCACTCCCCACCTCTAATGGGTGTGAGGAACCCACATATACTATTCCATGAAAGTTCCATCTAATCAGCACTTCAGTGCCAAACCTGCAGGTGTCTGTTTATCACCAACAGGCCGGTTCAAATGACAGTAAACAGCAATTTGGACCAAAATTGTGTGCTTAATGCAGACTTTCAAACAGGTGTGTCTTATTAGCACTGCACCCATTTAGCACCTGTTTTCACGCTTTGGCCAAATTAACCCCTTTGTTACTGGAGTTATTAGTTATTAAAGATATTAAAGTTATTAGAGCCATCAATGATCCATTCCGAATTGTGAGCAGCGTTCAGCACAATCTCTGGCATCTTCAATGTGGTATTCAAAAGCACATACCAAAGTATTGTTCACATGCATACATTTTGTTATAATGAATTATTACTTTTTGCATGGTAATGTGAAAGGTTTGGGGTATGACATGAGTAAGCTTCAATGAGTTGAATGGCCTTTTCTCACTTTTCTGTGATCTTATTTTATGTTGTCTCTTTAAAAAATAAATTTTAGAAAGGATAAAATTAATTCTCATTTGGAGAAGTATTGGTTAGTAATGAAGAGCCAGCACAGATTTGTTAAGGAAAATCACATCTGACTAATCTGGTTAAATTCTTTGAAGGAGTAAGAGAGAGGGTTAATGAAGATAGTTCAGTAGATGCTGTATATATGATCCTTCAAACTGCATTTGATAAAGTTCTTAACAGACTTGTTGAGAAAATCGTAGCACATGGTATTCAAGGGAGCTGGTAACTTGGGTAAGGAAGACCGAGAGTAATGGTGAATGGGTGTTTTCCTGACTGGAGAGAAATATCCAGTGGCATCCCCCTAAGGGTCAGTGTGAGGACCATTGTTTTTCCTATTATATCTAAATGACATGGACTTGGGTATAGGAAGTATGATTTCAAAGTTTGCAAATAATACAAACCTTGGCAACATAGTAAATAGTGAACATGATAGCAGCAGCCTTTAGGAGGGCATAAACAGACTGGGCAGACATAATGCAGACATGTGAAGTGATGAACCTTGGGAGAAACAACATGCAGAGGCAGTCTAATTTAGATGGTGCTATTTTGAGCATGTGCAAGAACAGAGGGGTTTGCAGGTATATATTCACAAACCTTTGAAGGTAGTAGGGCAAGTTGATCAGGTGGTCAAGGAAGCATCGGCAACACCTGACTTTCTAAATAGGGGCATTGAACACAAAACAAGGAAGTCATTATATATTGTTACAAATTACTGGTTAGGCCTCAGCTGGAGTATTGTGTACAACTCTGGGCACTACACTTTAGGAAGGATGTCATGGCCATAGAGAGGGTAAAGACGAGGTTTACCAGGATGATACCAGGGATGAGAGGGTTCACTTATGTGGAGAGGTTGGAGAAACTGGTATTGTTCTCCTTGCAGCAGAGAAGGTTAAGCCAAGAACTAATAGAGACATACAACATTATGAGTGGATAGTCTGGCAAGTGGATTGGGAACCAAAGGTCATAAATTTAAAATGATTGGTAAAAAAAAACAGGAAATGAGGAGAAAGTTCTTCCCATAAAGGGTTGTTAAGATCTGGAATGCACTACCTGAAATGGTGCTGAAGTCACATTTCACAGAAACCTTTGCAAAGCAATTGGGCATATACTTGAAGCAGGGTTATGGGCAAAAAACTGGGGTGTGGGACTAAATTGAACAGGACATTCAAATAACTGGAACAGGCATAATGGGCCAGGCGACTTCCTCCTGTGCTGTAAAGTTACAAGATTTATTTTAAAATAACCAGATATACCCTCTTCTGAGTCTTTCATTTTGCATTCTGTTTTAGTAAACCACTGCATACATGACACTAAACTGAGATCACTAACAAACGATCTCATTAGTGATCTTCATGTAGTCCTGAGTGAGAAATAACCTTCAACGCCTATGATTGGGCTACATTGAAGTACAGCTGTATGAATCACACCAGTGCAAAATCAATTAGAAACCTCATTAAAAAAATTAACATTTTATGTTAAAATGCTGGAGAACAGTTGCTATGGTGATACTGGTGATGTAAATAGTCTAGAGAATCAAATTAACTGTGGTTCCTTTCTTTTAACCTGTCTGCAACATTCTCCCACACCTGGTGTTAGTTTAATAACTCATTAATTTAACAGTAGAGTTTTAGCTGCAAAGTTTCTTCAAAGTCTGTTCTTTGTTAGAAGAACTTAGAACAGTAAAAGTAGATTGATTGAACATTAGAGCAGGAGAAGGTAGAAAAATTATCTTCAAGGAAACCTTGCAACCTTGTTAAGTTTTAGATCCAAAGCATCCTCTGTGAGAGTGCAGCCACTTCAAATTGAATAATGTGAGTACATGTGGTCAGGCAGCAGTCCAACAATTGCTCACTTTACTCTGTAATGGGATGTCGATATTTTAGAATTAATTACTTAGTGATTCTGTGTTAGGAGAAATACAATGTCTATAAGTAACAAACTTTTACTCAGCCTACTTGTCTGATGGTGCAGTCTTATACATTAATAATCTAGTAGAAGACTAGCATATTTAGCCCAATCTTTCCCACAGGTACTCAAAAGAGAAGCCAATATTTTCCACATTTGGCCCAGGCATCTAAAACACACAGAAATATCTGAATATTCATGGCAGCTGTGACAGGTGTGTGGCACTTCTGCTCCTTTAAAGAGAAAATCCTTCTGACTGTTTTGTTTTCTGCATTTAAGCTCAAAATTCAAACATTTGAGTGGGATTCCTCAGCAGCACAGCATCACAATCATAATTGCCTGACTTTTAGTAGAAGGAATGTGGTATGGATGCCACTGAGAGTGAACGTGCTGCTCTGCAGTGCCGCCATGAGCAGCCGATAGGCCTAGAAATTCCACACATTGAGGTGCCCAACTTTTAAGCCAATGGAAAATAACTTGTTCACATCAATGGTCTGGAAAGGAATTTACATCAGAATTTCATGGATCAGTACACTTCCATATCCATTGAAGTGGTGATTGGTGCAAAACACAGGTGACAAGACTGGCTGCGGTAACTACAGAGGGGTATCCCTGCTGTCCACCACAGGGAAGGTCATTGCAAGAGTCCTTCTCAACCACTTCCTCCCCATGGCTGAAGAGCTCCTACCGGAATCACAATGTGGATTCCATCCATCAAGAGGCACATTGGATATAATCTTCACAGCAAGACAACTCCAAGAAAAATGTAGGGAGCAGCAGCAACCTTTATACATAGCCTTCTTTGACCTCACAAAGGCCTTCGACTCTATCAACCGGAAGGAATTATGGAACATCCTCCTCAAATTTGGCTGCCTGGAAAAATTTGTCACCGTCCTCTGCCCATTGCCTTACAACATGCAAGCTGTAATTTAGATTAGATTAGATTAGAGAGATACAGCACTGAAACAGGCCCTTCGGCCCACCGAGTCTGTGCCGACCATCAACCACCCATTTATATTAATCCTACACTAATCCCATATTCCTACCAACATCCCCACCTGTCCCTATATTTCCCTACCACCTACCTATACCAGTGACAATTTATAATGGCCAATTTACCTACCAACCTGCAAGTCTTTTGGCTTGTGGGAGGAAACCGGAGCACCCGGAGAAAACCCACGCAGACACAGGGAGAACTTGCAAACTCCACACAGGCAGTACCCGGAATCGAACCCGGGTCCCTGGAGCTGTGAGGCTGCGGTGCTTACCACTGCGCCACTGTGCCGCCCCTTGCCAACGGATTGCCACTGACCCAATCCGAGTCCAAACTGACGTCAAGAAAGGCTGTGTCATCGCACCAACGCTCTTTTCCATTTTTCTCGCCGCAACACTCCGCCTCATCTCCTTGAAGCTCTCTGCTGGAGTAGATCTACTCTACAGGACGAGCAGCAAACTATTTAACCTACGTCGCCTCCAGTCCAGAACCAAGGCCACTCCAACCTCTGTCATCGAGCTGCAGTATGCTGGCGATGCTTGTGTACATGCACCAAGCTTCAAACCCTCGTCAATGCATTCATGGAGGTGTATGAAAGAATGGGCCTTAAGCTAAACATCCAGAAGACAAAGGTCCTCTACCAGCCTGCTCCCGCAGTGTAACACTTCCCCCCAATTATCAAGATCCACTGCGAACCACTGGACATTGTGGATCACTTCTCATACCCTGGACATTGTGGATCACTTCTCATCCTCTCAGCAAGGACAGACATTGATGATGAAACTCAGCACCACCTGCATTTTGATCTTGTTGTTGGATATGGTGAGGTCAAGAGCATAGTGCTGCCGATAGTTAGTGACTGAACCCCAATAATGTCACCATGGCATCACTGAGAAGAACTGCGCAACTATAAGTTTCCGCCCCCTTGTTACCCATTCTTAGCTTGTTTTCCTGTGAATCCATCTACAGAATAAAAATGAAGAAGTTGATGATGATGAAGAGGGAGGTGAAGAAGATAAAGTTGGACTCAAATCCACCCATAAGTTCCTGCCCAATAGATTTTAAAGGGCAAAAATAATGCAATTTGACATTAAACATATTCGTAAATTAATTTATGTCTAAAAAAAAAGGAAAAAAATGTTAAAAATTAGTATCAGATTTTAAGCAACAATTCCCTATTTTAATAGCAGTATGAGTCACAAGCTGAAATCTAATGTACAAGGTGAAAATTACACTTCCTACAAATGTTTCCATCTCCAAGCTACAATTCTCCAGACAAGCTCAGGGGTAATTGTTACCTACCTCACGTGATGAGAAACTGACCCTATCCGATCAGCCACTAGTTTTATGCACCACCAAATTTTACTTTCTATTGAAGTCAAACAGGCAGCCAATCCAATTGCATCAGTTTCCCACCTAACAAGTTAGGGGTTAAAAGATTCTCTTTACAACCACTACAGTGATAAAATGATGATGCCTCATGGAGAAAGACCAAGATCTGCAAACACAATTGTACGGAGTGCACATTTGAAGCTACTTCAGGTGACTGTGGTGTCATGTAAAGTTGGATAAGCTGTTAAAAATCCCATTTACACGACAGTTTCTGCTAAAGTAAGTTGATGGTGGATGTCATTTTCAAGCAAGGCCATACAAACTGATGAAATACAGCCACAAAAACTTAGCTTTCCTTAAACAGCATAGCTTTGTTGTTGAGGCAGCTTCAAAATGACCCGAGATCAATAGTGCAAGTCACAATTGATCTTCACAGCCTATCTCCTGTGATACCTGTGTAACTGAATTGTGAGATGTGAAATTCTGCTGAAATGTGAATTCTGCTGTCAGTGAACATGTACCCAAAGGTAGAGGTACTCATACCACTCTGGGGCCAGCAGAAAATCAAGGGTCTAGAAATCTGAGTATGCTATAACAATTTTATGTGTAAAATGGACACCTAAAGGTCCAATATGATGGTTGCATGTGCTTCCCTGTTCCACGCTGGAAATGAGCGACCTGCCATATTGAAATGGGCTCCTCTGTAGGTGTCCAGGGCTTGTGCCATATTAAAAGTGTTCACTATAATATGCAATAAATTTCCTTGCTTGTTGTAAGGCCCATTTGTGAAATTGGGCTAATCCCAATGCTTGGCTCGCCAAATGAAAAAACACTCAGCAAATAATGATGCTAACAGCCAGCCAGGACCCTGCAGTAAGGCTATTTGAAAGGATCATCCATTCTGTACAGTTTTTTTCATGGCTTGTCCAGTTAAGCTGCTGTTAACTTTAACTTTAACTATAAATTTAAGTCTATTTCTGTATTCTACATCTAAATTCTGGCTTTTGCTAACGAGTGTTTGCTGCTTTTGGCAGCCTTCAAAACAGCTTTATTGCAGTCATGGGTGGTCTGGTAGGTCTACCTTTAGGGCTGGAGAATGAGGGGAGTAGCGAAGAAGACAGGAGACAACAGGAGCAACAGTGAGGAGGAGGAGGAGGGCACTGCGCAGCAAGTCATACCCAGAGTGGGTCTTCAGAGAGCACTTCTCCTCTACCAAGAGCAATGTGCCAGCCACCTTCATTTCACCAAGGAGGCTATCACATGCTGCAGGCACAATTTGAGCCCTAAACCAGCACACAGACTGCACCGCCTGTGGCCCTCAATGTCACAATTAGCTTTTATGCTACGGGCCTCTTCCAGGCTGCAACAGGTGATATTAGCGGCATCTCCTAATTTGTTGTGCAACTCTGCAGCTGGGAGGTCTCCAAGACTCCCTACACCAGGAGGAACACTGACATCATTTTCCCCATGGACACTAAATCTGGAAGAGACAGCACGCACATTTCTGTGCTTGGCACCCCATTGCCATCCTGCCATTTTCCAAATAGGAAGGTTGGGAATAGTACAAAAGTGAGAGGAATCGTAATAGTAGGGAACAAGTGGACAAGTTGCAGAGGGATCATGACAATTTGTGAGATTGAGCCAAAAGGTGTGTGATGTCATTCAATGAAAAGAAATACAAAGCTAGGGAAGCTGGAAAAGGGACGTAAACCATGGGAGCATAAAATAAATGGGAACAGTTTACAGAAAATGATACAGAGGTGAATCTGGGGCTTTTTTTTTAGAAAACACCCTGACACTATCTGAAAAGTGTTCAGTAGCAGTGCAAAAAACAATAACCTAGAAATCGAAATCCCTTTTTGGGCACAAGGGGGTTACAGGGAGTGATCCTCAAACTGATAGGTGAGGCCCGAGGTGCCCTTAATCTCATTCCATCAAGCTTGTAAGCTGTGCAGCCAAATTTCTAGGCTGATAGTCTCAAGGGATGGAGAGAAAATCCTAGGAAGCGCTAGTCCACCCCACATACAGTTTTGGGAATTGTACCACAGGAAGGACATGATGACTTCAGAGAAATTACAAAGAAAGGAAACTAGGCCGATGAATGGAATTAGCATCTTTGCTATGAGAAGAAACTATGATACCAGAGATGTTTACTTTGGAAAAACAGTGGTGTAGTGGTGATCTGATTGAAGTATTTATCAATGAATAGATAAATTGGATCCAGAGAGATGTTCATCATCAATACAAGCCCTATCAAAAGGGGCATAGGGATTCAAACCAGGATGAGAAAAGAAAAATATACAACCTTTTCATGCAATGGGTAGGCTAGTCAACCAGCGAAGTACTAGAAGTGAATAGTACCATAAATTCCACTCGGTGATGAGTGCGTTTTTGGCAGACAGAGCTATTGAAGGGCATGAAAGATAAAAGTGCAGCAGGAATCCTGGTTTATTGGATATAAATTGTCTTTTCAAGTCCTATGTTTCCAAGGACATTGGAATATATTAGATGGTGGTAGTGAGCAAGGGCATAGGTTAGTTAAATGTGTCGAGTAATGTATCATAGCTAATCTTGTATTTAATAAATTTAAGAGAGTTTATTGAAGAAGTGATTGTATATGTAAAGAGAATACAGTTGATCTAATCTATGAATGGATTTTCTGAAGGCATTTGATAAATTGTCTCACGGGATGTTTGTTCCAAAAATTCAAGGATGTAGCAAAAGGAGAAATATGACAGCATGGAAAGAAAATTGACTGATTGTTAAATAATGAAGAGCTAGGGTTCACCAGCAAGTATTTCAGGAGCACACAGATTAGTTAGTAGAATGGGCCACTTGGTGGCAGATGCAATTTAATGCAGAAAGATAAGAGGCCATTACTTTTGGAAGAAAAAAACAAGAAATGCAAGTTTATATTAATGGAAAGATGTGGCTTAAAGGGTATGGAGCACTCTAATGACAAAAATATATAGGACCAGATTTTCAAACTCTGCTGAGAGCAGGAGCAGCAATGAACACAATTTGAAGATCATCTTCTCAGAGGTCAGCAATGGGTCCAGCCACCTCTGGAACGCAATGCTATTTTAAACTGCAGCTGGCAGAGAAAGAATGGGTCGGACGTCCATTAAAGAGCTCATTAACAGGCTTGTCAGGAGCAGGGAGCTATTTTTAAAGTCTGGGAATGGGGGAGATTCCATGGGGGGAACACAACAGTGTTGTGAAGATGTGAGCATTTTGCAGGGACATTATGGCTATTGGAAGGGCTGATTAAATTAAAGCAGAGGCAGCAAATAAAGTTCAGCTGAGTCAGATGCGTCTCAGTGTAGATATTATTGAAGCTGGAAGAGTTAAATGTTACATTGGAGAATGACATGAAACTGGATAGGAAAATGAGCTGGCTGGAATTACAGTGGCAGCTAAGGTTGGCACAGGAAGGCCAAGTGAGCGTTGAAGGCTCAGCTGAGGGAGTTAAGATGGGAACAGGCTGCTCTGACATTGGACAGAGCAGCCAGGATGAGCTGTGGCAGATGCAACCTCCTGGACAGCTGGAGGCCAGAGGAACACAGCGGGTGGCAGCAATGGGAGGAGGGTGCTACCCAAGGTATCGGGTCTGCCACCCAAGAGTCAGCTACCCGCAAATGACAGAGCGCCAGTGCTGTAGGAGGTTGTGTCTATCCAGCCAGATAGTCTTAGTCCTGTGTGCTCTGATCCACAATTACCTGAGGCCTCAGGGCCCCCATGGCAGTCCCCTACCTGCAGCCATCAAGGTCTCAGGTGCCGTGAACTGCTATGCAACCTGGTCATTCCAGGGATCAGCTGTGAAAATAGGTGGCATTTCGCAGTCGGCAACTCATTAGGCCATCAGGCAGGTCATGGATGCCCTTTTCAGAAGGGCAGGAACTGCAGCCACTTTGATACAGTTGGGACTGCGCAGGCACAGAGGGCATTGGGGTTTGACGCCATCAATGGATTCCTTCAGGTGCAGGGCATCATCAATGGTACTCATGTGGCCATCAGCGACCGGTCAGTGAGATCTATCAACAGGAAGGGTTCTACTCCACAACCACAAGAGCTTCTTCCATGTTTGCTCTCACTTTCCTGGCAGCTGCCATGACTCCTTGAACCTCCACCAGTCTAGGCTGCCTTGGTCCTTCACTGCATCCCCCAAAGTGATTGCTGGTTCCAAAGGGACGAGAGAAATCCCTTGAAGAGATGGTTACTGCCCCCTCTACAGGAGCCCCAGACAGAGAAAAAGAGGTGATACAACCAATGCCACCTGATCAGCAGGCCAACCATTGAGCAGGCCATCGAGTTTCTGAAGATGCGATTCTGGTGTCTGGATTGGTTGGGTGGTACCCTGCAATACCCTCCTGCAAGGATCTCGGTCATTGTGGTGGTCTGCTGCACTCTCCATAACACGCCCCTCCAGAGAGGTGTGGACCTTGAGGACAGTGAGGTCCTGGAAAGAGAGAGTCCCTCGGGGAGGAGCAGGAGGAAAGAGAAGAGGAGGAGGAAAAGGGGTTGGCGGGGAAAACATTAAACAGAGAGGTGCCCATGCTGCAGGACAAGGTGGCCTCCTCCTGCCATCCTCTGGAAAGAGGGCATCCCTCCTCTTCCTCATGGCGTTAGATCCAGGTGGGCATCGATGAAGCAAGGGTCTGCCCTGATCTGAGTGCTAGGTCTCCAGCTCCCCTGTGATATCTTACTTCCCTCTGGTGCTTTGGGAGGTGGATCTCTCCCTCAGGACAACCAGCAGCCTCAGTGATGGCTGCCGCGGAAGTCTACATGAGCTCCACACTTGATCTGACCCACTGCCATTTTCAATCCCAATGACTCTAAGAGGACAGGAAACCCATCTCCATACCAATTAAGGGTTTACGCATTTGAAAATTGCAATCTGAATCAGTTTCTCAGAGGCAGGTTTCAGACCAAAAACCAGACCAGGCTCCTGTTCCCCACCACCAATTTGAAAATTCGGCCCATAATGTCTTGAAGATACAAGTGAAAGCAGATAAAGATGTAAATAAAAAAAATAGCTTAGGGCATAGGGTACATGTGCTAAAAGGTTATCAGTTGGAGAGGAATTTCCCAGAGTTTTCCTAACATAAGGCCACAATTTATTTCCTCTCCTAGGAGATGTTGCACTAATATATATAGTGAACATTGATAGATTTGATAGCCTATTCTTACTCTTCTTTTCATTTATTTATATGTAAAACATGTTTTTTATTTGATTAAATATTCAAACTTAAAGAAAGAGAATATTGTTCACTGTAGCCAGCAGCAAAACATTGTACTATTGTAAAAGTACAAGAAACTGATAAACAAGGTCATTGTGATCTAGAGTGGATAGCTGTTACAATTTAATGCTTGCAACTCTCAGGCTGTGTTTCTTGTTAATCTTTTTTTCTTTGGCATGATCACAGTTTCAGTGTTTTAATTATAACAGGATGTACCTTTTTAAAACAGAATAGCACCCTTTCTCTAAAGTTGTGATAGTTGTCAGCACAAGTGTAAAAACAGCATCCTGGAGTGTGAGACATGATTATTCCATCATAATTCTGTAACAGTAATGATCTACATTACACTTCAAGCAGACATCAATACTTGCCTTTTCAAACAAAGCTTTGAAAACATTACCTGGAAATGTTGTGATTGCTGTTTAATATTGTCATATAATTATGAATTCTATAGATTATTGTTTTGGTGTCTGTTCTTTCAGTGTAAATTGTTACTTTAACATGCTTCCCCTTGCAGGGGAGTTTATTCTTCAGAATTAAATGATTTTATAAACTGATAAGGTTCTATTGTAAAAACAAGCCCTTTAAGGAAGGCCTTTGTTACTGGAGCAGTGTGGTTTGAAATTGTTTGCCCATGTTTGACTCAGATTATGCTATATGCTAATTGTTGGGGAAGAAATAGAATAGCTCTGCTTCCAAAATTCTGCTTTGTCTAGTAGTATAAATCAAAGCATCGTGTAGAGCAGTGGAGTCACTTAATAACTAATGTATTTCGGCATGCCTTTTTGTAAAGCTTCTTTTGTAATGTTAGTGGATTGAAAAAATGCACCTCACAGCACTGACTACGTAAGGACTCATAGATTGTCAGTGTAATTGTTCATGTCAGTAATAATTGTGTGGGTGGTGCAGAAAGTTTGCGAGTTCCTGAACTCATGTGCTTGCAGCCCACTGACGACTGTGCTGAAAATTCCTGGAAGGATTGTATGTCAGTGGGCCACTTTCTCTCACTGTCTTTGTATTTATCTCATTAATATAATGTGAATAAGTGAAGCGATCCAGAAAAAATTGAAAGGCAGAGTATTTCTTAAATGGTGAGATGTTGGGAAGTGTTGATGTACAAAGAAACCTGGGTGTCCTTGCTCATGAGTCAGTAAAAGCTAGTATGCAGGTGCAGCAAGCAATTAAGAAGGCAAATGGTATGTTGGCCTTCATTGCAAGGGGATTTGAGTACAGGAGTAAAGATGTGTTGCTGCAATTGTATAAAGCATTGGTGAGACCACACCTGGAGTACTGTGTACAGTTTTGGTCTCCTGTTCTGAGGAAGGATATACTTGCCATAGAGG
This sequence comes from Heterodontus francisci, assembly GCF_036365525.1. Taxonomy (NCBI): domain Eukaryota; kingdom Metazoa; phylum Chordata; class Chondrichthyes; order Heterodontiformes; family Heterodontidae; genus Heterodontus; species Heterodontus francisci. Next base: position 45,303,179 of record NC_090387.1, read on the forward strand.
GAGTACAACGGAGATTCACCAGACTAATCCCTGGGATGGCAGGATTGTCTTATGAAGAGAGATTGCAGAAACTGGGCCTGTATTCTCTAGAGTTTCGAAGAATGACAGGTGATCTCATTGAAACTTAAAAATTCTTGCAGGGCATGACAGGGTCGATGTGGATAGGATGTTTCCTCTGGCTGGTGAGTCTAGAACAAGGGGACGCAGTCTCAGAATTAGGAGCAGGCCATTTAAGACTAAGATAAGGAGGAATGTCTTTACTCAGAGGGTGGTGAATCTGTGGAATTCTCTAACCCAGAGATCTGTGGAAGCTTAATCAGTGAGCATGTTCGAGACAGAAATCAATAGATTTCTGAATACAAATGACATCAAGGGATATGGGGATAGTGGGCAAAAATGGCGTAATAGTAGATGATCAGCTATGATCTGTTTGAATGGTGAAGCAGGCTTGACAGGCCGAATGGCCTACTCCTGTTCCTATTTCCTATGATTCTATGATCCTATGATCCTACCAAGTTGAGGGGGGAATAGGTAATCTCCCTGCTTTCATGCATCACAAGTGCAGTGTACTTGTCTCACCCATTTAAACTGGGTATTGAGATCAGGTAGGTTGACATAGAAATGTAGAAACAAGTTAGCAGCAGTATCTGGCATACCTAAAACAATGAGGTGCCACCTACAACACAGGGCTACACGCATGCTAAACAGTGGAAGCAGCATGCTATAGATAGAGCTACGTGATCCCACAACCAATGGATCAGATCAAAGCTCTGCAGTCCTGCTATATCCAGTCCTGAATGCTAGTGAACAATTAAACAACTAACCAGTGGAGGTGGCTCCAAAAACATCCCCATCATCAGTGTTGGGGCAGCCCCGCCCGTCAGTGCAAAAGACAAGGCTGAAGCATTTGCAACCACCTTCAACCAGAAGTGCTGAGTGGATGATCTATTATGGCTTCCTTTTGAGGTACCCCCTATCATAAATGCCAGTCTTCAGACAATTCGATTCACTCCACCTGATATCAAGAAACGGCTGAAGGCATTGGATACAGCAAAGGCCCTGACAACATCCCAGCTGTAATACTGAAGGCTTGTGCTCCAGAAATAACCACGCCCTTAATCAAACTGTTCCAGTACAGCTACAACACTGGCATCGACCCAGCAATGTGGAAATTTTCCCAGGTATGTAAGCAGGATAAATCCAATCAGGCCAATTACTACCCCATTAGTCTGCTGTCAATTATCAGCAAAGTGACAGAAGGTGTTGTTGACAGTGCTATCAAGCAGCAATTACTTAGCAATGACCTGCTCACCAGTGCTTAGTTTGGTTTCCTCCAGGTCCACTCAGCAACAAACCTCATTACAGCCTTGGTCAAACATGGACAAAAGAGATGAATTCCAGAGGTAAGGTGAGAGTGACTGCCCTTAACAACAAGGCAGCATTTGACATCAAGGAGCTTTAGCAAAATTGAAATCAATGGGCATCAGGGGGAAAAGTCTCCACTGGTTAGAGTCATACCTAGCACATGGAAGAGGTTTGTGGTTGTTGGAGGGCAATTATCTCAGCCCCAGAATATTGCTGCAAGAGTTCCTCAGGGTAGTGTCCTGGCCCGACCATCTTCAGTTGCTTCATCAATGATCTTCTCCCCAACAAAAGGTCAGAAGTGGGGATATTCACTGTTGGTTGCATAGTGTTCAGTAGCATTCACATCTCCTCAGATACTGAAGATACTGTGCCTGCATACAACAAGACCTGGACAACATTCAGGGTGATAAATGGCAAGTAACATTTGTGCCACACAAGTGCCAGGCAATGACCATCTCCAACAAGAGAGAATCTAATCACCGCCGTTGTGTGATTGCCTTTAAGAGTGATGTCCCTTTAAGATCTTAGTATGCCAATAAGCTCAGTACCAGGATGCAGTCATGTGATTACTTGCCAGAGGCACTCTGTAACTGTCACACCTAGAGTGGCATTCTGTAAATAATTAGCTCTGCACTATATATACTTGTTAGCTGTTAATAAACCTGTTTTAGATCTTCAACCTGCTGTACTCCACACATCTCATTTATGTTGCATCAGACAACATAAAAAGAACTCATTACAATCTCCCCTTGACATTCAATGGTATTACCATCGCTGAATCCCCCATCACCAACATCCTGGGGGCTACCATTGACCAGAAGCTTAACTGGACCAGCCATTAAATCCTCTGGCTACAAAAGCAGGTCAGAAGCTGGGAATTTTGCAGTGAGTAACTCACCTCCTGACTCCACAAAGCCTCTCTAACATCTACAAGCCACTAGTCAGGAGTGTGATGGAATACTCTCTACTAATTTGCATGACTGCACCTCCAAAAACACTCAAGAAGCTCGACACAATCCTAGACAGAGCAGCCCACTTGATCGGCATTCCATCCACCACCTTAAACATTCACTCTATCACCGATGCACAGTGGCCTCAGTGTGTACCATCTACAAGATGCACTGCAGCAACTCACCAAGGCTTCTTTGACAGCACCTTCCAAACCCATGAGCTCTACCACCTAACAGGACAAGGAGAGGAGACGAATGCAAAAACCACCATCTGCAAGATCCCTTCCAAGTCACTCACCATCCTGACTTCAACGTATATGGACTTTCCTTCACTGTCACTGGGTGAAATACCTGGAACACCCCTCCTAACAGCACTGTGGCATACCTACACCACATACATGGACTGCAGCAGTTCAAGAAGGCAGCTCACCACCACCTTCTGAAGGGCAATTAGAGAAAGGGAATAAATGCTGGCCTAGCCAGCGATGCTCACATCGCAAGAACAAATAAAAAAAATAGGTGATTTATAGCACAAAGGAGGCTATTCACCCCATCATGGCTGTGCTGGCTGAAGCAGAACTATCCAGCCTAATCCCACTTTCCAGCTCTTGGTCCATAGCCCTGTAGGTTATGGCACTTCAAGTGTAATGAAGGTTTCAGCTTATACCACCCTTTCAGGCAGTGAGTTCCAGACCCCCATCACTCTCTGGTTATTGACCTCTCTGCTAAGGGAAATAGGTACCTCTTATCAACTCTATCAAGGCCCTCCATAATTTTATACACCTCAATTAAATTATCCCTCAGTGTCCTGTGTTCTAAACAACCCCAGCCTATCCAAACTTTCCTCATAGCTAAAATTCTCCATTCCTGGCAACATCATCGTAAATCTCCTTTGTACCCTCGCTAGTGCGATCACATCCTTTCTGTATTGCAGTGACCAGAACTGTACACAATACTCTAGTTGTAGTCTAACTCATGTTTTATACAGTTCTAGTATAACCTTCTTGCTCTTGTACTCCATGCCTCACCCAACAAAGGAAAGTATCCTGTATGTCTTCTTAACCACCTTGTCTATCTGTCCTGCTACATTCAGGGAACTGCGGACATGCACGCCAAAGTCCCTTTTTCCTCTACATTTCACAAGTCTCCTATCATTCATTATGTATTCCCTTGCCTTGTTTGCCCTCCCCAAATGCACAACCTCTACTACCTCAGACTTCTCCAGATTGAATTCTATATTCCAGTTTCGCACATTTGGGAATTGAAACTTAACACCAAACTGTATTTATATGAAGATGAATTTTGCATGGGACTTCACAAACTTTTCCTTGTAGTACCTTTGATGTAGAAAATTATCTGAGTGCACTTTGGGCAGCAGTTTTTCTGTTTTTGTTGAAAAATATAATTTAAAATATGAGGATCGCTTTCACTCTACTCTCACTTGATTTAATGGAGGAGGATCAAGAGGACGTAACAAGATTACCTCTAAGTTATCTCTGAAGGCTGAAAAGCCAAGTTTCTCCATTTTCTCCTCATAACAAATGACAATAGTGCAGGTGGAAATCAGATGGTACCAAAGGTATACCAAGTTCAGCAAAGAGGCACCACCTTCTTCAAGATCTGCAGACAAGGTCCATCATAGAGTTGGCCAGTGGCAGTCAAGGTGACCCCTGCATTCAACTTTCATGCTTCTGGCTTCCTCCAGGCTAGCACAGAAGACATATGCAATTGGTTGCCCACCGACTTAGCAAGCATCGAATACTTGGAGGAAGAAATCATTTACTCATTAATGTATCAGTCCACACAGTGATGCTTTGTTCAGTAGGGCCAGTAGCCTAATTTCAATGATTGCTTCTTGTAAGGATTCATTAAGGAAAAGATGAGTCCCAAATTGCTGCAATGCAAGCAAAATTAACAACTTTGATATGAGCAAGGTAGAAATACCATACAGGCTTAAATGATTCAAAAACAAATAAATGACCAGGGTAGACGATATTTAGCCCAGAGGAATAATTGAGACAATGAAGAGGATTGGAAAGAGGCTAACATGGTGGCCATTTTTAAAAAGGTTGACAACAGAGACCCAGACAATTATACGGCCATTAGTCTTGAATACCATGCAAAATATTGGGAACTGATTGCCAGAGTAAAGTCGAGGATTACTTTTCATCTAGATAACGGTAATTCAGAAAATAGTAACAGATATGGATTCAGATGGTGAAGATGCTACCTTGGCTTTTTTAAGGTATTTGCATCCCAAGTACACTGTGAAAAACCTATGATACGGTGGGACCATTTTCCTGTGGCTACTCAACTGGGCACTAGGCATGTAGAGAACACACAAAGTCATCTCCAATGACCTGAAACCACCAATGTTTTTGGCTTCAGTTTATTTAAATGGCCCACCCCCTGGCAGGCACCAGTACCTGAAGTAGGGGAGGCAAATCAAGCACTGCTCTAGGCCTCCCAAAAGACCACAGTAGTTGGGGCCCTTTTGACTGCTGTCCAAAAATCATTGAATATTTATGCATTAGAATTGGAAACAATGTACTAATTTAGAAGCTTCTAGCTCCAGTGTGTGCCACACTTATGCCACTCATGCCTTATCATGGACACTACATTATCAAATTAGTACCAGTACAATGTCCCTGTATCAATAAAAACATTTGACAGACTCAAATAGAATCGGAAAATGTTTTTAATTCCTTCTGGAACACATTTACAAAATGTCTACTGTAAGAAAATGGCAGAGGAGCTACTATGCAATACAGTTGTCGTGAAAAAGGAGTTAAAAGGTCTGATCCTTCTACATTAACCCTGTTTTAGTTAAAGAATTATTTTTATTTATTTGACTGCATTCACATAGGATGGCCTAGTTAGTGATTTTTTTTTTGTTTACACCAGGCATTATTACAGATTTTTCTATTGTTTTCTTGTAATAGAATTAAAGGACTAACAAGATGTTTATGCATTAAAGACAAGAAATGCTGGAAGTACCCAGCAGGTCTAGCAGCATCTGTGGAGAGAGAAGCAGAGTTAACTTTTCAGGTCAGTGACCCTTCTTCAGAACTGGCAAATATTAGAAATGTAAAAGGTTATAAGCAAGTAAAGCAGGGATGGGGCAAGAGATAACAAAGGAGGTGTAAATAGGACAAGGTCACAGAATAGCTGACCAGAATACTTTTATTTCAGATTTCCAGCATCTGCAGTATTTTGCTTTTATGTCTATGCATTAACCTTGGTATCATACACAAAATAATAAAAGCTTTAGAAAAATAGCTGTTTTCAGAGGACAAAGACAGTCATATCTTTCATTGCATTTCTTGATTCTCTATTAATTGCTGGCTCATTTCTCATGCTGCAATGTCTACCTAACTGACAGCTCGTGTCCCATCTGGTGCCTTGTGCCTCAATGACTGCCTCCTATTTTTCCCTCTTTAGCTGCCTAACTGTATTGGCCCATACTTAATACAGGTGACCAATGTTAAAAACAGTGTCAAATAGCATCAGCTATTGCAATGGAGTAAGTAATGATTTTGACACACATACATATGCAACAGTAAATCAATCCATTCATTTAAATGGATGTCAGAAATCATTTTAATGCTACAGCTTTGTCAACATTTCAGTTTCCCTTTTTCCAACCTCTGATCGCTTCTTTTTCTATTATGTTGTTTGTTGTAAAGAAACCGATGGTGATTCAGTACATGGGCAGCAATGCTTCTATTTCAAATATCATATTAAACTGTCAGATGGATTTCCTGTAGTAAATCATGGCTACCTTATGGCATTGGATACATAACACTATCAGTGGCGGTGTTCTTTTTAACTTTTTGCTTATCATTTTTATTACTATATTAATATAAAATCAGGGAAAATTCAGCACTCAGCATGTTAGCACGCCAGCTTAAGGTGATTAAAAAGGGCGTTTTCCCCATCCTCACAAAGATTTCCCAAAATGAGACGGACGATTTGGCAGTAAAATTGGGTGAGCTAATCCGTAGAACTCCTAGCATTCAATTTAGGTGCAGAGTTAACACAGGTGAAAGAACAAATTTTCTGCATTAGTCATTGGAAGAAAATAAACTTACAAAATCCAGTAAAAAGAACATCAGTAAATTCAGTGGATGGTACTGATAATTTTACTGTCCTTTGGATTGCTATTTTTCACATGTAAAAGTCATTTTATTCTTGCGACGGGGGTCCTGGTAGAGGGCTGGAAGGCAGCCCTCAGCCTTCACCTCAGCCCTCCATCAGACCCCCAAAGCCATTCCACAGTGGGCAGCCAATTAACTGCCCGCCATCAGAAACTCCGTCCCTTTAAGGGACGAGCTCCCACCTCCAGAGCTGCTAGCCAATCGGAAGGGAGCAGTGGCGCTACCAGTGCTGCAGGAGGCCCTGCAGCACTGAAAAAGGAGACCCCAGCACAGGTGAATGGGGTCGGGGTTGCTAGGTCTTTCAGACAGGCCCTAACAAAAGGGTGGGGGGGGAGGGTAGAGAGGGACAAGTGGATCAGTCAGGATGGAGCTGTATTTTCCCAGGGGGAGGGTGGTGGTAATTGCCATCAATTGGGGGCTCTCTGGGGCCTCTGGATTGCTCACAAAGGAGGGAACACCCTCGACCCCACTACGTTTTACCTGGCGGCTTCTCCCGGCAGTGGTGGACCCCTCCGCCTTCGACAAAATTGCGGTGGAGGCGGGAAGAGGCCCCTTAAGGGACCTCCCCCGCCCCAGACAAAATGGCAGGGGGCCCGGGCAATGTTAGACAAGGCACCCCCTGTAATTCTGTTTGCCACCCACCACCACCTCCCGGCCCACCTCCAAGGGCAGAATAAAATAAAATAATTACCCAGTAATATTAAGTAGCAAATGTTGTTCTACAATTAAAGGGTCTAGTCAGGCTTAAAGTTGAGATTGGCTTTTGTTAATGAAATGTGATAATTTATTTGCACCTGAGTACTCCAGATATCCAGGACTTTACTGAAAGATTTGCCGTTGCAGGTGAAGATTTGGGTTGGATTTTCCTCCAAGTTACTGTTTGTTTTGGGGTGAATTTGGGGCAATAAACAATGTAAATGGGTTCTTAGAGGGTATTGCCTGAAATCCACTGTTAAAAAACTGCATGTGAATTATAATGAAGCACCAGTTCTCTTTCAGTACTATGAGTGTGATTGCCTCCTGTAAATTGGGTTGGGGTGGTGGTGTGGCTAATCCATCTGGCACATTTCACCCAACTTCTTCCCCAAATAATTTCTGCCACAATACAAGTAGCAATATAAGTTGTAGGAAAATATTCTGTGGAGATATTACATCGAGTAGGCTGTTTTTGTATGCTGCTACTAAAAGTTGGTGTTACTTTTGTTGCATGTTCTTTGAACCTCTGTGCTACTGTGGACTGTACAGGAAGACTGACCACTCCAGATAAATCAGTAATACAAGATTGTGGGTTTTTTATTAAATACTGAGAGAGCAGCTGGTACATTGAGATTTACACTGTACAAGTGTTTCTTCAAGACTGCGAAACACTCAGAATCGCATGGTGTGTTACATCATAGCTCTTACATGACTAGCATGATCTTGTAGCCACACCTGTTAAAGGTGTACACACACAACTTTGCCTGCATAACAATCTCTTTAGTGCTTTGGCGGTTCAGCCAGGACTTTCTCTGCTAATTTTATTCAGCTGTATTCAAAGTGCAGTTTTGCACTGAGGACATGTATTTTCCAATGTGAATGTGTCTATTCTTTGCCATGGAAAGGAGGATAAGGACATGGGAAAGGCTAGACTGGGGTCTCTTAGAGTGAGGTGTCACAGATAGATGCAAACAGGTTGCATAAACTAAGCTTGTATTCCCCCAAGTATAGATTAAGGGATGGACTAATTGAATTGTTTATGATGCTTAAAGGATTTAAAAAGCTAGATAGAGAGGAACTATTACTCCTGGTGGAGAGTCCAGAACAAGGGGGCATAACCTTAAAATTAGAGCAAGTCTGTTCAGAAGTGATGTCAGGAAGCGCTTCTATACAGAGAGGAGAGTGGAAATCTGCAACTCTCTTTTAGGTCAATTGAAAGTTTCAGAACTGAAATTGATGGATTTTTGTTAGACAAGGGCATTAAAGGATCTAGAACCAAGGTGGGTAAACAGAATTAAGATATAGATCAGCCATGATCTAATTGAATGGCGAAGCAGACTCGAGGGGCTGAATCGCCCTTTCCTGTTCCTATGTTCATAGAGGCTCTTCTGTACATATTCATGTGTACTCACCAGCATCGTATAGACCAAGAAGGTCTTACTTAGACTTTTCTGAGCATCAGTGCCTCAGAAGGCTGCTTTTCTTCCCAAAGGTTATTAGGAAAATATGCCAACTGAGGAGTGTAGGGACCTAGATTTCAGGTCTTGAAAAGAGAAATATTTAGGAAACATCATTGCTATGTGCAGGCAGTGGAGACAGTTTCCATACATATGGTTGAGATGATGGAAGGAGCCCACTACTCACATCTACAACACAATATGGGAAGTATCCTATGGCTTGCAGAATAATGTGGAGACAGTGACAGCCAGGAGATTTCCGCATTTTCAATATACCAAGCTTACCTTAAAAGGACATTGGTGGCTTCCAGAGTGGCAGCTCCCATTGCTGCAATAGATACCTTGAGAGTCAGCCTGAACACTACACTTCACAGGCCTTCTTTTTTTTAAATTCCTTCACGAGATGTGGGCATCGCTGACAAGGCCAGCTAGGTTGCCCTTCCCTAATTGCCCTTGACAACTGAGTGGCTTGCTAAGCTACTTCAGAGGGCAGTTAAGAGTCAACGACAATGCTGTGGGTCTGGAGTCACATGTAGGCTAGACCAGGTAATGACGGCAGGGTTCCTTTCCTCAAGGACATTAGTGAGCCAGATGGTTTTTATGGCAATTGATGATGGTTTCATGGCACCAGTACTGAGACTAGCTTTCAATTCCAGATTTTTTATTGATTAATTGAATTTAAATTCCACCAGCTGCCTTGGTGGGATTTGGACCTGTGTCCCCAGGGCATTAGCCTGGGCCTCTGGATTACTAAAACTATTCACTCCGTAATAACAACAGGAGAATTCAGACCCTTGTGTTAAATTCTGATTGATTTAAAAAAAAATATTAACTAAATAGTTGGACTATAGCCTGTTCAAGCTATAGGTACTAGCCTAAAACTGGCTGTCTGGTCTATTCAATTTGTATCTTTCATTTTAGATTGTTACACAGTAGGAACAGCATTGCTGAGATGCTTAAAAGTATTTCATTTTTATCCATATCATCTATGCATATTCATCGGTTATTCTTATGATCTCAGTGACTCCTAACATAATCTTAATTGTAGTGACACTAACTGCAGTCATAAAGTTTTAGATGTCTGCATCCAAATTTTAAACCCAACTTGAACATTGACTATGGTAAATAAATAACTTGCATTAATACAGTATCTTTCACAAAAGTCATAGCCAATGGATTGCTTTCCAGTTGGAATCACAATTATTAGATAGGGAAATGGGACAACTAAATAGCACGCTGAAAGCTCCAACAAACAGAAATGAGATAAATGAGCAGATTAATGGTTGATGGCTAAATGTTGGCTCAGAGTATTTCCAGCACTTTCTGTTTTTATTTCAGATCTCCAGTATCCGCAGTATTTTGCTTTTATTTTAGGGAAAAATTAAGCAGATATCTGTGCACGGGTTATGTCCTTGCCGAAGAGAAAACAAAGTATGTCACTTGCTAACAAAAGCAAGATCAAGTGCAAACTATTTTGTGAGCTAAAGCCAATCGGTTGGACAATGAGGAAGGTTTGGAGCATCTCTTGAGCTTTATGGCTAAATTTTATAGGAAAGATGATCTATTAAATGCATACAAGGCATGGTCAGCCTTTGATAAATTTAGAAAGACAGCCGGTTATTCCATAGAAAAATATATCATGAAATTTAACACACCATATAAAAGATTACAGAAATTCTATTTGGAAATTCCTTGTTGAGTGCTCACTTTCAAATTGTTGGATTGTGTTAAAGTGTCACACACGTATAGGCTCCTGGTCTTAACTGGAGTTAGATTCTTAGAAAGAGACACGTTTTTAGATCAGGTGTCTGATGCTTTAAAAAAATTCCTGGGAAAGCAGTCATTTCCAGCAGCCTTTATGGCACAAATGGGACATTCAGCAGTGTCACAGAAGATGGAGGACTCAATGCTATTGGCATTTGGAGATCGTTTCGATATGGGGCACAGGCATCAATACAGCAGAAGATCACAGACAAAAGAAATGAGGATGGAGACATTTTTGGCAGATCTGGCTGACAGCAGGGATGGAATAACAATAACAGACGAATGAACCCCAGGAATGCCTGGGGAATTATTCAGGTGTGATTCAAAATATCATTATACTGTAAATTGTCCAAAATGGAACGAAAGGGTTTCGAGGAGACACGTGACATGGAAGGTTCGGAAGCAGAAGGTGATATTGATCAGTGTGAAGGAATTGCACTGGTCATAAGAAGCTTCAGACAGGTAATGAGTGTACTAGTTGCAGTTTATTTAATTGCACCATGCTGGACAGTGATTGCACATCCACAGTACGTGAAACTGATTGGTTGAAATGTTATTTGGATTCACTCAATAGTAAGGATCAAAGTAAGGTCAGTGAATATGAAAGTTCTACTTGCTTCAGGTTCAGGGATGACAACACATTAAGGTCATTGAATAGGGTGGTGATTCCATGCAGATTAGCTGGAGTAAACCACTTTATTAGTACAGATGTAGTGAGATACACTTGCTGCTGAGCAAACTTTCCATGAAAAAGACACAAATGAAATTGGACATGGTACATGATAAAGCAATTGTCTTTGGGTAAATTGGAAATTTACTGCTTTCCAATCTGGACATTATTGCATCCCTTTAACAAAACCTAGCATCTCTAATGAGAATGTTAAAGAAGTGTTAATGGCATCAAGTGAGAGGAGTTTGAGAGCCAAAATGCAAATTGCCTTAAAGTTACATCAACAATTTGCTCATCCCTCCTGATTAAAAATCCTACTAAAAGATGCAGGGGTGGTTGAACGCACAAAGTTTATTGAAGAGATTAGTGAAAAATGTGATATATGCAAAATGTATCAGAGGATACCATCACAGTAAGTCTCCCATTAGCAAGAGACTTTAATGAAGTAGTAGCTATGCATTTAAAAGGTGTAAGTCAAAGACAGAAACATTTTCATTCTGGATTTCATAGACATGGCAATAAGTTTCAGTCTTTCTGCAGTAAAACATGGTAAAAGCAAAAGTGATTGTAGACAAAATGATGGAAAAATGAATAGGGACTGGACTGGGGTCACTGGCTAAATTCCTGAATGACAATGGAGAAAAATTTTCCAATTTTATTTATTATTCGTTCATGTGATGTCGCAGTTGCTGGCTAGGCCGGCATTTATTGCCCATCCCTAATTGCCCTTGAGAAGGTGTTGGTGAGCTACCTTCTTGAACCGCAACAGTCCTTGGGGTGTAGGTACACCAACAGTGCTGTTAGGAAGGGAGTTCCAGGATTTTGACCCAGCGACAGTGAAGGAACGGCGATATAGTTCCAAATCAGGATGGTGTGTGGCTTGGTGTTGGTGGTGTTCCCATGCATCCGCTGGTCAGAGGTTGGGAATTCTGCAGCGAATAACTCACCTCCTGACTCTCCAATGCCTGTCCACCATCTAAAAGGCACAAGTCAGGAGTGTGATGGAATACTCTCCATTGCCTGGATGGGTGCAGCTTCAACAGCACTCAAGAAGCTCGACACCATCCAGGACACAGTAGCCCGCTTGATTGTTACCCCATCCACCCCTTTCAACATTCACTCTCTTCACCACCGACGCACAGTGGCAGCAGTGTTTACTGTCTACAAGATGCACTGCAGAAACTCACGAAGGCTCCTTCGACAGCATCTTCCAAACCTGCAAACTCGACCACCTAGAAGGAAAGGGGATAGCCAGCCTTGTCACACAGATGGATATGTACAGAGAAAGTACTCCCAGATGGGACCTAAAACGCTAAAGTCAGACTAGTGGCTCAGGGTTTCGAAGAGAGATTTGGTGATCAGGATGTTACAGTGGACTGCCCCACGGCAGGAAAGTGATCTTGAAAATCATCTTAGCTCTTTTAGCCACTTACTTGTGGAAATGTAGGTTGATCGATATGAAAGCTGCATTTATGCAAGGTGAAAAATTTCAAACAGAAGTGTTTTTGAAATCACCTAAAGAAGTGAGTGATATAGAAGGGAAGCTGTGGAAATTAAACAAATGTGTTTATGGATTGAATGATGCGCCAAGAGTATGATATTTCTCACTTAGATCTGTCTTACTGAAAGTAGGTTGTATTCAGCTGAAAGCAAATCTAGCAACATTCTAATGGTATCACAAAGAGAAACTCGCAGGCATCTTTATGATGCATACCGATGATTTTCTGTGGGGAGGTTCTGCGCAATTTGAGCAATTGGTTATCGATAAGTTAAAAGGGGAATTTAAGATTGGGAGTCAGGCTTCGGGGATCTTTAAATATATAGGATTAGACATTAATCAGAATAGGTTGGGAATAACCTTAAATCAACAATCAGAAAGTGTTAATTGTATCCCAATAAATCGAGCCAGATTGTTACAGAAAGATGATCTTACATCCAAAGAACAAATAGAGCAGTTAAGAAGCGTGATTGGACAGTTAAACTGGTTATGTACTCAGACAAGACCTGATGCCAGTTATGACATATTGAAACTTAATACTATGATAAAACACGTTACAATTGAGGAAGTTTTGAGGGCAAATAAACCATGAAAGAAATCAATTTCGGAGAATACATACTCAAGTTTCCAGCCCTGGGTGATCCAAAATACATGAGATTAGTCCTTTTATTCTCATTCCAATCTTCTGGATGGATATTTGAGTTCAGCTGTGTTTATCATATTCTTGGTGGGGAAAAATGGAAAGTGTTGTCCCTTTGCCTGCGTAGACAAGAAAATAAAAAAAGGTAGTTAAAAGTACCCTAGCTGCAGAAACACTGGAGCTAGTAGAAGTGATAGATATGGGATTTTACTTATCTAACATTTTGGAGGAAATCCTATACCAGGGGCATTCTGAGAAAAGTGTGTCCATTGAATGCTATGTGGATAACCGTTTCCTGTGGGATAATGTACATTTGACAAAGAGTGTCACTGAGAAAAGGTTAAGGATTGGCCTTTCTAGTATAAAGGAAATGTTGAAGAGAAGAGATAAAGAAGATAAAATGGGTCGACGCAAGTCACCAATTATTGGACTGTTTAACAAAGAGGACTGCCTGCTCCAAGAAATTGTTGGAAGTACTAAAAGAGGGACACCATGTATTATAATGAGTTTAGGAAATATGGAAAACCATTTTTTTTCTTTGATTGATTTGAAATTATTTAAGTATGTTATAAAGTTTTGTTTAAAGAAAGGGGTATCTGTTAATGGGAGGTTAATTATATTGTTAAAGATTCACAGGTGACACATTGTTTATTTAAGAACTTAGAGGGAATATAAAGACAGCCTACTGGGACACGAATGGTTAAACAGGAAGCAGCAATATGTAATGCTGCATTCTGTGAATAAACCCGACTACCAAGAAAAGGATCTGTGTCTAGCTTCATTTTTCACCATTTGACTTGGATCTATTTAACACACTCCACCACCTGAAGGCTATTTGTTTGTACCTGCACACTTGTGAGTGACAGATCTTTCACACTCAGGGAAGTAAATTGCCAACACTGCCCTTGTTGCTAAGCTTAGATATCTAGATTAACGGAAATAGAATGTAAAAAATCTCAAGAGCAACAAGAGTCCTGTAAACACTGAGAAACTTGAACAACTCGAAGTTGCATGTGTTAGCAGTTTTACAAAACAATTTATTTTAGTTGCACTGTCACTGTTGTTGACTAGACACAACCACAAAACATAAAGCAATAAATTACTCCTATCAGTTCTCCTGGGAACTGCAGTCCATGCTATGAACAATCTTTCTTGTCATGCCACAAGCTGAAACCAGCAAACCAAAATAAGGTAATAAGTATTCTTTATTCCCTTGAAGATCTGCTCAGCAAATAGAAAATAAATGTTCAGGAATAAATGATTAGAGAAACATTTACCATTATATAAAGATTAATCGCATTTCAAAATCATAAAATCAGTGAAGGACACATAGAAACTAATTATGTGCATTTCGTCCTTACAAAGAACAGGAAGTGATTTCCAAATATATGCAGATTGTGGGTCCAGATGGAATTACTACGAACTAGGTAGAAAGTCACTGAGAACATGCTATGCAGCTTAAAGACAGCATTTTTAAATAATTGAAGCATATCAGAGATACAGTGAGGTCCCAATTGTCATCCTTCAAGTTATAATGCCAGCTTTATTTAATCTTATTTAACTGTGTGGTCCAGTTGCATCTTTTTTTCTAATTTTTAACACTAAAAATTTAAATATTAGATGAGAAAAACACACACAGCAAGAAGGAAACTGGATTTATATTTGTTGAAATAACAAGTACTCTTGCCTTGATATTCTCAAAAAGATGGGGAGAATGAAATCTGGATTTGAGGACAGAGCGATGCCCAGTGAAAGGTGCACGTGAGTACTCGCAAAATACATTGTTTTTGAGATGTTAAGAAGGTGTTTACAGAAGCTGTGAAATTAGAAACAGACACAAATATGGCTTGATGGATGTACAGTGGCAGATCAGTAGCTCTTGTAACTATGTAACTCAGTGGGATGTGGGATTGAAGGCAGAGGCAGCAAAATGCAATTATATTTCTTTCCAGTTAAATTTAAAAACTAGCCAGTCTGACAGTTACTTTGCAACTGTATGGAAGTTAGCATTTATTTTCACATCTACAAACACTTGAGAATCAAGCTTCTTCTTTAAATGCATGAAATATACCAACTTGTTCTCGAATGGTATAGTTTAGTGCTGCAAATGCAGCTGCACAGGAGAATAGATTTCCCTGAGTGATACACACACAGACACAATGTCATGGTAACTTTGTATCCTTGACTTAAAAAGGCAGAAGCTAATAATTATAACAATCTTCGAGAACAGGTGTGAGGGGCCACATTACAAATTTTGTTCCACATAGGGGGCTGGTGAGCAAATTTTTGAAGGATAAAGGCATTAGAAATTTATTTTAATATTAATCAAAACAACAAAAAATGTGCATATTTGTGAACAAGCTTTAAATGAAAAGACTAATTTATTAATTTACTATGTTGAACACTGATTTAGTGAGATACCTGGCATTGTTTTTACTTGCACAGTTAAACAATGTCTGCCCGCACACTTGTAGCGATGCAGAGTATTCCAGATAAATGTCCATCTGCCAGGAGTGATCATGATCTCGTTCTCTTCCCTCTCCCCCAAACACTGTGTCTGTCTCCCACTCTCTCCCCCTCTCTAAGTCTGTCTCCCTCTTCCTTCCCCTCTCTGTATCTATCGCCTCTCTCTCACCCTCTCTGAGTCTGTCTCGCTCTCTCATCCTCTCTGTGTCTGTCTCCCTCTCTCTCACCCTCTCTGTCTGTTTCCCTCTTCCTCCCCCTCTCTGTGTCTGTCTCTCTCTCTCTCCTCTTCTCTGTGTGTGTCGCTCTCTCTCTCCTTCCCTCCTGCCGGGTCCAGGCCATAAACCATGGGCTCACCTTCACTTTAATCAGCATGCTGTCTGTTCCCCAGGGCGACTGCAACTACTGTCTCTGATGTGACTCTCTCCGCTCATTAGCCTCTGGGATTCCACCACCGGGCCACAGCTAATCAACACGCAGGCACGCAGTGCTCTCTGGGAGTTGTCGTCCCAGATTATGGTTCTGTCCATAGCGACCAGGAGCAGGGGGACTACATTTCCCAGCAGGCGCTCACTCACCAAAAACAACGGGGCGGCCGATTGTAATAGAAATCTTTGGTGGGCCGGAAAAAATTTCACATCCCTGAAGCTGAAAGCAAACAACCGAGGGCCAAAACTGTGCAACAAGGAGGAGGAACGGCCAAGTACAGTTTTCATCCACGGGCTGGATGGAAAACTTAGGTGGGCCGGCCTCTGCCCACCGGCTGTATGTTGGACAACACTGTTCGAGAATATATGCCGGTGTAGATTCTTTTTCCAGCTAGACAAAGGTAATACCCTGGTCCTTTCTTGACCTTTTTAGTTCAGAGTGAACCTAGAAGGGAACACTCGTGAAATGTGCTATTCTTGATGAATCAAACATATGAAAAGGCCCTGAAAACATGGAAGATGACTAGAAATAAATAATTGTTGTTTTTGTATGGAGCACGAGTAATTATTACTTGTCCTTTCTTCTGAAAGTATACTGTAAAACATACGAACATACATACGAACATACTAATTAGGAGCAGGAGTAGGCCACTCGGCCCCTCGAGCCAGCTCCGTCATTCAATAAGTTCATAGCTGAACTGATTACTCCACATTTCCATCTACCCCAATAACCTTCCACCTCCTTGCTTATCAAGAATCTATCTACCTCTGCCTTAAAAATATTCAAAGACTCTGCTTCCACCGCCTTTTGAGGAAGAGAATTCCAAAGACTCATGACCCTCTGAGAGAAAAAAATCCTTCTCATCTCTGTCTTAAATGGGCAACCCCTTATTTTTAGTTCTAGGTTCTCCTACAAGGAGAAATATCCTTTCAACATCCACCCTGTCAAAACCCCTCAGGATCTTACATGTTTCAATCAGAAAGTCAAAACGCAATCCATCAGAGTCAGCATGGTTTTATGAAGGGTAAATCGTGTTTGACTAATCTGCAAGAGTTCTTCAAAGATGTAACAAGCAAAGTGGATAATGGGGATCCTGTAGATGTAGTATGTCTAGACTTCCAGAAGGCATTTGATAAGGTGCCGCACAAAAGGTTAATACACAAGGTAAGATCACATGGGGTTAGAGGCAATTTCTTGGCTTGGATAGAGGACTGGCTAACCAACAGAAAACAGAGAGTCAGGATAAATGGGTCTTTTTCTGGTTGGCAAGATGTAACTAGTGGGGTGCCACAGAATTCAGTCCTCGGGCCCCAACTATTTACAAGCTATATTAATGACTCATTCAAGGATAGAAGGTATGATAGCCAAATTTGCAGATGACACTAAAATAGGTGGGATAGTAAGTTGCAATAAAGAAATAAGAAATTTACAAATGGATATGAATAGGTTAGGTGAATGGGCCAAAATTTGGCAGATGGAGTTTAACGTGGATGAGGGTGAGGTTATCCATTTTGGTCAGAAGATTAGAAAGGCAAATTATCATCTAAATGGAGAGAAACTTCAGAGTGCTTCAGTGCAGAGGGATCTGGGTGTCCTCGTGCATGAATCGCAGAAAAATAGTATGCAGGTACAGCAAGTAATAAGGAAGGCAAATGGAATTTTGGCATTTTTTGCTAAAGTAATACAGTATATAAGTAGGGAAGTGTTGCTGCAACTGTACAAGGCATTAGTGAGACCGCACCTGGAGTATTGCATACAGATTTGGTCCCCTTACTTGAGGAGGGATGTAATTGCATTGGAGGCAGTTCAGAGGAGGTTCACTAGATTGATTCCAGAGATGAGGGATTTGTCTTATGAAGAGAGATTGAGCAGTTTAGACCTTTACTCTCTCAAGTTTAGAAGAATGAGTAGAGATCTAATTGAGGTATATAAGATGATTAAGGGGATTGACAAAGTAGACGTGGAGAGGATGTTTCCTCTTGTGGGGCAATCTAGAATGAGAAGTCATAGTGTTAGGATAAAGGGTAGCAGATTTAAAACAGAGATGAGGAGAAATTACTTCTCTCAAAGGGTCGTGAGTCTGTGGAATTCGCAACCCCGGAGTGCGGTGGATGTTGGGACATTGAGTAAATTTAGGGAGGAGATAGACAGATTTTTAATTAGTAATGGGTTGAAGGTTTATGGAGAACGGGAAGGAAAGTGGAGTTGAGGCCGAGATGAGATCAGCCATGATCGTATTGAATAGCATAGCAGGCTCGAGGGGCTGAATTGCCTACTCCTGCTCCTAGTTCTTATGTTCTAAGTCGCCTCTCACTCTTCTAAATTCCAGCAGATACCAGCCTAGCCTGTCCAAACTTTCCTTGTAAGAGAGCCTGCCCATTCCAGGTATTAGTCTAGTAAATTTTCACTGTACTGCCTCCAACGCATTTACATCCTTCCTTAAATAAGGAGACCAGTACTGTACACAATACTCCGGATGTATAGCTCTGAAGCATAACCTCCCTACTTTTGTATTCAATTCCCCTCATGATAAACGATAACATTGTTAGCTTTCCTAATTATGTGCTATACCTGCATGTTCATGCACTAGGACACCCAGATCCCTCTGCATCTCAGAGCTCTGCAATCTCTCATCATTAAAATAATATGCTTCTTTTTTATTCTTCCTGCCAAAGTGGACAATTTCCCACTTTCCCACATTATACTCCATTTGCCAGGTCTTTGCCCACTCACTTAACCTATCTATATCCCTTTCTAGCCCCCTTATGTCCTCTTCACAAGTTATTTTCCTACCTATCTTTGTGTCATCAACAAATTTAGCGTCCATACCTTCAGTCTCTTCATCCAAGTCATTTACATAAATTGCAAAAAGTTGAGGCCGCAGCACAGATCCCTGTGGTACAAATGTATCAGTTTCAAGTATGTAAAAGTTTCATACATGCCGTACTCCTGTGCAAACAATCATGGACGTGCCCTAACTGCTTTGAACAAAATGATGAAAGTTGTCTATAGGTTTAGAAGTCGAACAGAGAGGATGCTGTAAATAACATCGACCCATAAGGACCGAGTGACAAATCAGTAGTCTTTTCTATGCGTTGGTCCAGTATGAAATGATGATTAGTGAATGTATTTACCTTCACTACCAGTTTGCAGAGTTGCTTTATCATTGCTCAGTACAAATATTCATTTAGCTTTAGAGCACAAGATAGAGAAATAAATCAATGGCTGTGATTAATATAATCTCAATAATCTATGTTTAAAGATGTTTAGCACTAGTAAGTTCATGGAACAACTTGTATCATATTAACAACAAGAACTTTCATTTATATTGCACCTTCAACATAGAAAACAGTCCAAGCCATTTCATAAAGATGTAAGGAAGAGAGACTTTGAGCCAATGAAGGAGAGATTAGGAGGGAATAACCATAAACTTGGTCAAAGAGATCAGTTTTAAGGAGGGTCTTACAGAAGGAGAGGGGGTTGGAGTAGCAGTGTGATTTAGGGAGGGAATTCCAGAGAATGGGACCTAGATTGTTGAAGACACCACCTGTCATGGTGCTAACTGGCAGGAAGGCTCCCATACTTACTTGAATATGGAGCGGTGTGGGCCAAGAGTGCTCCTCCCAAACCCACATTAATTGAAAGAAGGATGTAAATGTGTTGGAGGCGGTTCAGAGGAGGTTTATTGGATTGATACCTCGAATGAGTGGATTGTCTTATGAGGAAAGGTTGGTCAGACTTGGATTGTTTTCACTGGAGTTTAGAAAAGTGAGGGGAGACTTGATTGAAGTGTATAAGATCTTGAATGGCCTTGGTGGATGTGGAGAGGATGTTTCCTCTTGTGAGTGAGTCCAGAACTAGGGGGCACTGTTTTAAAATTAGAGGATGCCCTTTTAGGACGGAGATGAGGAGAAATTTTTTCTCTCAGAGGGTTGTGCGACTTTGGAACTCTCTGCCTCAGAAGGTTGTGGAGGCAGGAACATTGAATATTTTTAAGGTGGAGGTAGATAGATTCTTGTTAGACAAGGGAATCAAGGGGTATCGGGGTAGATGGGAATGTGGAATTTGAAATACAAACATATCAGCCGTGATCTTATTAAATGGCGAGCAGGCTCGAGGGGCAGAATGGCCTACTTCTGCTCCTAATTCGCATGATCGTATGTATGTATGTTCGAATGTAGGCTGCTGCCACACCCCTCCCCCCCCCAACCCTCACCAATCTGCCTATCAATCCCCCCTATCCAGCTACTGTTCCCCTGGTCACCGAATGCTCCCTGCCTCAGGGAGCCTGAGGCCTAATCACTCCCTCCAGCCTCACTTACCTGAGGGCCACTGTGTCGCTAGCACATGCCTAATCTTTATGACGGTTCATTGGCAGCTTGCCAAGTTCACGGGAATGAGCCCAAAGGCTAATATTGGGGGTGCCTCAAACTGCCATTCAGGTGCAGGGATAATACTTTGCGGCCCATGTGTGCTCAAAAATGAACAGATTTCTGGACGTATGTCCTGCTAGTCCACTAGCCCAGTTAAAGGTTGACTGGGAGGTCAGATTTTGTAAAACAAAAGGGGGAAACTAATTTTTGGGAAGGTGAGAAAATATAAAAAAAATCTCTCACTCAAAAATGTGACATGCAATCTGTTCACACATCATGGTGCAATATTTTTCACCAAGCAACAACATATGAAAAAGGTCAGTTCAAGCTATTCTGTATACTGAATCTGATCATCTCATTCATGCTGTTGACCCTGCTGTATGAACACTGCTGAGAAGGGATGATTAGTACACACATCACTGCATGTTGCAGTTAATATTATTATTTAAAATTCAGGAACAAAATTAAGAACAGCAGTTCCATATTGTGTTTTGTGATTTAATACAGGGAAAATGCTGAAGTGCATAAATATGGCAATTGTAGCAATTGGATACCTGTATTATAATTAGCCCTGATATTTAAAGTGTAAAACTCTTGCCCAGATTAATCAATCTGGTCAGTAGGAAATATTGTGGAAAGCCACTTTCTACAGAATTGCTGAAAAAAAAGGAATGAACATCATTTTATCGTTAATGGTTTTGTTTAACTTAATTTTTTCTCTTCATTTTTTCACCCCTTTCAGGCCACACGCTGGGATGAATTTAGTGCAGCCATTTGGAGCGGGAATGGAGACATGGGGGTCAGAGAATAGTATTGAATGAGCCTGCCCAGATATCCTACGTTGTGACTTTGGTTCCAGATTGAGTCAGTGATGGGAAAGCACTGAGGCATCGTCGCCACCCAGACATGATGGAAGTGTAATTTAAATTGTAGAACAGTTAGTTTTAATGCATTTGCATGTAATTGTAAGTGATTTCCAATGGGGTGGGGGGGGGGGCATGGGATTAAGTGGGCGACGTGTGGCTTTCTTGTGCCTTTGGAACCCTGGTCATTGAAAGCTGGTGGCACCGAGGCATTCCATAGGGGAAGAGGGGGAAGTGGAGGCGATTGTTGGCCTAAAGTGCTGCGTGCACTGTAAGGGTGAGCAGGATCTCGGGCACTGTGTAAGGGGGTGCTATCAGGTGGTCTGCAAGGGCGGGGCTTGGTTTCAGCTGGCAGTATCAGGTGCTCAAACTGTTGGGTGAGAGGTCCGGATGCCCATACTGCCGGGGGAGAAGGTCACCTATCAACAATGGTTGGCACTGAGGGCCATTAGGGAGTCTGCCAGGAGAAGTAGCAAAGGGGAGGCTGCCAAGACAGGGTCGCCTCTGCAAGAACAGTGCTTGGGAGGCCTACTGATCACCTGGCTTGGATCTCATACAACCTGTCTTTTTGGACTGCCATGGTGTGATGCAGTGCAACTGACTGAGGGAGGGCCAAGAGGCAGCTGCGTCTATCTGTGACGCGCCACAATGAGGGCAACAGCAGCCGGCCATGGCAAGAAGGCCCAACTGTACCAGAGTGTTTACCAGACTCGAGTCAGCTACCTCCAAATGTCCAAGTGGCCAGTGTTAGCGAAGACGACGGCTCTCCAGGGAGGCCGTCACTGACTTATGCGCCATGCTGTAGGATGAGTTGCGACCTATGGCATGTGGTGGTCACCCTATGCCCGTGGCATTGAAAATCACTGTGGCACTTAACATTTACACTGTAGGATCATTCTTTTGATTCACTGTGGACATGTGTGGGGTCTCCCAGGCAGCAGCACACCACTACATCAAGGAGGTGAACAATGCCCTGTTCAAGAAGGCAGGAGGTCACCAATGCCCTGTTTAAGAGGGCTGGTGACTATGTACGCTACCAGACCGACCCTGACAGTCAGGCCGAGAGGGCTATCAGCTTTGGGGCCATCGCTGGATTCCACCAAGTGCATGGAGTGATAGATTGTACACATATGGCCATCAAGCACCAATGGAGCAGCCAGCCGACTTCATCAACAGGACAGGGCTTTCATTCAATCAACATTCAACAGGTCCGCGACCACTGATATCATTTCCTACAGATGTGTGCCCACTTCCTGGGAAGTAGCCACGATGCCTACAACTTTTCAGGACCCCACTCGATTCTTGGGGTCAAGGGCCATTGAAGACATGGTAGGAATATGGGATTAGTGTAGCATTAGTATAAATGGGTGGTTGATGGTCGGCACAGACTCGGTGGGCCGATGGGCCTGTTTCAGTGCTGTAACTAAACTAAACTAAACTACACTAAACTAAACTTGGCAGACCGAAAGAGGTCATTGACTCTCTTCCTGCACTGGAGGGGGTTCAGATGGAACAGGCTACGCTGACATTGGACAGAGCAGTTAGAATGAGCAGCAGCATGTGCAACTTCCTAGACAGCAGGAGGCCAGAGGAGCATAGTGGGGGCTGCAAGGGGAGGAAGGCGCTACCCGAGACATCGGCTCTACCGCCCAAGAGTCAGCTACCTATAAATGACAGAGCACCAATGCTGCAGGAGGCTATGCCTATCCAGGCAGATGGTCGTGGACCTTTGCGCTTTGATTCGCACTAACCTAAGGTCTCATGGTTCCTAGGGTAGTCCCTTACCTGCAACCGTCAAGGTTACCTGAATTTCTATGCAACTGGCTCATTCCAGGGATCAGCTGCAGTCCTAGGTGGCTTCTCACAGTTGGCAGCTCATCACACCATCAGGCAGGTCACAGATGCCATATTCCAGAGGGAGGAGGACTCCATCCACTTTGACACAGATGGGCCTGTGCAGGCACAGAGGCCTTTGGGCTTCGCTGCCATCAATCGATTCCCGCAGGAACAGGGCATCATTGATTGCACCCATGTAGTCATCAAGAGACCGACAGTCCAGCCAGTCAGATTCCTCAACAGAAAGGGCATGGGCAGAATGCAGTTTCAGGTTCCCAGGCCACTGGCACTGGTGCTACAATGCGGCATCCCCCTTTGGAGAGGAAACAACAATAACACATCTGTCAGAGTGGTGAAAAAAGAGATTATATTGTGAGGCATATGAAACGACAGACAAATTTGCTCAAAAGCACCCTATAGGTGAATTCAGTGCCAGGGTTCCTCTCCCTAACACTCCTACAGGGTTCTCCCCCGCAGCTGAAGATGAGGTGGAGGCCGCCTGCTCCGTACTCTCTGCCCCCTGCAATGAGATTGCCCATGGGGGCTCCTCCACAGGCTGCTGTGCCTGTGTCATAGCAGGAGCTGCCTCTGTCACGGTCCCTGGCACACAGATAGCTCCTGAGTCCAGAGGGTGAAGGGCCGAAGGCTGATATCAGAGCCCTCGAGCAGTTGCCCCGTTGTCTGCCACTAGGACTGTCTCAGCCCTTTCATGGCGCCCGTGGATGCTGGAAGCGGCCAGTGACTGGAACGCAGCTGGCATCCATTCCAAGCACCTTAGCGCCATCAGTGACACTGAGCAGTCAATTCTGTAGAAAGTTTCACTCTTTCTGTGCATATCAGCGCGCTGCTCCTGCACCCATTCAGACTGGTGCTGCACATCGTTCTCCAAGGGATTGTCCAGTCTCACAATGGAGGAGCTCATGATTGAAGCCCTGGGTCATGACGGAGCACAAGTACTGCATGGACTTCTCCATTGCCTGCCCATGGCTGCTCAAGCCCTCAGGGAACTCCGGCAAACAGAAACTTATCTGTTTCTGGTTCTTGAGAAAGGCCCTGCTTGTCTGTGACACCTGAGGTCCAACAGCCTCATCCAGCGAAGCATCGCTGTGTCTGTCCTCTGAGGGGGAATGCCCACAGTTGACTCTGCCTCACCCTCTTCCTCCTGCTCGCATGTGATGTGAGGTTCACCCAGTGCTTCCCTCTCTCTGCTAGTCTGTACCAAAGTGAGTGTCTCAGCGCTGGTGGAGTGTGCCAAGGTGGGATGTGACAGTGAAAGTTCCATAGACACTCCCCCCATCCATGGATAAGGGCCCTGATATGGCAGGTTCACTTTGATGCCTCATTGCAACTGGCCCTGTGGGAGACAGAAGAGAATGATGATGAGAAACGGCTTTACTCAACAAATGCCCCGGTATAACCATCCCCTTAGATGACACTGTTCTTAGTCCATAGATTGCATTGGGTAGGAGTCTCCTCTTTCACCTCAGGAAAGAGCTAACCAATGACCCTGTTGTTCACGGCCTCCCGTCTTGCCATCCCTCACCAAATGGCTCTTTGGCACCCTGGCAATCTCCAGCGCCACCTCCTCCACTGCTGTCAGTATGTGAAGCAGGGCCACTCCACTTTGCATTTTGGCTATTTTCTTCGTATTATGGACTCTCTTTTCCAGGATGAGAGGAGAATGATTCATCAGTCGGCTGCCCTCCCTCATCTCTTCCAACATGACATGCAAGTGGGCTGATGTTCCCCTCAGTGATGTCCCCATCTGAATGTGGTCCCATATGTGAGGGTGGCAGTGTCTCTGAGTACAGAGTGTTGGCCAGGGGCTGCAAGAAGTACAGAGTCTGTTACAAACTGTTGAATTGCTTGTGAACTGAAGTAACCTGAGCTCAGACACTGTTGGATTGCTTGTGAACTAAAGTAACCTCTGCTCAGACACTGGCCTGTGCTGGTAAAAACCAGTTTGAACTAATTAATTTATGTGAAAGACAAGGGAGAGATCACAGGATTAGAGCCTTATTTGGACACGGAGTGATACTGGGGTCTTTGGACCTGGGCCAATAAGGAGAAGATATGAACGAGGTGAGCAGGCCTAAACCAACAGGAAAGACACAGCACAGCTCGAAGAGATAAGAAAGAGAATAAGTATGGAGAATCTCAGGCATTGAGCCAGCGAGAAACTCTGGAGACCAACCATCGCGGAAGTGGAAGACCCTGCGTCAGCAATGCGGCGACGACGTAAAAGAGAGAGAGAGAACGGAACACCTGGCCAGCATCAGCTCTCCCCTTTTTTGGGTATGATCCTTTGTTTTCTGTGACTAGATCAGGGAAATGTCAGAGGAACCTAGTGGGTGTGCTTATCGGTTCTAGTTAGCTTTGTTATTAACTGTATAACCCAGTTTGAGTTGCATGCTTTTGTCTAACCAAGTGTATAAGCCTTATTCTTACATTGTACAACAACGTGAATAAAGTAAATTGATAATTAAAGAAAGGACTGAGTTTCCTCCTCTTTGTACTAAGCCATTAACCCTAGCCAGTGGATTAGGGGGAGGGTGGCTCTCCTGTAACCCCGATATCCCAAACACCCAGCCTGAGCCTGAATTAAGAGGACTTAGTCCCACGTGACGGCCAGGATCAAGTGGGTGAAGGGAATAAAGGGGCCAAGGGGGAGTTGACTCCACGCCACAGTTTACAAGAGCGTTCACTTACTCTAACAACATGAGGGAGAACTATGGGCATTCTATGAGGTCAGCTTGTATGCATTCTGGTACTTAAAAGAGTTGGTGCCCAATGAACTGGGTGCCGCTGGCCACTCACTTAACTGGACTGCAAGAGGTCATTGAATCATTTCCTGCACTGGACCCAGGTCCTTCTTGTGGGTCGCTGGCTGCTGACCTCTGTGGCCACCTCCATCCACATCTTCTTGGTCACGGTAGGCAGATTCCTCCTCCCTGAGGCTGGGTAAAAGATGTCACCCCTTTCGGAGACAGCATCAATGGGAGCCTCCAGAGAGGCATCATAAAACGGGGTGCTGCCCAGAGCCTCGTGCCCCACACCAACACAGGCCCTCCAAGCTTCCTGGTGATGCATCTGTAATGACAACAGTGATGGTTGTTACTGGCCTTTAAAAATTGCAGTCAATGACCTGTTTCCACCTCCAAAACCTCTAATTGGGCACCGAACTCGCTACCAGACCAATTACTCGGTTTGCATTTTAAAGTAATACTGCCTCAGGGGAAGGGACCCGGAAATGCTCCAGGCATCAGGTTCCCAACCCCAGAATGAAAATCCAGCCTAAGGGGTCAGTTGCTAGCCCTTGCACCACTATCCTTTGTTGTCTACCATTGAATCATCTGTCAATCCATATTCATACATTTCCATCTATCCCATCTGCTAGGACCAATGTAGCAGCCTATTATGTGGGGTGATTCTTGAAATGGAAATTCAGGTAGATAACACCCACTGTGTTTTGCCTATCTACTAGGTCTGTTATCTCCTCAAAGAAATCCAAAAAATTAGTCAAGTATGACCTTCCTCTCTTAAAACTATGCTGACTGTTTCAGATGAGCTAATGCCCCTCAAGATGCTTCCTCATATTATCCATCATAATACTTTCAAATACTTTCCCAACAGTGGAAGTAAAACTTACAGTTTTATACTCTAAATTACAGAAGTAAATTATACAGACATGGTCTACACTAACAAAATGTAATTATAAACCAATTGTAAGAAACTCTTCACAAAAAATGATCATACATTGAACTAACTGATGAAGCAGAGACACCAAATATCTTGGAATCATTTAAGAAATAATTACCAGAAGGTGCGGGTAGGAGGGTGGGAGAGGGAAGAGACAGTAAGGTCTTTCTGGGTGGATAAATTATGAGCTGAATTGCTCTCCTCATCTATAACCGTCAAAGTCATTTGGCGGAATGCCTCATCACCAGAACTTTCAAACAAGCACCAAGACGTAGCTTGGCTGGTGGTGAGAAGGGCCCTCCCCGTCAGATCCTTCATGCACACCCGAAGTCTCGCCCCCTCCGCACAGTGCCCCCGCGTTGGCTGTGGTGGGGAAGAGACGGTCGCCCACCTCCTCCTGGAATGTGCCTTTGCAAAGCAGGTGTGGAAAGAGATGCAGTGGTTTTTGTCAAGGTTCATCCCAAGCAGCTCTGTAACACAGGAGTCTGTGCTCTACGGGCTGTTCCCAGGGACGCACACCGAGACAAACATCAACTGCTGCTGGAGGGCTATCAATTCGGTGAAAGACGCCCTTTGGTCTGCCCGAAACTTGCTGGTCTTCCAGCGCAAAGAGTTGTCCACCGCCGAATGTTGCAGACTGGCACATTCCAAGGTCCAGGACTACGTGCTGAGGGACGCACTAAGGCTTGGGGCAGCCGCAGCAAAGGCTCAATGGGGAAAGACCACAGTGTAAGGTTCCCCCACCAAGCTGGACTGAGGGGCTGGATCCATGGGAAACCCCTCGAACTGTATCGTTAATATTCTCAATTGCTGTAAATGTAAAACTGTAATTGACATGACAATTGTGAAACAGAAGGGTTGGGAAGAAACTCATGACAGTATTGAAAGAAACTGATCTCTTTTGCAATGTTTGTATTTTTTGGTGTGGTTTGGAAACTGTTTGGCAATGTAATTTTTACAGATTTTTATGAATAAAGTATATTTTGGAAAAAAAAATAATTATCTGGTGATCTTCTGAAAACAAGTCACGGGAAAGAAACAATTGCATACAAGGAGCATCAACGGTCAGTGGGTCAATTCGTGGCTGCCATGCAATTCAACCAGCTGCCTCCTACTCATTGTGGGTTCGCTGGTGCACCTGCAGCCTATTAGAGGTAAAGAAATGCCCCTGACAATACCCATAAAAGGACTTAGAATTGCTACAGCCAATTCTTTCACAGGCCTGAGATGAAAGTTGTCAGAGGCAGGAGTCTTATCTACCTTAAGCTTCATACAACCTCCCCAATATGCCCTCTCTTGTGATTTAAATTTTTTCAGTCTACATTCAACATTAAACTATACTCTCAGTTCTGGCACTTTCTGCTCATTTATTTTATGAATAACAGTTAAGTATTTCAGCATTTTCTCTATCTTCAGACACCATTTCCCTATTGTCATTTTGTAATGGGCCTCTTTGCATCTTTTGTTTAATCCTGACATACTTGAAGAATGTGTCACCATTTTGCTTTTTGCTTCCAACTAGTTTTTCCTGGTGATCTCTCTTTGCAGCTCTTACCAGTTTCTTGGCATTCCTCAGCCTATCTTTGTAGACCTCTCTATTCTTTTCCTTTCCTGAGCATTTGAGATTATTTTTCTTTCTCTCCATGATGCCTTTCATAACTGAATGTAAGGACATTATCATTATGCAATCTCAAATGTTTCTTTCCTTCTACTTTGTTTTATGTTTCAACTTCATTTATTAAAACTAAATTCAAAACGCACTACACTTTGTGGTTTCCTTAATGTTTAGGAATGAGTCCTCACAATTTCGATAAATTCTTGTAATACGTTCTTTATGTTGTCTGATGCAACATAAATGAGATGCGCATTAGTATATTAAGATCTTAAAGGGACATCACTCTTAAAGCGATCATGCAACAATTCTCAATCCCATGTGACTGTCCCATTGTCACTCCAGTCAATATGAAGATTGAAATCCCCAGGAGTACTACTGAATACTTGCCACTCATCTGTCTTATCATCTCCAACATAACTTAGATCAGAGTCCCTTTGATTTTTTGGTGGCCTGTATCATAGTCCTAGTATTAACTTTTTCTCCCTTTACTATCCTTTAATTTTAACCAAAGAGAGTCAGTACAACTTCCAGTATAGAATTACATTGTAAGTAGCTTCTCTAACAAATGATGCTGCTCCACCTCATGCCTTACCTTCCCATAGAAAAGTTACAGCACAGAAAGAGGCCAGTCCTTCCTAAAAGACCAAAACACCTCCATTTACTTACATTTGATTTAACCAAGTTTCAGTCATTCCTACAACATCTATTTCCTCCCTTTCGCAGCATTTCTCGCCCAACAAAAACAGATGGGAGCCTTATTAGTCCAGGGTCCGATAATGTGGGTTTAAAGTACTAATGTGTAAGAGCTTGCAACATACTGCGTGGGTTTCCGCCGGGTGCTCTGGTTTCCTTCCACAGCCAAAAACTTGCAGGTTGATGGGTAAATTGGCCATTGTAAATTGCCCCTAGTGTAGGTAGGTAGTAGGAGAATGTGGTAGGGAATATGGGATTAATGCAGGATTAGTATAAATGGGTGGTTGTTGTTGGCACAGACTCGGTGGGCTGAAGGGCCTGTTTCAGTGCTGTATCTCTCTATGACTCTGACTCTATAATCTATACATGATCTGTTCATTGTCACAGAGTGACCTTACCAGCTGGGCTGTTGAAGGGCACCCAGGAAAGGTATAAAAAAGATTTATAAACAATTTTTCTGTAGAAAAATTGATCACACCAAAATAGCCAACTATCCAGACCCCTCCTTGAGATCACTTCTTCTACCTTATAAGTTACCCGCAATCTTTACCTGCAGTACAAGAACAGAATTCATAATTTTATTGCAATTTGCCAATCCTGCTTGTTCAAACTCATTAACTCCCTTAACAATGGATCTACTTGCTTAATAGCCAGTAATATGAAAAATTGTCTGTCTAAAGACACTTATGACAATTAAGACAGACTAACCATATCAGTGTATAGAATCATAGAATGGTTACAGCACAGAAGGAAGCTATTTGTCCTGTTGAGTCCATGCTGACTCTTTGCCAGATCAATTCAGCTAGTCTCACTGCCCCACCCTTTCCCAGTAACCTTGCACATTTTTTATCTTCGGGTGCTTATCCAATTCCCTTTTGAAAGCCACAATTGAATCTGCCTCCACCACACTCTTAGGCAGTGTATTCCAGAGCCTAATTACTCAATGCACAAAAAAGTATTTTTCATGTCACCTTTGGTTCATATTTCAATAACCTTCAATCTGTGTCCTCTGGTTCTTGACCCCTGCATCAAAGGGAACAGTTTTTCCCTCTCTACTCTGTCTAGACCCCTCATGATTTTGAACACCTCTATCAAATCTCCCCTCAACCTTTTCTGCTCTACGAAGAACAACCAACCCCAGCTTCTCCAATCTATCCACGTAACTGAAGTCCCTCATTCCTAGAACCATTCTCATAAGTCTTTCCTGCACCCTGTATAAAGCCTTCACATCCTTCCTAAAGTGCATTGCCCAGAATTGGGCACAATACTCCAGTTGAGGTTAAACCAGTGTTCTATAAAGGGTCATCATAGCTTCCTTGCCTTTGTACTCTATGCCTGGATTTATAAAACCAGGATCCTGTATGCCTTTTCAATCCCACTTTCTCAACCTACCCTGCCACCTTCAGCGATTTGTGCACATATGGCGCCCAGGTCTCTCTGTTCTTGCACTCCTTTTAGAATTGTACCCTCTAGTTTATATTGCCTCTCCTGGGGCTGCATTTTGAAAGCCCACTGCCAAAATATGAGGCGGGTGAAAAACATGGCGGCCTGCACTCATGGAGCGCACGTCGCAAAGCCACCGCGATTCCAAATGTGGCGGCTCATTAGCATGGCCAGGGCGGCCGACCGCCCCTCCCAATGACGAGGAGGGGGCAGACAGACTGTCCCCGGCAACGGTGTCCAGCACCACTGCACCGGCGAGGGCGCCATTTTTTAACGGTCTTACAGCCCTAAATGGCCATTTAAATTTTTAAAGACACAGTGAATGTAAAGGTAATAAAAATGAATGAAAAAATCTTTCAAGCCCTCTCCCACCCCTCCAATGGCATTATACATAATTGCTGCCCTTTCGCTGCTACCTCCCCCACCCCCGCATACCTACTGTGAATATATGACCTTCTTCCCCACCCCAAAGTTCAGAACCTTTGTCCTTTACTCCTTCCCATCACCCCCCAAACCAAGCCGAAGAGTTTTTTCCCACTCCCCCTTTCCCACACTGAGAGAAGTACTTCCTCCCCCCTCCCCACAGGAGTCGCGCCTTGTTTCCCTGGATGGGGATTCGAAGGCGCGGCATTGCTGGCCGCTAGGCTGACGATCGGTGCGGCAAATAAGGAGGCAACAGGACCTTCATCAATTCAGGGAGGTTAATTTATTTATGTATGGAAATCGTGGTCCTATCGCCGAGTGGTGGTGGTGGGGGGGGTGGGGTGTCGCCACAAGGCCTCTCTGCCTCCATTGAGATCGGGCTGCGCCCTGCCAGTGTCAGGGTCAGTGGTGGGCCTCATCCGTAGCGATCTTCATGTCCTGCCCCACCACCATTCCTGGCGTTGGGTACCCTTCAAAATCCAGCCCCTTATTTTTCCTACTTCACATTTCTCTGCATTAAATTTCATCTGCCATTTATCGGCCCATTGCACCAGTTTATGTATGTCCTCTTGAAGTCTATCACTATCCTCCTCACAATCCACAATTTGTCTTGGACAAAACTTGGAAGTATTTTCTTGTAAAATTCCCCAACATAACTGATTTTCTTGCATCACAAATCCCTTTGACATTCATTGAATATTTCATTTTCAAATTAAGCCTTCAAATTGTTTTGGAACTGGAATTTGTACTCCCAGATTCCCCAGCTATGGCAGAAACACTTCTTCCCTTGTTAGAAAAATAGATAACAGATCTAGCACTGTAAGCAGACCAGCTGAAACTTAATGTATACAATTAGATTTGGTAGATTGAGATGAATTGACACCTAGATAAGCCTAAAAGATTCCAACAGTAATCATCATTTTCACTAAAACTGTGATCACCAGAAAACTTGTTTTCCCAAAGCAGTCTTCAGAATCTTGAGAGAGGTTTCTTGTTTTTATTTCAGATTTCCAGCATCCGCAGTACTTTGCTTTTATTTTACTTTAAGCTGTTTGCTTGAACAACTTATATTTCTGGAGGTATGGGCTGATGCTTCCATATTTGGAGATAACTCATCTTGCTCCATTTCCTGTTCATACCCTAATTTTCCATTATTCTTCTACACTTCAGTGTTGCAGCAAATACTTAAGACCTGGTTCAAACAGGCCTTATTAATGTTCACAATTCATCCATGAAATTGGAGTGGAAAGCAGGTGGAGTGACTGATAACGCCTTTAATTAATGCGTGCGCAAAGTAAAAAAAAATCTTGCAGAATGACGCTGTGTGCAAATATATGTGAAGAAAACCACGCCATGCAAATGCATAGCAAAACAATGTTAACATTTTCCAAACATCAAGTGCACTTCAATATGTGTAACATATAATTCTTCTAGTGCCAAAAAGAAAAAAAAATATATATAACCCGAGTGCCTAAGCTCATGACACATTACTTAAACTGTCCTTACAGAACTGAAAAGAAGTACATATCGTTAGATATTCAAACGTAGGAATAGAAATTGGTATGCAATGTGCCTATTTCTCAGGTGTAAAATGGAGCAGTACATAACAATTTGGCAGTGACGTTGTGGTCAATCTACGCAGGCATTAGTTCTGCTGTCGAATCAATTTGGCATTTTATTTAGGCGTCTGGGTCTTAAATGATTCTTCGTAGCCCCCTGCTGTCAACTCCAAGTAAGTTTTTAAAAAATGTCTGAAAAGCCTATCCTGTGGATTTAGCAGGAGCAGCAGTATGCCTCATGCCTCCACCTCCCCAGGAGATGCCATTGCTTCTATCCCTCCAACCATAGCCAACCCCAATATCCCCTTCCTGAACTTACTTGAGGGCCATAGTTGACGAGGCAGACAACATGACATTGATGTCTTTGCTCAGGCAAGAAGCCTATGGGAGTGCGACCAGTGCTGGTAGCCCATGTTGAGTATGCTGATGAGGCACGAGGACCAATTTGCATCGATCCTCGGGCCTCTTGGTACAGGTAGATATGAATCGTGCCTGCTGAATATGGGCCATAGTGTTGCTCCAAAATTAAAAAGAAAGGTTACCTATGTAATCTGCTGCATAATCAACATTTAATCATCACATTAAACATTTGTAATGCATCATGTCAATAAAAGACATAATAGTCATTTGGTAGTACAGAACTTGAGTATTGCTGAAAATAGAGACATGTCGTTGCAGCTTTTCATCTTGCACTCATCAGGACAATCTGCAAGATACCAATGTAAATTTAAACCAGGCAGCTGCTTGGTTTAAGTTTAAATTTCAAACAAAGCTTGGCAGTTAACTGTCAGTCACTGTAAACTGGTGCATTCTCCATGGCAATGCCTCTACCAATCAGAGTTTACTTGCCAACCAATCAGCACTCTCTTCCCATACAGTATAAAGTTGTTGTTTTCCCTTACATTGGTATCTTGAGGATTGTCCTGATGAGTGCAAGACGAAAAGCTTCGACAACTTGTCTCTATTTTCAGCAAAAGACATAATGCTTTACGGGAATCAAACAGCACATTTTACACAATCTACATACTACACTCAACTGCTTTATTTTCTGATAACATTAATTATCCTTCCAGCTGCCTTATTTATTTGAATAATCTTTTCAATGAGCCAACAAGATGCCACCTCAGTTTGAAATGCTAAAGAGCACTTAAAGAAAAAATAAATAATTACATAAGACCTTCATTGTAGCAACCTGATAATGTGATTTCATGCAGGTTATTCTGTATTCAATCACTCTCAGTTCTTTTTTCTGTTACTGAATGTAGAGACACTGACCTTGACAACATGACTTGAATGCAGACAGTAAGCCATTGTGAGTAAGATATAAAGCTCCTGTTAATTGAAAATATATATACCAGAGCAGAGTCTAGAATTTGTTGAACTAAAAGGTATGCTGTGATTAGAGACTGTTAAAGAGCATTAATTGGTGTATATATTATTTGCTTTGGTAAATATTACTTAAACATAATTCAGTACAGCTAAGTTTGACTTTTTGAACATAGGAAGAACATAGCAAGATTGGATCAGGAGTAGGCCATTTACCCTCTGATCCTGTTGTGCCATTCAATTTTATGGCGACTGATCTGCACCTCAACTCCATTTAGCCCCCTTTGCTCCATGTCCGTCAGTAAACTAAACCTATCAAAAATCTAACCATCACAGCCATGAAAATTTCATTTGATCCAGCATCAACAGCCTTTTTGAGGAGAGAATTCCAGATTTCACTCCTTAAGTGCCTCTGATTTTAAGATTATACTCATTTACTCTGTATTTCCCATCGAGGAAATCATTTCTCTGTATCTACTCTATTGAATCGCTTTCTTATTTTAAAGACCTCAAATAGATCTGTCCTCTGCCATTTAAACTCCAGAAATATAAGCTAAGTTTAGACAACCAGTTCTTGCAATTTAACACTTTCAACCCTGATATAGTTTTGGTGATTGGGCACTGTATGCCCTCCTGAGATGTGGTGCTCAGACTGAACCCAGCACTCCAGACAGGGTCTGAAAAAAATATCTGTATAACTGAAGTGTCACTTTCTCACTTTTGTATTCCAAACTCCTTGAAATAACGACCAACATTTCATTTGCTTTATTGATTATTTCTTGTACCTGTGTATTAGCTTTTAGTGATTTCTGTACCTGAATACCTAAATTATTTTGCTTCTTCATAGTTCTTAGTCGTTCACCATGAAGAAAATATTTGGATTTGTCTTCCTTGGGTCCATAGTGAACTCCATCTGCCATGGTTTTGCCCACTCACTTACTCTATGTCCCTTTGTAACATCTTGCTCCGATCTATACAACTACTGTGCTCCTAACATTGTATAATCTGAAAACTTAGCTATACAGCTCTCTACTCCTACATATATTACTATATACTATATATGGTAAAAAAAACTGACACTCCAGCACAATAGATTTCAGCTGTAGCTCAGTGGTTGTATTTTCACCTCCTGGTCAGAAGATTATGGGTTTAAGTCCCGTTACAAGAGACTTGAGCACAAAGTTGAGGCTGACACCTGAGTGCAGTGCTGATATGGTGCTGCAGTGTCACAGGTGTCATCTTTCAGATGAGATGTTAAACTGAAGCTCTGTCTGCCCTGTCAGGTGGATGTAAAAGATCCCATGGACTATTCAGAAAAGAGCATGGAAATTCATCCGATGTCTTGGTCAATATTTATCCCCACACCAATATCAGTAAAAC
Source organism: Heterodontus francisci (assembly GCF_036365525.1). NCBI lineage: Eukaryota > Metazoa > Chordata > Chondrichthyes > Heterodontiformes > Heterodontidae > Heterodontus > Heterodontus francisci. The sequence goes on from NC_090387.1 coordinate 45,338,478, forward strand.
AGATTGGCCACAAATCTGTCTCTGTAGCATCGTTGGTTTCAATACTATGGGAACTCAGAAATGATAAAAATGGTGGAAGGCCCGCTTCTGGCCACTGATCACCATGTTAGGAGGGGCAATAGTGCAAGCACCAGAAGCATGCAGAGTGGGCAGATCATGACAGAGGTCAGTGTCTAATGCTGATTGGGTGCCTGACCTACCATTTAGAACCTCACTGGTCCAGTTAACACTCTTGCTTAAACACACATCATGCATTTAGCTGCAAGAGGGACTCTCCTGACCTTCCTCCCCCACCACCCCCCACCCCAACTGCCACCCTATTAGCACAGGCAATTGAGAGGAAAAGCTGTGGACAGAGGGAGGAGGAGGAGGGTTCTCATTAGATGGTCATACTTGTTGTGATATTGCTTTAATTGCTTTAATACTAGTTAACATACTATTGAATATATATATAGTTTAGTATACATCATCACAGGAAGTGATGCAAGTTAACATGTGATACAGTAGTTTGAGCAATGTTAGTCAGCAGGTAGCACATATATTGAAGAGTGCGCCTAGAATCCTGTTATTCTTCAACAAAGAACCCTTTGTTTAGTTTCCCAATAATTGTTGTAGTGTTTGGTAGGTTTGTATTAAGAGCCAATAGCACAATATGATGGCAGTGATGAGGATGTGCACAATGTGCTAGCAGTGGTGTTCGACACAGGGAATTTAATTAAATTATTCCAATCAATATTTGGGTAAAATAAAGGGTAAGCAGCGGGAGGAATTTCTGACATGTGTTCAGGAGAACTTTTTTGATCAGTATGTCCTCAACCCAACTAGAAAAGAGGCACTGCTGGATTTGGAAATGAGGTGGATCAAGTGGACCAGGTGTCTGTGGGAGAGCACTTGGGTAGAGTGATAATTGTATCTTAAGGTTTAGACTAGTAATGCAGAAAAGCAAGGAACAAAATAAGGTAGAATGTCTAGATTGGAAGAGGACTAATTTCAACATGATGAGAAGGGATCTAGCCAGGGTAGATGGAATCAAAGACTGACAGGAAGAGCTGTATTGGAACAATGGGTTATCTTTAATGCATCAGCCACATAACTGGAATAAAAACAAGAAATGCTGGAACCACTCAGCAGGTCTGGCAGCATCTGTGGAAAGAGAAGCAGAGTTAACGTTTCGGGTCAGTGACCCTTCATCGGAGCCACATAACTGTCATGCATTCAGAGATACCTGCAAGGCATGTGGTCTAAAAGGATACTGGGAAAGACTGTGTAGAAAATCTGGCAGCGAAGAAGTGGCCAGAAGACACAGCAAGCCACAGTTCAATAACAAAAAGGTGCTACCGAGCAGCAAGAATAAAAACGAGTTTGCCAAGTGCCATTTAAAGCATAGGCACATCCACAAGGTAGGCATAGACATGGACAGCAAAGAAAGCACCAAAATAGGCAAACTCAAGCTAGAAAGTGAACAAGCTTTCCATGCAGTGACAGTTACACTACTGGAAGCTTTCACCACAGTTGAAATTACATGTCCTAACAAAAGTGGCTAGCACAAGCTATGATTGAAGATAGATACTGGGGCAAGCTCCAACAATTTGCCACTGCGGATACTCAAAGACATGTACCTAGCAAAGTGGGAGCCAATGTTACAGCCAATAAGAGCTAGTCTCACTGCATATAATAGTTCACCAATCTACTGCATGGGAGCATTGACATTGGAGTGCAAATATGGAAGTTCTGCATGATCGCCACAAATCTTCTATGCTGTTGACACCAATGGTCCAGCAGTAGCCGGACTGCCAGCTTGCGGTGAACCTCAGATCGTGATGATTCATGAGATCAGTAAAGCGCCAATGCTGGATAATCACGGCAAGTGTGAACCCATTGAGTCCATTCAAGATTTGCAATAGAAATATCCAGATAGATTTGACACTGTGGGCAGTTTTAAAGGAGATGCCATTCTTCATCTGAAAGATGATGCAGTTCCTCCCATAAATCTACCATGGAAGTACAGTGTCCACATAAAGGACAAACTAAAAGCTGAGCTTGACACAATGGAACAATAAGAGATTAATTGCTGTGATCAGAAACACACAGATTGGTGTAGCTCTATAACCATTGTAATTGTTATGACGGAGGCGGGAGGAGTGCACTGTCTTTTCAAGTTCCACTTCTTCACAGGTCAGAACATATATTTAAATGTTTGCATCAGTACTTTGCATCAGTATTCACCAAAGAGAAGGACTTGGTGGATGATGAGTCTAGGGAAGGGAGTGTAGATAGTCTGGGTCATGTTGTTATCAAAAAGGAGGAGGTGTTGGACGTCTTGCAAAGCATTAAGCGAGATAAGTCCCCAGGGCCTGATGGGATCTACCCCAGAATACTGAGGGAGGCAAGGGAAGAAATTTCTGGGGCCTTGACAGAAATTTTTGTATCCTCATTGGCTACAGTTGAGGACCTTGAGAGCCAAGGTCTTCTCAAAGTTGGATGCAAAACATGGTTACTGGTTGGTGCATCTTTCCGAGGGTTCACAGGAACTAACAACTTTCAGAACATATGGGAGGTATTGCTTCCTATGGTTACTATTCAGTCTGTCAGCGGATCTAGACCTGTTCCAACAGCATATGGATCGCATTACCAAGAGTGTTTCTGGCTGTGTTTGCATTGCCATTGACATCGCAGTCCTGGGAAGTACCAGAGCATGACAAGAATCCTCACATTCTAGTGGAGATGGCTGGGCAAGAAGGTCTCATGTTTAATCGCATAAAATGTGCTATCAATGTGAGCCATATTAATTTTTTCAGTTCAATCTATTCTGACACTGGAATATGACCAGATCCCAGTAAAGTTGAGGATGTACATTCAATGCCTACTCCTCAAGATAAAGAAGATTTACAGAGGTGTTTAAGCCTGTTTAATTTCTTAGCACCATATATCTTGAATTTCTCTGAGAAAGCATCATCACTGCGTGAACTTCTCAAGAAAGATATGCCATTCTTTTTGCAAGAAGATCTTACGCTCACATTCGATTTGTTAAAACCATCACTTTCTGTTAAAGCATGTTTACAATACTATGATCCAGTTGAGGACTGGAGAATAGCCAATGTTGTTCCTTTGTTTAAGAAGGGTAGCAAGGATAATCCGGGAAATTATAGGCCAGTGAGCCTTACGTCAGTGGTAGGGAAATTATTAGAGAGGATTCTTCGGGACAGGATTTACTCCCATTTGGAAACAAATGAACTTATTAGCAAGAGGCAGCATGGTTTTGTAAACGAGAGGTCGTGTCTCACTAACTTGATTGAGTTTTTTGAGGAAATGACGAAGATGATTGATGAAGGAAGGGCAGTGGATGTTGTCTATATGGACTTCAGTAAAGCCTTTGACAAGGTCCCTCATGGCAGACTGGTACAAAAGGTGAAATCACACGGGATCAGAGGTGAGCTGGCAAGATGAATACAGAACTGGCTCGGTCATAGAAGACAGAGGGTAGCGGTGGAAGGGTGCTTTTCTGAATGAAGGACTGTGACTAGTGGTGTTCTGCAGGGATCAGTGCTGGGACCTTTGCTGTTTGTAGTATATATAAATGATTTGGAGGAAAATGTAGCTGGTCTGATTAGTAAGTTAGCGGACGACACAAAGGTTGGTGGAGTTGTGGATCATGATGAGGATTGTCAGAGGATACAGCAGGATATAGATCGGTTGGAGATTTGGGCGGAGAAATAGCAGATGGAGTTTAATCCGGACAAATGTGAGGTAATGCATTTTGGAAGATCTAATACAGGTGGGAAGTATACAGCAAATGGCAGAACCCGTAGGAGTATTGACAGGCAGAGAGATCTGGGCGTACAGGTCCACAGGTCACTGAAAGTGGCAACGCAGGTGGATATGGTAGTCAAGAAGGCATACGGCATGCTTGCCTTCATTGGTTGGGGCATAGAGTATGAAAATTGGCAAGTCATGCTGCAGCTGTACAGAACATTAGTTAGGCCACACTTAGAATATTGTGTGCAATTGTGGTCGCCATACAAAAATAAGGACGTGGAGGCTTTGGAGAGGGTACAGAAGAGGTTTACCAGGATGTTGCCTGGTCTGGAGGGCATTAGATATGAGGAGAGACTGGATAAACTCGGATTGTTTTCACTGGAACGACGGAGGTAGAGGGGTGACATGATAGAGGTTTACAAAGTTATGAGTGGCATGGACAGAGTGGATAGTCAGAAGCTTTTTCCCAGGGTGAAAGAGCCAGTTACTGGGGGACATAGGTTTAAGGTGTGAGGGGCAAAGTTTAGAGGGGATGTGTGAGGCAAGTTCTTTACACAGAGGGTGGTGAGTGCCTGGAACTTTCTGCCGGGGGAGGTGATGGATGTAGGTACGATAGCGACGTTTAAGAGGCATCTTGACAAATACATGAATGCAATGGGAATAGAGGGATACGGTCCCCAGAAGTGCAGAAGGTTTTAGTTTAGACAGGCATCAAGACCGGCGCAGGCTTGGAGGGCCGAATGGCGTGTTCCTGTGCTGTACTGTTCTTTGTTCTTTGTTTACCCAGTTACCGATACGGTCAATCATAGACTCTACTCTTTATCCCTGAATAAAAATACACCAACCAGGTTTCTTTAATAAACAACAAAATTATCAGTTTATTATAAAACAAGTAACGAAGCAAAGCATTAACACACAGATTGAAATATGAATGTTCCCATCTACCTTAACCCCTCGCACACACACACCAGTTAACCGAAAAATAGAGATTTTTTTCTTTCGAGCTCTGTTACAAAAAAACGGACAAACAAGAATACTTTGGCTAAATACTTATTAATTCTTGAAGAAAAAAAAGAGAAGATTTGGAAAGATGTCAGTTGTTCCTTTTTAGTTTGGCATCCCAAGTGTGCGTAGACAGCTGTCACTGGGATCTTTCTGGAACAGTTTTTTCAGGTGACGTTGAAGATCAGTTTTGCAGGCTTTCCAGGAGAAATGCGGATACAGGGGTTTCTGGCAGGTTTTTCAGGAGAAATGCAGCATCAGTTTCTCTATTTCTTACACTTGATTCTCAGGAAGTGCTCAAAGAGTTGGAAGAGGGTGAGCTGATGGTGGCTGCTGTCTTGGCTGGTTTTCTCCAACTGTGTGCAAAACAGTTCCCATCCCAACTCACTGTCCAAAGTGAAACCAAAAACAACTTCAAGAGTCAAGCCTCCTGACTCCTATAAATCTTGACCTGTCACGTCTCTGTATTTATCTGAAGACAAGTGACTTCCAGTAAATTTTGTTTTCAAACAAGGCCTCTCAGTGTCCTTTCAATGACCCCTGAGAAAAAAAAAAACATCCTTGGAAGCCTTTTCAGTTTTCCCAAATAAAACAATGTCCATAATTCTAAAATACATGAGTTCTCAAAAAAAACTTAACAAAAAATATAGAAGCACCATCATAACATAATAAAGATGGTACCATTAGAGTATTCTTGGATCTCAGAAGATTAAATCGAGCACTCAAAAGGTGTCCTCACAAGACTCCTATTTTCGAGGAGCTCAACCTAAGGTTTGCTAGAGCCAAGGTCTTCTCAAAGTTGGATGCAAAACATGGTTACTGGTTGGTGCATCTTTCCGAGGGTTCACAGGAACTAACAACTTTCAGAACATATGGGAGGTATTGCTTCCTATGGTTACTATTCAGTCTGTCAGCGGATCTAGACCTGTTCCAACAGCATATGGATCGCATTACCAAGAGTGTTTCTGGCTGTGTTTGCATTGCCGTTGACATCGCAGTCCTGGGAAGTACCAGAGCATGACAAGAATCCTCACATTCTAGTGGAGATGGCTGGGCAAGAAGGTCTCATGTTTAATCGCATAAAATGTGCTATCAATGTGAGCCATATTAATTTTTTCAGTTCAATCTATTCTGACACTGGAATATGACCAGATCCCAGTAAAGTTGAGGATGTACATTCAATGCCTACTCCTCAAGATAAAGAAGATTTACAGAGGTGTTTAAGCCTGTTTAATTTCTTAGCACCATATATCTTGAATTTCTCTGAGAAAGCATCATCACTGCGTGAACTTCTCAAGAAAGATATGCCATTCTTTTTGCAAGAAGATCTTACGCTCACATTCGATTTGTTAAAACCATCACTTTCTGTTAAAGCATGTTTACAATACTATGATCCAAGGAAAAAACTACACTCAAAATAGATGCTTCACAAAAGGGTCTCAGAGCATGTATGTTACAGGAAGTTAGACCAATTGCAATAATTTCTAAAAGTTTGTCACCCACTCAGGTGAACTATTCAAACATAGAATGAGAAACATTGGCACTAATGTTCAGTATTACCAGATTCTAAACGTACCTATTTGGAAAACACTTTGTTGTCAAGACTAATCGCAAGCTGTTAACAATGATTCGGCAAAAAACACTCACCAGCATGCCACCTCGACTCCAAAGACAGCTAATCAAGGTACAGGAGTATGATTGTGAGGTCCGATATAAAGCTGGAAACCTCATGGTTCCGTCTGACACATTGAGCAGGCTACCCAAACAGAAGAAGGCAGCAGATATACTGTTGAATGTCCAAGCGGATGAAGTAGATGTGGAACTGGATGTGTACAACATTGACCTAATGTGATTTGAACAGAACAATCGTGAAGAGCTCCAAAGAGAGACTTCCAGAGATTCGGTCCCTAGGGCATGAAGGCAGCTCATCATCAGTGGATGGCCAGATACAATGCAAAAGGTGCCCACAGACCTCAGAACCTTTTGGCCATATCCTTACCCAATTACATGATGGTCATATGGGCATTGAAAGATCAAGATGACTTGCACATGGGACTGTTACTGGCCAGGGATCAATAATGACATAGAACGAGCAGTGAGGATGTGTGATGCATGTCAAAAGCATGAGCTCGGTCAACATAGACAGCCACTCCGTCCTCATGATGTTCCATCACATCCATGGTCAAGAATAGCTGCCGACTTATTTACTGTCGGGTCTGATGACTTCTTATTTATTACCGACTACTTCTCCAAATTTCCTGTCATTCAACTGAGCGATACATCAAGTGCATCGATAGCAAATACGAGTGCAGTTTTCAGTCTCTTTGTTTCTCCGGAGAAGATAGAGATGGATAACAGTCCGCAGTACACTGGTAAGCCATTTCAAGACATGCACAAAGTGGGCTGTAAATCACATTACGTCATCTCCACACTATCCAAGGTCAAATGGACTAACAGAAAGGATGGTGAGGACAGTAAAATCACTAAACTTGAAATGTAAGAGAGACTGATCAAGACATTCAAATAGCAATATTGCACCTGTGATACAGGATTACCATCCCCAGCTGAGATCATGTTCGGAAGGCAAGTCAGGACAACTCTTCCGAGTCATCATCTGATCAGATCGCGGTCAGTCCAAGAGCCATTATTGGTAAGACAAGAGAAAGTAAAAATCATACATGACAACAGCAACCATCTTCAGCCAGAACAAACAAAGAGCAAAGAACAGTACAGCACAGCAACACGCCATTCTGCCCTCCAAGCCTGCGCCGGTCTTGATGCCTGTCTAAACTAAAACCTTCTGCACTTTCGGGGACCGTATCCCTCTATTCCCTCCTATTCATGTATTTGTCAAGATGCCTCTTAAACGTCGCTATCGTACCTGCTTCCACCACCTCCCGCGGCAGCAAGTTCCAGGCACTCACCACCCTCTGTGCAAAGAACTTGCCTCGCACATCCCCTCTAAACTTTGCCCCTCTCACCTTAAACTTATGTCCCGTAGTAACTGACACTTTCACCCTGGGAAAAAGCTTCTGACTATCCACTCTGTCCATGCCCTCATAACTTTGTAAACCTCTATTACATCGCCCCTCCACCTCCGTCGTTCCAGTGAAAACAATCTGAGTTTATCCAACCTCTCCTCATAGCTAATGCCCTCCAGACCAGGTAACATCCTGGTAAACCTCTTCTGTACCCTCTCCAAAGCCTCCACGTCCTTCTGGTAGTGTGGCGACCAGAATTGCACGCAATATTCTAAGTGTGACCTAACTAAAGTTCTGTACAGCTGCAGCATGACTTGCCAATTTTTATACTCTATGCCCCGACTGATGAAGGCAAGCATGCCGTATGCCTTCTTGACTACCTTATCCACCTGTGTTGCCACTTTCAGTGACCTGTGGACCTGCACGCCCAGATCTCTCTGCCTGTCAATACTCCTAAGGGTTCTGCCATTTACTGTATACTTCCCACCTGCATTAGACCTTCCAAAATGCATTACCTCACATTTGTCCGGATTAAACTCCATCTGCCATTCCTCCGCCCAAATCTCCAACCAATCTATATCCTGCTGTATCCTCTGACAATCCTCATCACTATCCACAACTCCACCAACCTTTGTGTCATCCGCAAACTTACTAATCAGACCAGCTACATTTTCCTCCAAATCATTCATATAAACGACAAACAGCAAAGGTCCCAGCACTGATCCCTGCAGAACACCACTAGTCACATCCCTCCATTCAGAAAAGCACCCTTCCACTGCTACCCTCTGTCTTCTATGACAGAGCCAGTTCTGTATCCATCTTGCCAGCTCACCTCTGATCCCATGTGACTTCACCTTTTGTACCAGTCTGCCATGAGGGACCTTGTCAAAGGCTTTACTGAAGTCCATATAGATAACATCTACTTCCCTTCCTTCATCAAAGTTGATGATCCATCTCGGCCTCCTCCTGAAGTCCCCAGCATCACAGATGCCAGACTTCAATTCACTCCGTGTGATATCAAGAAATGACTGAATGGAATGGATATTGCAATGCCAATGGGCCCTGACAATATTCTGGCAATAGTACTGAAGATCTGTGCCCCAGAACTTGCAGCGCCCCTAGCCAAGCTGTTCCAGTACAGCTACAACATTGGCATCTATCCGGCAATGTGGAAAATTGCCCAGGTATGTCCTGTACACAAGAAGCAGGACAAATCCAACCCAACCAATGACCGCTCTATCAGTCTACTTTCAATTATCAGTAAAGTGATGAAAAGTGTCATTGACAGTGCTATCAAGCGGCACTTGCTCAGCAATAATCTGCTCAGTGACACTCAGGTTGGGTTCCGCCAGGGACACTCAACTCCTGACGTCATAACAGCCTTGGTTCAAACATGGACAAAAGAGCTGAACTCAAGAAGTGAGGTGAGAGCGACTGCCCTTGACATCAAGGCGGCATTTGACCAAGTATGGCATCAAGGAGCCCCAGCAAAATTGGAGTCAATGGGAATCAGGGGTAAAACATTCTGCTGGTTGGAGTCAAACGTAACACAAAAGAAGGTAGTTGTGGTTGTTGGAAGTCAATCATCTCAGCTCCAGGACGTCACTGCAGGAGTTCCTCAGGGTAGTGTCCTAGGCCCAACCATCTTCAGCTGCTTCATCAATGACCTTCCTTCAATCGTAAGGTCAGAAGTAGGGATGTTCGCTGATGATTGCACAATGTTCAGCACCATTTGCGACCCCTCAGATACTGAAGCAGACCGTATAGAAATGCAGCAAGACCTGGACAATATCCAGGCTTGGGCTGATGAGTGGCAAGTAACATTCATGCCACACAAGTGCCAGGCAATGACCATCTCCAACAAGAGATAATCTAACCATCTCCCCTTGACATTCAATGGCATTATGATCGCTGAATCCCCCACTATCAACATCCTGGGGGTTACCATTGACCAGAAACGGAACTGGAGTAGCCATATAAATACCTTGGCTACAAGAGCAGGTCAGAGTCTAGGAATCCTGTGGCAAGAAACTCATCTCCTGACTCCCCAAATCCTGTCCACCATCTACAAAGCACAAGTCAGGAGTGTGATGGAATACTCTCCACTTGCCTGGATGGGTGCAGCTCCAACAACACTCAAGAAGCTCAACACCATCCACAAACATTCACTCTCTCCACCATCAATTCACAGTGGCAGCAGTGTGTACGATCTACAAGATGCACTATAACAGTGCTCCAAGGGTCCTTAGACAGCACCTTCCAAACCCGCGACCTCTACGCCCTAGAAGGACAAGGGCAGCAAACGCATGGGAACACCACCAACTGCAAGTTCCCCTCCAAGCCACACAATTGACTTGGAACTATATCACCATTCCTTCACTGTCACTGGGTCAAAATCCTGGAACTCCCTTCCTAATAGCGCTGTGGGTGTACCTACCCTACATGGACTACAGCTGTTCAAGAAGGCAGCTCACCACCACCTTCTCAATTCGGGATGAGCCTAGCTGCCTAGCCAGTGATGCCCACATCTCATGAATGAATAAAAAAAACAAACATGCAGGCGTAAAGTTGCCTATCTGCCTATAGGACAGAAGGTCATAGTGATCCACCCACAAGGGAAGACGTGGTTCCCTGCGGAAGTGTCAAAAATCTGTATTGAGCCACATCTCAATGGGGAGATGTACTGGAACCACAAAGGGTTCCGCTCCCTGAACATGCAGTTGTGTGCGACCATGCACAGAGCATCGTGTGAATACGCTATCTTGGCAGCAGCCACGATGCTTTTCTCCTGCACCAGTCAGCTGCACCTACCTTCTTTGAGCCATCATGGCATATCAGAGGGTGGCTGCTTGGTGGCAAGGGCTACCCACGCTACATGCAACTCACGACTCCTCTCTGCCACATGTGGATAGCACTTGTATAATGACAGCCATGCAGCAACCAGGAACGTTGAGCAGACAATCGGCATCTTGAAGCAATGGTTCCTGCCGAGACTACTTAGAGGAAGAACTCCAATACTCATCGAGTGTGTTTCCAAATTTAAGGTTGTCTGCTGTGTCCTACACAACCTGGAAATCATGAGGGTGCTGCCCTTGCCCCCAGGCCTTTGCCAGCACCTTAAGAGGAGGAAGAGAAGAGGAGAAAAAAGAGGAAGAGGAGGAGGAGGAAATGGAGGAGGAAGAGGAGAAGGAAAAGGAGGAGAAGCAAGGGAGGAGGCATCTCAGACATCATTGCTCCATTCAGGCTGTCCAAGAGCATGTTATCGGACTCCAGTTACCCTGAAAACATCCCCAGATCACCACAACAATTCCCCAATTGTTCACCCATCTGCAGCAGACCATAATGTGTTCTCTTGGCCAAAGTCCTGAAATAAAAGACACTACAAAATAACCATTCCATAACAACTTTATTCAACAACACTTCCAATAATACATACAATTCTCAACTATTCACCCTTGTTCATTCCCTTAGAGCCTATCTTCCATGTGTCTGCCTGCCCAAGTGCTCTTACATGTGCAACCCCATTGGCTGCAGTATGGCTGGTGAAAGGCTGCTGATTTTCAGTGGGGAGACTGCAGATGACCTTCCAGGATGACTTTGAACAGCTCTGGGCCTTGAGGGCCTGGCTTTGGAAAGCATTACCTCGGCATGGGCAGCAGCAGTCTGAACTGGCTGGTTGGGTGGCAATAGCAGGGGTACTGGCAGAATGGCAAGGCTGGGAACACAAATGCAATAATCCCGAGAGAGGACAGTGGGTTTGTGCACCACAGAGCCACTGCCATTCCCTTGGGGCAGAACCTCAGCAATCCTTGTAATCTGATGGAGGACAGATTGCTGGACTGCTGCAAGAACCTTTGAGCACTGGTATCTGCAGCCATGATGTTAGCAGTTTGAGATTGCATGGCTACAAGCATCGATCTCATCACTTCAGTCTGAGCTTTCATTGCAGCACTGAGATATTGGGTGGTTTCTGTCTGTGCAGCATTGGAAACTGAGACATCGACCACCAGAAGCTGCATTATAACTGGCTCCTCAAGTGTTATCATGGAGTTGTCCATCATTTCCACACTGGAAAGGAACGGCTCCGAGCTGTGCAGGAAGCCCTGTGCCAAGTTGGAGTCAGGCTCCACCAGGTTTCTGACAGTGACAGTCGGTGCTCTGGCAGGCCTCCCAATGCACTAAGCATTTTGGTGTCCATACCCATTAACCTTTTCCTGCACACTGCCCCATTAAAGTCCTCATCTGTGTCCTCTGCATCAGAACAGATTTGAGACATTGCCCTCTGAGGAGTTGACACACATGCTATTCTTTCCTCCTGGATTTGCCCAGTGACTTACCACATGCTGATCCCACCTCTATATTTACACTCTAAAGTACATGCAGTACTAATATCTGAGCTGGTGGCTGCAGGTGTCAAATTAAGTGATGGTGCTTCTTCGTCGGTCATCTGCTCTTTTTCTTGTTCTTCATTATCTGGTTGCACTGGCTGACCAGGTGGCAGGTCGTGGATATCTGAAAGCATAAATGCGGAAAGGGAGGGTTGGAGTGAGGGGAGGAGGGGTGTGTGGCAAGCAAGAGGTGCATGGTCACACCATCAACAGTGTGTACATCATACCAGATAGTGGAATGGGGGTGAATTGGGAATGGAGAAGGTGCATGAGGCAGGAACATACCATCATCCTGGATGGTTTCAGCGATGCCATTTGCAACAGCCTCAGTAATTGCTGCACCAATAATTTGCAGCACCACCTCCTCCAAGGGCTCAGGATATGCAGCTGTGCCTGTCCCCTGCTGGTTCTTTCCTGCTCCATCTTGTTAGCTGCCACACTGCCCTGCAAAAGAGAGGCAAGAGTGTAAGTGAGTGAACTGCAATTTATCTGGATGATATGCCTGTCATAGCTAAATAGCTGGAAATATGTAGAATTTGTGAGATGTGGGCATGAGGTTAGCAGCAATGATAGTATGTGAGGGTGAGGTGGAGCATATGAATGTAGGCATGAGTTCCGATTGCTGATGAGTAGTTGAAGGAGGTGTGCGTGAATTGAGTAGTATGTGAGATTGATGGTGCAGTGAGTAGGAGAAGGCACTTGAAGATGCATTCACTGACCTTGACCGCTTGTGTTAGATCATTTAACTTTTTTCAGCACTGCAGCGAGGCCCTCAGGGCCAGACTCCTTGCATTGACCTTGTGATTATCTGTTCCCATTCCCTTTGAAGTGTATGTCTGGAGGGCCACCTTTCTTCTCCTGCCCATAGCCTGGATGAAGGCAACCAGCACTACATTGGAGAACCTGCAAGCTCTCTCTCGGACCTGGTGCTCCATTATTCCTCTTTCTTCTTTGTGAGCAACACTTTCAGAAACAGTTCCAAGACCTGTTGCAGCCAGAATGCATCTCCCCCTTAAGCAGGGCAGTTTGGATTTAAGAAGTGTCGACTATCTTTAACTCATGCTGACCTCGTATGAACCTGGACCCCTACTAAGCATGCAGCGAATCAGCAGCATGTTTAGCCCTGAGCTGTATGTCTCTGTTCTGGTGATGAGCTAGCAGCATGAAATTTGCATGCTGTCTGCATCACCTCAATTGCGGGGGGGAGTGGGTAATCGTGCATCTTGATCCCTGTGCCCACTAATGGACCATATCCAATTTTAGCCCATTATCTGGTCATTATCTCATTGCTATTTTTGGGACATTGCTGTGTGCAAATTGGCATATTTGTTCACTGTATTACAACAGTCACTGCACTTCAAAAATACTTCAATTGCTGTAAATTGCTTTGGGACCTCCTGAGGTCATGAAAGAGATCTATTTTCTTTTTCTTTTCACAGATCCATGCAGAACACTGCCTGTCACACCTGCCAATCAGAGAAAGTTCCCTTTATTGTTCTGATGAAAGGTCACTGACCTGAAACATTAACTCTGCTTCTCTCTCCACAGATGCTGCCTGACCTGATGAGTATTTCCAGCATTTTTTGTTTTTATTCCCTTTATTGTTACTCTCTGGCTCTTAGTTCCCAACCAATTACCAATTCATGTCACAAGATTACCTCAATTCTTTACGCTCTCATTTTTGCTGATAATCATTTAGTAAATGCATTCTAGAAGTCCATATAGGTACTCCCCTATCCACCATGCTGGTGCCATCCTAAAAATATTCAACTGGATTAGTCAAACATGACCTATCCTTCACAAATCCATGCTGACTCTTTTTGGTAGCTTGTACTTGTCCAAGTGTTCAGTCACTCTGGGGTCGATCTTGACTTTGTGTAATAATGTAAAATGGGTGATAGTGAATCAGCAGCTGGTTTATATCTCTCCCAATTTTTATTTTAATTGAAGCCCCACACAAGTTGCCACCCGGACACCTGCACCTTGTGCACTCCATTCAAAGTACCTTGTGACTCACATACCTTGACATTTGTGTCCGTAGGACAAATTGCTACATACTCCGCAGGAAGGCAAGTCAACTGTCGGGTGGGGGCTGGAGATCTCCTTTCTGAAGCCACTGACAAAACAAAACACAGTGCCTGAATGAGCAAGTTAAGACTTAAATGATTGTATATAAAATAGCACTATTATAAAACTATATACAGAAATGAAATGTGAAAATATTTAGTGCAGAAGAAAAGCCTGTTAGTGTTAATTGCTTTTTGAATCAAAGGTTTATTGCTATTGTTTACTGAATAAAGTTTTATTGTTACTGTTTGCTGAATAAAAGTTTTGTTCTTTCTTGATCTCTCCTGCCTGTCAGTATTTGAGTTCACAAACCCAAGAACAGCTCCTGTCACAGTGCCTTCCAAACTCGTGACCTCTACTGCTGAGAAGAACAAGGACAGCAGGCGCTTGGGAGCACCAGCACCTGCAAGTTCCCCTCCAAGTCACACACCATCCTGATTTGGAACTATATCATCATTCCTTCATTGATGCTGGATCAAAACCCTGGAACTCTCTCCCTCACAGCACTGCAGTTGTACTAACACCACACGGACTACTTTGGTTCAAGAAGGTAGCTCACCATCACCTTATCAAGAGCAATTAGGGGTAGGAAATAAATGTTGGCCTTGCCAGCGATGTCCACATTCTTTGAACAACTAAAAAATCGTCCACAACAGTATGGTTGAGACTTCATCATACCGCTGCAGCTAGCTGTCTTGTAAGGAGGAACATTCCAAAGTTGGGGGCAATCACTGATCACCATTAGGGTGGCACAGTGGTGCAGTGGTTAGCACCGCAGCCTCACAGTTCCAGTGACCTGGGTTCGGTTCTGGGTACTGCCTGTGTGGAGTTTGCAAGTTCCCCCTGTGACCGCGTGGGTTTCGCTGGGTGCTGTGGTTTCCTCCCACAGCCAAAGACTTGCAGGTTGATAGGTAAATTGGCCATTGTAAATTGCCCCTAGTTTAGGTATGTGGTAGGAGAATTGAGGGAAGGTGGGGATGTGGTAGGGAATACGGAATTGATGTAGGATTAGTATAAATGGGTGGTTGATGGTTGGCACAGACTTGGTGGGCTGAAGGGCCTGTTTCAGTGCTGTATGACTCCCACCTCTGGGTTCTTGGCAACGGGTCAGAATCCTTAGGTTCTATGGGCTCTTCGTCTTCTAAGTCCAGGTGAAATTGTGCATTGCACAACAGGTCACTACAGTCTTTGCCATACTCTTGGGCCAAGTAGTATCAGAACGACCCTGCCTGTCCAGGCATCTGGAGGGAACTGTAGAGCCCTGAAAGATCCTCTCTACAACCTTTCAGGTCACCACGTATGTTCTGAAGGTAATCATGTGAGCTTTTACTCAGTGAGTTAGGCATTTTGCGAGGCCTCTGACATGCTCAGTTGAATTTGCATTGGGTCCTAATGGCATCACAGAACTCCTGTCTGCATGCATTCAAGAAGCACCCATTTGTTTGCTACCTATATACAGTGGGCAGTACAAATGGCAGTCAGGATGGTTACCTTGAGTTTTCAGGCCAGATGGGTTAAAATGATCCCCTATTGCCAAAAATGTAATTTTGAAGCTAACCCAACATCAAAGAGACCCATTTTTCTCCCCTTCCCCTCCCCCATAGTGGAAACACTTGATCAATTTAATGAGTGCAGTACATAAGGCAGCCAGGCATATGTGTAAAATTACTACTACTGTTCGTTCAGTCGCCTGTTGGCTGTGACATCTAATTTATTTGGTATGGCTCATCTTATGAATATTAATAAGCTTCAGGAGGTTAATCTAACACCACACATCTGAGGTGTGATTTAACTATTGGAACTCTGAATATCATTTGCAGCTCTTGTGATTAAAATTCCAATAGCATCTGTAACAAGGGTTCTGCACATTTTTGATGCTGGATTTATCAGGTAGAATTGGAGAAACAGAGATGCAGATCATTTCTTCAGGATTAATATTTTCTGAATACACCACAAAATTCAAATTTAATATTGTGTGAAAGTGCGATGAAAATTTGCTAAGAGCTCAAATGAAATATTCGGCTATCAACCATCACTGAAGATAACACAGAGGGATAAAATGCCTGATCAATATGAATAATTTGACATAAAAATATGATTTTGCATTTATACAGTGACACTGTCAACTGGAAACTATTTCTTTTTGGTACTCTGTATAGCAGTGGAAATATATGTTGTGCTGTGCACATTAAGATTTTACTTGCAGCAAAATTCACTGGAGACCAATACAAGAATACAGCTGTGATTTAAGGTGCATACATTTTGCCTAAATGCCTAAGTAAATTGAAGGGAGAGCACTCTAGCATTTCAAAACAAGTTGTTTGTCGAAAACACAGCTTAAATCTCCTCAAAATGGACAGGGTTTAATTCTCTTTGGATCCTGAAAATCTCTCCCCCCTTAAAATGTTCTCTCCATTGAGACAAAACTGACAGTACACATATTACTAGTGAAATATGTGCACAGTATTATCTGAAATAATATCTGCATTATTATTACTAGCTTTTTAAACGTTTATAAATTTGATTTTGTGGATCCTAAAACTAGCTGAGAAGTGCTTTTTTGCATTTTGCTGCAGTTTCTTTTGGGCCTCCTTATCTCGAGAGACAATGGATACGCGCCTGGAGGTGGTCAGTGGTTTGTGAAGCAGCGCCTGGAGTGGCTATAAAGGCCAATTCTGGAGTGACAGGCTCTTCCACAGGTGCTGCAGAGAAATTTGTTTGTTGGGGCTGTTGCACAGTTGGCTCTCCCCTTGCGCCTCTGTCTTTTTTCCTGCCAACTACTAAGTCTCTTCGACTCGCCACAATTTAGCCCTGTCTTTATGGCTGCCCGCCAGCTCTGGCGAATGCTGGCAACTGACTCCCACGACTTGTGATCAATGTCACACGATTTCATGTCGCGTTTGCAGACGTCTTTATAACGGAGACATGGACGGCCGGTGGGTCTGATACCAGTGGCGAGCTCGCTGTACAATGTGTCTTTGGGGATCCTGCCATCTTCCATGCGGCTCACATGGCCAAGCCATCTCAAGCGCCGCTGACTCAGTAGTGTGTATAAGCTGGGGATGTTGGCCGCTTCAAGGACTTCTGTGTTGGAGATATAGTCCTGCCACCTGATGCCAAGTATTCTCCGAAGGCAGCGAAGATGGAATGAATTGAGACGTCGCTCTTGGCTGGCATACGTTGTCCAGGCCTCGCTGCCGTAGAGCAAGGTACTGAGGACACAGGCCTGATACACTCGGACTTTTGTGTTCCGTGTCAGTGCGCCATTTTCCCACACTCTCTTGGCCAGTCTGGACATAGCAGTGGAAGCCTTACCCATGCGCTTGTTGATTTCTGCATCTAGAGACAGGTTACTGGTGATAGTTGAGCCTAGGTAGGTTATTGTGGATTATATTAATGATGATTTGCAGGTATAATTGAATGAATGGTATGTACAGTGTTCTTTAAAATTAAGATGTTTTATGTTTATATCTGAGAGTATATTAAGGACCAAATATAAGAAACACATTTTACCAAATCAGTTCAAAGCAATTCACTGGAATTATTAATACGTTTCAAGAGGTGAATCTAACACCACACATCAGAGGTGTGATTTAACTATTGGAGCTCTGAATATCATTTGCAGCTCTTGTGATTAAAATGCCAATAACATCTGTAACAAGGGTTCTCCACATTTTCGATACTGAATTTATCAGGTAGAATTGGAGAACAGAGATGTAGATAATTTCTTCAGCATTAGTATTTTCTGAATACACCTCAAAATTCAAATTTAATATTGTGTGAAAGTGTCACTAAAATTAGCTAAGAACTGAAATGAAATATTCAACTATCAACTATAGAGTAAATGCTAATAAAACAGTTTCTTCTATAAATATTGCCATTATATTTAGAGTAGAATATGTTAATGACATATTCCAAACACGAACATACAAATTAGGAGCAGGGGTAGGCCATTCGGCCCCTTGAACCAGCTCTGCCATTTGATACGATTATGGCTGATCTGATTGTGGCCTCAACTCTAATTTCCTGTCTACTCCCTATAACCTTTGACTCCTTTATTAATCAAGAATTTATCTAATTCAACCTTTAAAATATTCAATGACCGTGCCTGTACTGCTCTCTAGGGAAGAGAATTCCACAGGCCAATGACCCTCTGAGAGAAACATTTTCTCCTCATCTCCATCATAAATGGGCGACCCCTTATTTTAAGCTGTGTCCTCTAGTTCTAGTCTTTCCTCTCAGCATCCACCCTGTCAAGAGCCCAAAGGATCTATAAGTTTCAATAAGATCATGGCTGAGATTTTACGGCAGGTGGATGGGAGCCGGCCACCGATTGAAAAGTCGGTGGCAAACCCACTACCGCCTCACCTGGGGATCCAACCCGTATTTTGCAGGTCCCCGGGCTTCAACTGGTGTGAGGCAGGACTTCCACCCTCTTGAGGTAGGACGTCTCGCCTAATAGAGCTGCCGGCCAATCAGCGGGCCAGCAGCCCTTAGTCCCAGCAGCGTCACTGAGTGTGGTGGCCACTGCTGGGACTGCAGCCCAGCATGAAGAGAAGATGCCTGGGAGCCGGGAAGGCAGGTAAGTTTTGGTTGCCTCCCCGGCGGTAATCAGTCGGACTCTGGTGAGGCAAGGGTGGTCAATTGGGGGAAAGGGGGGCAGGTTGGGTGTTGAGGATGGTTGGGGTAGTGGGGCCAGACATCCATTGGGCACAGAGTGCCTGAAGATGTGGGCAACCCTGGGATGTTCGAGAGCTGCCTGGTTTTGTTAGGCAGCTTCTCTCGGCTCCTGGACGTCCACTTGCCACGCGTAAAATCTGCCACTTAAGAGCCTTGATTGGCCTGGGGTGGGCAGGCCGTTTTTCGCCCCAACCGCCCTACGTAAAGTGGTGGCGGAGGTGGGAGCGGGTCGGGAAGGCCTCCTGGAGCCTCGCGCTTCATTTTACACCACCACCCCCCACCCCCCCACTGTTCCGCTCTTTGGGGTGACGTAAAATTCAGCACCACATCTCATTCTTCTAAACTCCAATGGATACAGGCTCAACCTGTCCAACCTGTCCTCATAAGATAACCCCTTCATTCCAGAATCAGTCCAGTGAACCTTCTTTGAATTGCTTCTGATGCAATTATATCCTTTCTTAAGTAAGGAGACCAAAACTGTACACAGTACTCCAGATGGGGTCTCACCAATCCCTGTACAACTGTAGCAGAACTTCCCTACTTTTATACTCAATTCCCCTTGCAATAAACGATAACATTTCATTTGCCTGTCTAATCACTTGTTGTACCTGCATACTAAGCTTTTGTGATTCATTAACCAGGACACCCAGATCCCTCTGTACCACAGAGTTCTGCAATGTTTTTCCATTTAAATAATATACTGCTTTACTATTCTTCCTACCAAAGTGGACAAGTTCACATTTTTCCACATTATACTCCATCTGCCATATTTTTGCCCACTCACTTAACCTATCTATATCACTTTGCAGTGTCCTCATGACCTCTTCACAACTTACTCTCCAACCTATCTTTGTGCCAGCTGCAAATTTAGCAACCATACATTCGGTCCTTTCATCCAAGTCATTAATATAGATTGTAAGTAGTTGAGGCCCCAGGACTGATTCCTGTAACACTCCACTAGTTACAGCTTCCCAACCCGAAAATGATCCATTTATCCCTACTTTCTGTTTCCTGTTAGCTAACGAATCCTCTACCCATGCTAATATGTTACCCCCTACACCATGAGCTCTTACTTTGTGTAGTAACCTTTGATGTGGCACCTTATCAAATGCCTTTTGGAAATCAAGCATACTACATCTACACATTCCCCTTTATCCACATTGCTTGGTACTTCCTCAAAGAATTCTAATAAATTAGTCAAACACAATTTCCCTTCCACCAAACCATTTGACTCTGCCTGATCATATTAAGATTTTCGAGATGCTGTGCTATAACCTCCTTAATAATAGATTCTAGAATTTTCCCTATGGCAAATGTTAGGCTAACTGGTCTATAGTTTCCTGCCTTTTGTCTCCCTCTTTTTCTTGAATAGAGGAGTACATTCGCTATTTTCCAGCCTGATGGGACCTTTCGGGAATCTAGGGAATTTTGGAAAATTACAACCAATGCATCTACTATCTCAGCAATCACTTATTTTAAGACCCTAGATTGCAGGCCATTGGGTCCTTGTAAGCCTTTAGTCCTAACAGATTTCTCAGTACCCTTTCCCTGGTAATTATAATTGTTTTAGGTTCCTGTGGTATATTGTATTATCTTTTGTATACTGCCTCTCTGCTGCCTTTTCTATCGGGAGGTGTAAATAAAAGTTTCCAACATGGCTGCTCCCAGTTAAGACCTCATATTAGTTTTACTCTGAATACACAACAGAAACATGATGACAAGGATGGGATTGATTTTTTTTGCATTTCATTCTAGAGATTACAGTCTGAAGAACATTCTGGCACACTCTTTGGAACTCTCAAAGTTGATTTTGAGGAGGTTTTAGTGATTTGAAAGATTGCCTCATGTGTCTGCAATTCGTGTTCAGTTCAACTCTGAGTATGTAATTTTAAAAATGTTTAGTTTTTGTTTAGTTTAGAGATACAGCACTGAAACAGGCCCTTCGGCCCACCGAGTCTGTGCCAACCATCAACCACCCATTTATACTAATCCTACACTAATTCCATATTACTACCACATCCCGACCTGTCCCTATATTTCCCTACCACCTACCTATACTAGGGGCAATTGCTAATGGCCAATTTACCTATCAATCTGCAAGTCTTTGGCATGTGGGAGGAAACCGGAGCACCCGGAGAAAACCCACGCAGACACAGGGAGAACTTGCAAACTCCACACAGGCAGTACCCAGAATTGAACCCGGGTCGCTGGAGCTGTGAGGCTGCGGCGCTAACCACTGCGCCACTGTGCCACCCATGATGACATATTTTGGGACAATGGGGGAAATCCAACTCTAACAAAGAGGACTGGTGTAATTATGAACAAAGATTACACATTTGGCTTAAAGCTGACAAAATCAGAGATTAGGATGATGTGAATGATTTCATCACCATGATGGGGCAAGATGCTTTTGAGGTGGTGTTTAACCAATGCTGTCCATGAGACTTTGGACTATTCTGAAATAAATGAGATTCTGGACTCATATTATGCCTCGACTAAGAATGAAATTGCACTCTGAGTTGCATTTCGTGGAAGGAAGCAGTTGCCAAATGTATCTATGGCAGATTATATTCTCAAATTAAAGAAACTGTCTCGTCACTGTGGTTATGGTGCCAACTTAAAAGTCAACCTTCGAGACACATTTGTTGGAGGTCTAAAGAACAGTAAAATCCAGGCCAACCTTTTGTGTAAAGGCAATAAACTGAAGTGTAAGGAAGCCTGCGATGAGGCCGCAGCCATGGAAACAGCAGGAAGAAATAGCTGCAGATTGCAAGGAAGTTCTTTTCCTGAGCTGTCAGAGGAGGTCTCCACCAGACTTCAGCAGGAACCAGGCAGTCAGGTTCACAGACTCAGAGTCAGAAATTTAGATGCTATCATTGCCATGGTAGCCACCAACCATCTAAATGCTCCCAGTTCCAATCAAAGCACTATGCTTGTGGGAAAGTCAGTCATATGCAGATGGCATGCAGGAGTAGAGGAAACAATAATGCTCCAGGTCGCAGAAAATTTCCAGGTCGCAGCAATGCACCAATTTGAGGCTATGTTAGATTTAATGCTAGATCAGGCTCCTGGAAGTCCTCAAATGTGCATATGGTAGATATGGAAACAGAAGTTGATGTTCTAGAGCATGAAGGTCAAGAGTTATACTCAATCAGAGAGCAAGAAAAACAAAGCATGGAAGTTGAGAGAAAAAGGGTTGAAGATATAATTCCAGCACCCACAGTAAAAATGAAAATCGAGGATTCACAACTTACTTTCGTAATCGATACAGCCGTAGCAGTGTACGTTACCTCATAAGGAGAGTACAAAAAGTCCCTAAGTCAAATTTGCTTACAAAAAACTGGTGCGAAACTGACTAGTTATTCCAACAACAGTATTCCAGTCTTAGGTGAAGTGAGTGTTAAGGTGGAATACAATGATGCATCGTATTATTTGCCATTGGTGGTAGTAGGAAGGAGGAAATAAAGTCTCCCTAATGAGAAGAAATTAGATTAAGAACATACCTTTAAACTGGGCTAAGTTATTTACAATAGGGATCAGTAAGAGTACCTTTGACATTAAGGAATTGAAGACCAATTCATTTTTAGCCCATGAGTTACCTATAAATTACTTTACATACACAAATGATATGCCACTGTCTGCCAGAGAAATTTCTGAAGAATCTTGCAAAGAAGTGGTGCTCAGTAAAGTAATAAATTATGTTAAGAATGGCTGGTCTAAAGAGTGCAATGATGAGCAATTGCAAGAGTATTTTACATACAGAAATGAACTAAGTGTCTCCTCTGGGATTTAAGAGTCATTATTCCACCAAGGTTTAGGGAGAGATTGTTAGAGAAACTTCATCAAGAGCACACTGGGATAGTCCATAAGAAAGCAGTCGCAAGAAGCTATTTTTGGTATCCAAAGTTAGATAGAAATATCGAAGAGTTGGTGAAAAGTTGTGAAGTGTGTCTCAGAATGAGAAATGATCCAACCAAAAGTTCCTTTTATTCCATGGTCAAACCGTGGGAATGAGTACATGTCAATTTCTTTGAAGTGTAAGTTAAAGAGTATTTTGTTTTGGTCAATAGCTATAGCAAGTGGATAAATGGTGAGTTTATGCCCAATACCACAAGTGCCAAAACTATTGAGGTTTTGAGAAGTTGGTTTACAATTTATGGATTACCAGAAGTGTTGGTGTCAGATAATAGTCCACAGTTTACATCAGAAGAGTTTCATATATTTCTGAGTAAGAATGAAATCAAACATTAATACCTCCAGCATCAAATTAAGCTGCAGAAAGAAGTGTACAAATTATGAAAAGGTCTTTGTGAAGTATTTGCTAGGGGACAAGCTAGACAGTAATTTCCATGTTTCTGTTTGACACAGGCTAAACATTTTTCTGTTCTCTTACAGAATAACCGTAAAGTCTACAATAGTCTTATGAGTTAATGTTTAAGCATGCTCCTAGGACAAAGTTTAATTTTCTTAAGCCTGATGTCAATAGCAAATTAAGAGAAAAGCAAGACAGAGAGAAGATAAGTCATGATACTCGAGTCATGAAACTTAAAGAGCTCAGTGCTGGTCAGAAGGTCATAGAGAAAAAACACTGAGGTGATAACGAGAAGTATGTGTTTGGAGTTGTTGTAAAAAGACTAGATTCATTCACATATTTACTGAAGGTTGGAGAGAGACTCTGTCAGTGTCACAACAATTGTTACAACCAGGTGGGGAGGGGTTGAAAGACTCCCCTCTTGTCCCTCTCCTTGTTTGACCGCAACAAGGTTTATTTCTGTTAAACAGTGGATATGCTTACCAATTCAGTGAGTGTTTAACCATTTATATGCTATGATCATAAAAGGACCATTCAGACAGGTATTTTGGAGTTTAAACAAGAAAGAGGTTAGTTTATTGTACTTAAAATCAAAACTCAATCTAAGTAAAAATTATAGCTATGCTCCAACTTTCTCACACACATACGAGAATCACAAACACACAAATAGGTTACAGAGTGAAGAAGAGTAAATTGATTGGATTTGACTGTGGAGTTTGGCAATCCAGTTGACTTCTGGCTGAACTCATGGTCCTGAAGTTTCTGGTGAGTAGAGGTGGCCACCTGGTTCAGGGCTTTCTTGGAGATGGTGATGTAAATGGTTTTATCCACTGAGTCTCTGTCTGCAGCAATGATAAGCTTGGATGGTTTGTAGCCCGCAGACAGGGTTTGAAACTTACAGTGTTACCTGCAGATAGATAGATAAATAGATAGATAAATAGATAGAGAGAGAGAGAGAGCGATCCCCTTTGGTACTGCACTGATTCAAACTCAGAAGTTTGTCTGATGTAGGCAAATGAAACTCCAAGTTTTCACACAGATGGAGAGACTGTCACATGATTGTCCTAGTGTATTGTCTTTTGTGCTTTAATGAGATCCAATCTCTCTCAGGTCTCATTGTTTCATTGTTTACTCTTTGAGGTTCATCTCCACTAGTGGTAATGTTCCAAGATGGCTTTGAATGTCTTGCTAATGAAGGTGATAGCAGGTAATTCATTCAAACTGCTTAAGCCATTGTTGTGGTGGAGAGCTATTCAGACATGTCTCTCCACCTCAATACCTTGGAATGTGAGGCATTTCAATGCAAATGGTGGTGGCGATCTTTGCTACTTTCTTTTTAAAAGTTGAATTTAGGTTTCCAACCAATGAATTAAAAATCATTATTCAGCATAATACATTCATGACATGATCATTAGCTTGAAAGAGGAAATCTGACAAAGGGAGGGCATGAGAAACCTCCTACAGTCCAAGTTTCTACAGTTCCAAGAGAAAGTCAGGAAGAAAGTCAAAGTCACAAAGAAGGTGAAGGTTTGCCGAAATCACAGAACCCACCAGTAGAGGAAAGTAAGTCAGGGTCTTTGATTAAGACTAATCAATCAAATTCACAGCCCTAACCATTAAGTGGAGTTGGTAGTCAATGTCAAAGTTCAGAGTTGACACAGTGTGAGATCCTGGGAGAGCACAGTCAAGCTAATAAAAATAGAAGAAGATACCCGGACAGAATGAGAAAGAAGTCAGATAGGTTAATTGAAAGTATTCAGGAAGGAAGAATAAATAATTTGTTTATTTCATTACTTTTTGCCAATGATGATATTTTTGTTAAAGACATACTGATGTTAAGGAAAAAACTTTTTTTACATGTAAATTATTTTGCAAGTTTTGGTTATATATGTTTTAGTTGTGATTACAGTAACAAGCATGCAACTCAACCTATTAAATTTCAGAGTATCTTTATCGTACTCTGGAAAATGATCTACAAGTACCATTTACTGTGTAAGTTATTTGTTTAAGTGGGGAGGGAGTGTTGTATATTGTAATATCTTTTATATACTGCCTCTCTGCTGCCCTCTCTGTTGGGAGGTGTGAAAAATGGTTTCTAATATGGCTGCTCCAGTTAAGACCTCATTCGTGTTACTTTAACTCTAAATACACAACAGTTCCTCCCTTCTTTTCACCTCTTGATTTACAAGTATTTTTGGGATGTTATTTGTGCCTTCTACAGTGAAGACAAACACCAAATATATGTTCAATGCTTCTGCCATTTCCTTATTTCCCATTATCAATTCCCCAGACTCACTCTCTCGAGGACCAATGCTCATTTTAGTTACTCTTTTCCCTTTTAAATGCTTGTAGAAACTCTTACTATCTGTTTTTATGGGCTGGATTTTAAGGAGCCCTCAATATCGGGATCCATGGTGGGGTGGGGGGGGGCGGCCTGAAGATGGCGCCGATTGAGGCCTGCCACAGACCCCGATATTGCCGATGGTGATGAGGCCTCATGGCGGCCCCCCTGCCACTCAGTAATGGGACTGCAATTTAAATATTTAAATACATTAACATATCTGAATTAATTACTCTCCCGTCACCTACTGATCTTCCGCCATGATCTTTACCCCGGTGACCGACACTGCCAGGCCTTCAGATCCTTCTCCAGGGAAATAAGGTGCAACACTGGTGGGGAGGGGGGAGGAGGTAAGTTTCTCACTGTGGGAGGGGGGGAACGGGGTCACTTTGATGTCATGGGTGTAGGGGATGGTGCGAAGGATTATAGTTTAACGTTTGTGCAGTTGAGGGGGCTAAGGTCAGATGATAAAAGTAAGTGTTTTGGGGGTGGGAGAGGGGCAAATAATTAATTTAGGTGTTATTGGAGGGTGGGAGAGGGGCAAAAGAGATATATTTATTTAATTTCATTTAATCTTTCTTTAAATATTTAAATTTTTGTCTATTTTTGTCTATTTAAATTTAAATAAAACTCAGCAGCTCCAAAAGTGCCACAGAGAAGCTGTTGTGAGAGCTGGAAGACATGCTTTTCTCAATGGTGAGTAGTAGGAATCTGGAGAGAGATGTGAGGCTACTGGCATCACTTGTGCAACTGGGGTTGGTACGGGAAGGCCTGGTGAATGAATGAGCCCCAGCTGAGGGAGTTCAGATGGGAACAGGCTACTCTGACTTTGGACAGAGCAGCCAGGATGAGCTGCAGCAGATGTAACTTCCTGGACAGCAGGAGGCCAGAGGAGCACAGCGTGGGGCTGCAAGGGGAGGAAGGCACTACCCAAGACATCGGGTGCACAGCCCAATAGTCAGCTACCTGCAAATGACAGACAGCCAGTGCTGTAGGAACCTGCGCCTATCCAGGCAGATGGTCTCAGACCTTTATGCTCTGATCCACAATGGCCTGAGGCCTCACTTCCCCAACGGCAGACCCTTTCCTGCAGCCACCAAGGTCACAGTCATCCTGCATTTCTGTGCAAGCAGATCATTCCAGGGATCAGCTGAGGACCTAGATGGCATCTCACAATCAGCAGCTTGTCACGCCATTAGGCAGGTCACAGATGCCATATTCAGGAGGGCAGATGATTACATCCACTTTGACAGAGAGGGGCTTGCATAGGCACAGAGGGCATTGGGTTTTGCCTCCATCGCAGGATTCACCTAGGTGCAGGGCATCAGCAAATGAGCCCATGCAGCCATCAAGTCACCCAGTCACTGGCCAGTGAGATTCATCCTCAGGAAGGGCTTCCACTCCCTCAACATCCAACTGGTCCACAACCACTACAAGAGCTTCTTCCATGTATGTCCTTGCTTTCCTGGCAGCTGCCATGACTCCTTCATCCTCGGGCAGTCCAAGCTGCCTTGGATCTTTATTCCATCTCCCAAAGTGCATGGATGGATCCAAGAGGCCAAAGTAAATCTCTTGAAGAGATGGTTACTGACCCCTCTTCGGGAGACCCAGACAGAGTCACAGAGGTGAAGCAACCAATGCCACCTGTTCAACAAGACAATCATTGAGCAGGCCATCAAGCTTCTGAAGAGGTGATTACAGTGCCTGGACCAGACAGGTGGTTTGCTCCAGTGCCCATGTGGTCATTGTCATTGTGGTGGTCTGCTGTGCTCTCCATAACATGGCCCTCCAGAAAGGTCCTTGAGGACAGTGAAGTCCTGGAAGGATACAGCTCATTGGGGGAAGATCGGGAGGTAAGAGAGGAGGAGGTATTGGAGGCAGAGGGGGATAACACTGAACAGAGAGGTGACCCTGATGCATGACAAGGTAGCCATTTCCTGCCACCATTTGGGAAGAGGACCTCTCTCCTCTCCCTCATGGCCTGCAACATTAGATCAAAGGCGGCACAGTGGCGTAGTGGTTAGCACTGCAGCCTCACAGCTCCAGGGACCCGGGTTCGATTCTGGGTACTGCCTGTGTGGAGTTTGCAAGTTCTCCCTGGGTCTGCGTGGGTTTTCTCCGGGTGCTCCGGTTTCCTCCCACAAGCCAAAAGACTTGCAAGTTGGTAGGTAAATTGGCCTTCATAAATTGTCACTAATATAGGTAGGTGGTAGGGAAATATAGAGTCAGGTGGGGGATGTTTGGTAGGAATGTGGGATTAGTGTAGGATTAGTATAACTGGGTGGTTGATGGTCGGCACTGACTCGGTGGGCCGAAGGGCCTGTTTCAGTGCTGTATCTCTAATCTAATCTAATCTAAGGTTGACATCGATGATGTGAGGGTCTGCCCTGCCCTAGTGCCAGACCTCCAGCTCCCATGTGATATCTCACTTCCCTCTGGTGCTGTGGAAGGCAGATCTCTCCCTAAGGACATCCAGTGCTTCAGTGATGGATGCCGTGGAAGTCTACTTGAGTCCCATACTTGATCTGGCCCACCTTCATTCCTGGCCCCACTGGCTCTAAGTAAACAGGAAATACTAATTAAGTCTTACCCGTTTGAAAATATGAATCTGCATCAGTTTCCCACTGGAGGTGGGTTTCTAATCCAAAATCAGACCAGGCTCCTGTTTCCTGCCTCCATAACGAAAATCCAGCCCTAGAAGTTTCTCAATTTTGAAGGCGTGAGCCTTGAAATAACTTTGTATGAATGTTAGCACATTAGTAGGGAATTACTGTGCACATTTTTTTAAATGGAGGCATGAGTGCATTTGGGTTTGTTCCAATTGCATTTGTATGCAAATATTTGTACATGCACTTTTCAGATTTTCCTTCTGTATCCATTTAAGCCAGCAGAAACTGGGGCCGTTCCAATGTCAATAAACAGATCGTGACAATGTGCAATGAGAGTACTGTATTTCAATTCATGTTGCCTGAAATGATGAAGTAGATAATTATAAACAAATTCTGGTCATTTTTCTACAGTTATGGTTGTATTTACCTATGATGATTATTATTAGATAACTAGATAAAAGTTTCAAAATGATGCTGTATGATCAGTGGCAGAAGAGTGGCTTTTTTGAGCTGTGAAAACAATTTAAAAAATAATCTAAGGTTGCCAGTTAAAATAATTTCACTGGAACAGATTCCATTAAAGGGATTTCCGAAATCTGCATTATTTGCATTTTGACTATCCACTTTTCTGACTATCAGCCAAAATTTTCACAAGGCAAAGCCATGCGGGAGACATTGCCTGCCTTATTTCCCAGCCCAGTAAAATCATACTCCTCTTCTTGAAATAAATCAACTTCACACTCAAGGAAATAGTAAGTACAACTTATATTATTTATATTGCATTTTCCTTGGAACATATAAGCACAGGGAAAGTAAAGAAAGCAGAAAAAGCTTGCATTTATACTGTGATTTAACATGATCCGAGGATAACCAAAGTGTTTCACAACTAATTAATTACTTCTGAAGTGGGGTCACTGATTTTTGTGAGAAAATGCAACAGCCAATTTGCATACCATGAAATGCACAAATAGCAAATGAAATAATTGAGCAGTTAATTTGCCTTTGGTGATGTTTGGTGAAGGCAAGGTCACTGCCAGAACTTCTTATTTTTCTTCAAATAGTATCATGCATTGTTTCACACCTCTTTGAACCACAGAAATGAGTAGATGAGGTTGTAATGTCTCAGTGAAGAGATAGCAGCAATGAAGCACTCCTTCAGTACTTCAGTGAAATGCCAATCTAGGTTATGTGGACATTTCATGGTCCAGTGTGCTGCCTATTGAGCCAAGCTGACTCTTGAAGGATGAGAAAGGAAATATTTTGTCCATCAAAGTAGGACCTCTGGTTATTGAAGATTCAGCTAAATTTTACACTCCCTCTTTATTGATTCATCTAACAGATAATCCCAAACATTTAAAACTTTGAGGAAAAATATTTTTTCTTAATTTTTTTTTTAAAGCACCAATTTCTGTCCAGTTTCACTTGATGAAGTCTGTCTGTCTATCCATAATATATTGAAAGTTTTAGGGCGGCACAGTGGCGCAGTGGCGAGCACCACAGCCTCACAACTCCAGCGACCCAGGTTCAATTCTAGGTACTGGCTGTGTGGAGTTTGCAAGTTCTCCCTGTGTCTGCGTGGGTTTTCTCCGGGTGCTCCGGTTTCCTCCCACAGCCAAAAAGACTTGCAGGTTGATAGGTAAATTGGCCATTATAAATTGCCCCTCGTATTGGTAGGTGGTAGGGGAATATAGGGACAGGTGAGGATGTGGTAGGAATATGGGATTAGTGTAGGATTAGTATAAATGGGTGGTTAATGGTCGGCACAGACTCAGTGGGCCGAAGGGCCTGTTTCAGTGCTGTATCTCTAAATCAAATCAAATCAAAATCCACATGCACGGCCTGTTTATGCTAATTGATTTCCTTTTATGTTTTGTTGTGTCAACCTTTTCCATTATAAATTCTTATGTCCGCATTTATAATGGAAAGCACTTATGACACTCTGGTTGCACAATCTGACCATTGGGTTTTCAGAATGTACTTAAAATTCTTCCGAATCTTTTATTCATCCACCATTGTTTCCCCTGCAATTGAAATTTATAATGCCCAAAATAAGGGTTTAATCAAAACAAAATATTCTAACAATTCCAAAAATTACACCTTTTACAATGTCATTGTCAAGGTTATCGTGAATTGCCTTTATTTCTATTAAATATTCAGCACAGTTTTTACTTAAAAGCCTTAAGCTTCTCTCAGAAATGATGGCTCCGAGTTGATCGTTTGGCACAGACTTCTGATGCCTTGAGTTGAATTTGGACTGGTCTGAGTGTGTGCAGATGCATCAGTGCTATAGAGTCAGCTGTACCAAGGAATATGTTTTCTTCAGCTTCCAGCAGTTTTCGCACAAAAGTTTTTCACATGTATTTGAAGGAAAAGTAGAAAAATTTGAAAAAATTTACTGAAGTAAGATTCTGTGCCTGTGTATGAGAGAGATAAAACTAAACTCTAAAAATAGACTTACAAAGTAAAACTGAGAAAGAGAGATACTGGGGTAACAGAGAAGGTGAGTAAGGGATTCGGGGGGGGAAATGTGCATCAGAATATTATTTCAGTTATCAAAAAACCCAAAAATTGTGTTTTGAAGCCAAAACCTGTGTTTTGTTGACAGTTAGAAATGGCCAACACTAGGACTTAAGCCACTCTGAGACAGAGTAGTAGAAATTGAGATGTGTTGCGCACAATTTTCAGGTGTATAATTTCTTGTGGGATTACCTTAAGAATAGACCACCTTACGACAGGGCCACCTTAAGGGTTGTAAGGGAAGGTCACTGGAGGAAGTGATGTTGTGTCACATATGACCAATTAGTTGTGGGTGGAGTCCGGAAGAGAGAGCCATGTTTTAGATGTGCTCGTGTAATAGTTGTCTGTACATATGTTTTCCAGTTAAAGTATAATAAAACCCACATTTTTTTTAAATATTATTTGTAGTCCTGTGAGTCTTATAATAGATCACAAACCAAAGGAACATATAATATTATATGGTGGCAGCATCTGGGATATATTTTTTTCTGAAGAACACCAAATATTACTTGATGGCAAGGCTTGGGTTTTTTTTTCTTTCTGAAGACCACCAAAAACAATGTCATGGCAGGCAATTTTCCAGGAGACCAAGGTTTTCACCTATCTGGCAGAGGGTTGATAAATTTGAAAAGCAGTAGCTGAGGCCATTAATATTTTAGCTTTCCTTTTTTTTTGCTTCATGGGTGGGGCCTAAGCTGAAAAGAGTGGGAATAACCCAGCAGCGCCACTGGAGGTCCAGCACAAAGTAAAAGGCTGGCTGTGGCAGCTGCTAATATTGCGAGCTCCAGCCCTCTTTAAAAAACTGCTCTGTTTAAAAAAAAGACAGCTTGTAGTTTGAAAAAAAAATCAATCAGCTGTGTCAACAAAAAGCTGATCTCTCAATTTACAAAAACCAATGAAATCTGTAGTCTCTCACTCTTAAAAGGGTCAGGTATGAAAAAAATGAATCTGTCTTAAAAAGGAAACAGAAAGGAGCGTGCCTGTGAAAAGTAAACCTGTGAAAAAGTCTTACATTTATAAAAAATCAGATTAAGACAATGGCTTTCAAATATCCAATTATAGATTGGAAGGTGCTGAACATGGTGTCTGATTTAAATTGCTTCGACAGTGAATGGAACTGTGTTTCCTCGACCAAGAATTGAGCAAAACAGAGGAACAAGTACCAAAATCAAGATCACGCTGGGCAACGAGGCTCTGAAATGGATCAATATGTCAGGGTTGCCAGCTGATGATCAGAAGCACCCTAGAAAGATATGGGCATTCCTGGAGCAGCAATTCAAAATGAAGATAACATTTCCAAGTACATTAACTTGAGCTAATTACCTACCGGAAAAGGCAAGATGAATCCATTGACCAGTTTGTTGCAAGGTGCCGAGACAAAGCTCAATATAGTGACTTTGCAGATGTAGAATTATTGGAACGGATTATGGAGCTAGTAATCGCATCTACCCCACTAAAGGCCTATCAAAAAGACCTGATAGAAAAGAAGAAAGGGCACACCATGGGCTGGATTGTGTGGAAGAGGCGGGATCCCAGTGCCAGGCTGAAACGGCTGGGGGATCCCTGTCTCGGCCTTTTCCTGCCCCCCAAGTGTGATCTTCTGGTGTTGTGAAGATTAAGTGTCCCGTGCGAGATCCCCATCCCTTTAAAGACGGGGATCTCGCCTTCATGAGTTACCAGCCATCAACTCATCACTATTGGCAGCGCCACTGGGAGCGATGACCATTGCTGGTGTTGCAGATGCCTTGGACCCAGACCCAGCACTGGACCCCCACACCTCAGATAAGTGAGGCGAGATTGACGGGGCCTTCTGGCCTATCCCACACCCAGCAAGATCACTGGGCGATGTGGTGGTGATGGCCCTCTGTCCCCGCCACCCATTGCGATTCTATGGGCCCTCCCGCCACCGAACTCAACTCAGGGGGCTCATAAAAGCCAGCTCCATAGATGCACTACATAATGATGGAAGGAAATTTGAAGCTATCACGGCTGGGCGCCAACAGTTACAAACGTTGGGGGTGGTTACAACAATTGGTATGGTAACCAGGGCTCAAAAGTCTGCTAAGCCTTGTGGCAAATGTAACCTGGCTCACCCAATTTGCAGTTGTCCGGCATACCAGGACATGTGAAAAGCTTATGATATATGAGGACATTGGGCAAGGCAGTGCAGTAGGCCGAGCTCAGATACTGCAGACAGGCATGGTGGAAGATCACATGCAGAGAGAACGTCTGCAAGACAGGATGGCAAATGCAACAAAATGCATGCCAACACGCAACAAAAGCTCAAGCAGGTATATCAGGTTGGCAGAGTGACAGATTGCCAGGAGGACACAGATGAAGAGTGCACTCATGTGAACAGCAAGTAAGCATGTCACATAGTCAATCTGCATCAACATGTCAATGCGATTATGCAGTCTGAGGCATTCGCCCTGATCGAGATTATATGTCCACAGAAGAGTGGCAAGCATTAGCTCAGAGTAAAAATCGTGCTAATATTCTGCCCATCCTTATAATGAAGGACATATACTTAAAGAAATGGGAATCTATGGTATAACCTGCCACAGATAGGCTGACTGTCTACAATGGTTCTCCAATCAAGTGCATTGGAACAATAACCTTGCAGTGCATCTACATGAGCTCAGAATGGCTACCACAAATGTTTTTTATATTGTAGACACAACTGGTCCAGCTGTCACCGGACTTCCAGTATGCCAAGATTTACGAATCATCAAATTACATGAGGTCAGCACTACACCGAAAGGTATGAAAGGTTGCAACACAGAGTGCATTGAGTCGGTGAGAGACCTGAAAATACTTTACCCAGACAGGTTTGATGCAATCGGCGATTTCAAGGGTGATGCCATACTGGACAAGAGGGAGGATGCAGTTCCGACTATTGACACAACAAGGAAGTGCAGTGTTCATGTTCAAGAGAAGTCTAATGTGGAGCTGGATGAGATGGGGCGTAACGGAATAATCCGCAAGTGCACCAGCAGATTTTCTTCCCTAAAGGACGTTAGAGAACCACTTGTTCGGAAAACATTTTGCCATGGAGAGTGACCACAAGCCACTTCAAACTATATGACACAAACGGCTCACGAGCACTCCTCTGAAGTTGCAGATACGTTTAGTGAAGCCCCATGGCTATGATTGTGACGTTCCATATAAACTGGGCAGCAAAACGGTCACATCAAACACCCCAAGGAGGTTGCCTAACCCAAAATAAAGATTCAGATGTCTCGCTGGATTTGCATGTCCACAGTCCAGATACTTTTTATTTCCAAAATATAATATATTCATAAAAATCTGTAAAAATTACATTGCCAAACAGTTTCAAGCAGTTTCAAACAGCACCAAAAAATACAAACATTGCAAAGGAGATCAGTTTCCTTCAATACAATCATGAGTTGCCTCACAACCCTTCCATTTCATTTGTCATGCCATTAACATTTTTACATTTTACAGCAAATGAAAATTTTCCAATACAGTTCGAGGGGTTTCCCCTGGATCCAGCCCCTCCGTTCAGCTTGGTGGGGGAACCTTACACTGTGGTCTTTCCCCATTGAGCCTTTGCTGCGGCTGCCCCAAGCTTTAGTGCGTCCCTCAGCACGGAGTCCTGGACCTTGGAATGTGCCAGTCTGCAACATTCGGTGGTGGACAACTCTTTGCGCTGGAAGACCAGCAAGTTTCGGGCAGACCAAAGGGTGTCTTTCACCGAATTGATAGTCCTCCAGCAGCAGTTGATGTTTGTCTCGGTGTGTGTCCCTGGGAACAGCCCGTAGAGCACAGACTCCTGTGTTACAGACCTGCTTGGGATGAACCTCGACAAAAACCACTGCATCTCTTTCCGCACCTGCTTTGCAAAGACACATTCCAGGCGGAGGTGGGCAACCGTCTCTTCCCCAACACAGCCACCCCGGGGGCATTGCGCGGAGGGGGCGAGACTTCGGGTGTGCAGGAAGGATCTGACGGGGAGGGCCCTTCTCACCACCAGCCAAGCTACATCTTGGTGCTTGTTTGAAAGTTCTGGTGATGAGGCATTCCGCCAGATGACTTTGGCGGTCTGCTCGCGGAACCATCCGACAGGATCCCCCGTCTCCTTTTCCCACAGGGCCCTGAGGACATTCCGTGCAGACCACTGCCTGATGGATCAATGGTCAAAGGTGTTTTCCCACAGAAACTGCTCCACGAAGGACAGGTACGGCACGGTCCAACTGCATGGAGCGTTCCGCGGCAATGTGACCAGGCCCATCCTTCGCAACACCGGGGACAGATAGAACCTCAGCACGTAGTGACACTTGGAGTTTGCGTACTGGAGATCTACACACAGCTTGATGCAGCCGCACACGAAGGTGGTCATCAGGATGAGGGCCACGTTGGGTACATTTTTCCCGCCCTTATCTAGAGATTTGAACATCGTGTCCCTCCGGACCCGGTCCATTTTAGATCCCCAGATGAAGCGGAAAATGGCTCGGGTGACCGCCACAGTGCAGGAGTGGGGTATGGGCCAGACCTGCGCCACGTACAGCAAAAACATGAGCTCCTCGCACCTGATGACCAGGTTCTTACCCATAATGGAGAGAGATCGCTGCCCCCACATGCTCAACTTTTGTTGTACCTTGGCTACTCGCCCTTCCCAGGTTTTGGTGCATGCCCCGGCCCTTCCGAACCACATCCCCAGCACCTTCAGGTAGTCTGGCCTGAGACGGGGACAAAGGATTGGTCAGCCCAGTTCCCAAAGAACATGGCCTCGCTCTTGCCGTGGTTAACTTTGGCTCCCAAGGTCACTTCGAACTGGTCGCAGACGCTCATCAGTCTGCGCACGGACAGCGGATCCGAGCAGAAGACGGCGACGTCATCCATGTACAGGGAGGTTTTCACCTGAGTGCCTCCGCTGCCTGGGATTGTCACCCCTCTTATGCTCGAATCCTTCCTAATAGACTCAGCAAAGGCTTCAATACAACAAACAAACAAGACCGGGGAGAGAGGACAGTCCTGTCTGACTCCAGATTGGATTGGGAAACTTTCCGATTCACACCCATTGATTGAGACTGCGCTACTGATGTTTGTGTAGAGCAGTTTGATCCAATTGCAGATTCCCTCCCCAAACCCCATTTTGGAAAGCACGTCCATCATGTAGGTGTGCGATATCCTGTCGAAATCCTTCTCCTCCTCCAGGCTGATGAGGCAGGTGTCCGCCCTCCTGTCCCGTACATAGGCGATCGTATCCCTGAGTAGCGTGAGACTATCAGAGATCTTCCTGCCGGGTACAGTGCAGGTCTGATCAGGGTGAATCACCAACTCCAGAGCAGACTTGTCTCAACTGGTTATGACTTTGGACAGAATCTTGTAGTCAACATTAAGCAGTGAGATGGGCCGCCAATTTCTGATTTCTGCCCTCTCCCCCTACCGCTTGTCGATGAGGGTGATGATGCCTTTCCTCATGGATTCTGACATGCTGCTGGCCAGGAGCATACTCTCATATACTTCCAGCAGGTCTGGGGCGACCCAGTCCTACAGGGCCGAGTACAACTCGACCGGTAAGCCGTCGCTTCCGGGAGTTTTACTTGTCTCGAAGGACTCAACGGCCTTTGTCAGCTCGTCCAGAGTTAGCGGCTTGTCCAGTCTCTCCCTCCTGTTGTCACCTAAGACCTCTGTGATAGATGACAGGAAGGACTGGGAGGCTCTGCTGTCTGTGGGCTTCGCGTCATACAGCCCAGCATAAAAGGATTTGCTGATCCTTTGTATGTCGGACTGCGAAGACGTTACCGAGCCATCCTCTTCCTTCAGGCTGCTGATAACAGAGCTCTCTCTGTGTACCTTTTGGAAGAAGTAACACGAGCATGTCTCATCCTGCTCGATGGAGCGGACTCTGGACTGGAAGATGATCTTGGAGGCCTCCGTGACAAAGAGCGAGGCCTGCTGGCTCTTCACCTCTTGGAGGTCCTCCTTGACCTCGACCCCCATCGACTGCAACCGGAGCAGATTTTGCATACTTTTCTGGAGTCGGGACATTTCCCTCTGTCTCTCTCTCGCCTTCTGAACACCTTTGTGGATGAAGAACCTCTTGATATTCTCCTTGATCGCTTCCCACCAGTGAACTGGAGACTCAAAGAGGGGTTTCACGGTCCTCCAACCTTTGTAATCCCTTTTGAGTTCCTCAATGTTCTCTGGGGTCAGCAGTGTAGCATTGAGCTTCCACGTCCCTCTGCCAACCTGCTGGTCGTCCTGTTAGTGAGTCGGCCAGTAAGAGGCAGTGGTCGGAGAAGAACGTCGGTGGATCCGACCGTGACAGCACGGGACACAAACAGGAAGTCAATCCTGGAACGGGCAGACTGGTCCGATCTTGGCCAGATCGGTCAAGGTGCGCTCTGTCTGCAGGTTTGCTGAAGACGTCGTGCAGTTTGGCATCTTTAACTGTTTCTATTAGGAATCTGGACATAGCGTCCAGTTTGCTGTCGTCACTGCCAGATCGTCCAGCCGCATCAATGATGCAGTTGAAGTCACCGCCTAGGATGACCGGCCTGGACGTCGCCAGCAGCAGTCCAGATACTGAGATTAAGGATGTCAACTTCATGAGTTTTGGACCTCACAAATGTGAGCAACTAAGAGATGAGATGGCATGTGACCCTACCCTATCATTGTTGTGGAGGTGCTTGTGGAAGGATGGTCTGACACCACACAGGAAGTAACTGAACGTCTACGCTTTTTCTGGCCACATTGAGACAAGCTTGGTATATCACAGGTTGCAATTTTCAAAGGGGAACAAGTCCTGATACCTGAAGCTCTGCATTTTGATATCCTAGCCAAACTGCATCTAGGGCATTTATGAATAGAAAGTACCAGACTGCTTGCCAGAGAGATGGTCTACTGGCCAGGAATCAACAGTGACGTTGAGACGGTGGTGAAATCCTGTGAAGCATGTCAAAATTTTCGGCCGAATCAACAGAAGGAATCCTTGATCCCACATGAATTACCTTCATAGAATAGTCATAAAAAGTTCAAGGCACAGAAAGAGGCCACTTGACCCATCGTGTCTGTGCCAGCCAAAAAACGATCCACCCATTCTAATCCCATCTTCCAGCATTTGGTCCGTAACCCTGCAGATTACGACACTTGAGGTGCACACCCAGGCTCCTTTTGAATGAGTTGAGGGTTTCTGCCTCAACTACCCTTTCAAGTAGTGAATTCCAGATCCCCACCACACTCTGGGTGAACAATTGTTTCCTCAGCTCCCCTCTAATTTTTCTACTAATGACTTTAAATCTATGGCTCCTAGTCACCGACTTCTCTGCTAAGGTAAATAGGCTCTTCACCTCCACTCTATCCAGGCCCCTCAAAATTTTGTACATTTCAATCAGATCTCCCCTCAGCCTTCTCTGTTCCAAGGAGAACAACCCCAGCCTTTCCAATCTTTCCTCATAGCTGCATTTTTCCAGTCCCAGCAACATCCTCATAATACTCCTTTGTATCCTCTCTTGTGCAATTATATCCTTTCTGTAATGAGGTGACCAGAACTGCACACAGTACTCAAGTTGTGGCGTAACCAGTATCCAGTTCCAGCATAACCTCCCTGCTCTTGTATTTTATACCTCGGCTAATAAAGGAAAGAATTCCATACACCATCTTAACCACCTTATCGGCCTGTCCTGCTACCTTCAGGGATCTGTGGACATTCACTACAAGGTCCCTCACCTCTGTACACTTCTCAGTATTTTCCCGTCAATCATGTATTCCTTTGCCTTGTTTGACCTTGCCAAATGCATCACCTCACACTTCTCTGGGTTGAATTCCATTTGCCACTTTTCTGTCCATCTGAGCATACCATCAATATCTTCCTGCAGCCTACAGCTATCCCCCTCGCTATCTATGACACGGCCAATCTTTGTGTCGTCTGCAGACTTCTTGATCATGCCCCTACATTTATGTCCAAATCGTTAATATACACCACAAAAAGCAGGTGACTCGGTACTGAGCCTTGCGGAACGCCACTGGAAACTGCTCTCCAGTCGCTAAAACGCCCTTCAACAATTACCCTTTGTTTCCTACCACTGCGCCAATTTTGTATCCACCTTGCTGCATTCCCCTGCATCCCTTGGGATTTTATTATTTTAACCAGTCTGCAATGTGGGACCTTGTCAAAAGCCTTGCTAAAATCCATGTAGACCACCATCAACTGCACTACCCTCATCTATCTTCCTTGTTACTTCTTCAAAAAATTCGATCAAGTTGGTTAGACAAGATCTTCCCTTAACAAATCCATGCTGACTATCCTTGATTAACCTGTGCCTTTTTAAGTGACAGTTTATCCTGTCCCTCAGAATAGATTCCAATAATTTGCCCACTACTGAGGTTAGACTGACTGGTCTGTAATTATTCGGTCTATCCCTCGCTCCCTTTTTAAACTGAGGTGCAACATTGGCAATTCTCCAATCCTCCAGCACCAGACCTGCATCCAATGAGGACTGGAAAATGATAGTCAGACCTTTCGCTATTTTCTCTCTTGCTTCTTTTAACAGCCTGGGGTGCTTCCATCTGGCCCTGATGATTTAGCAATTTTCAAGGATGCTAATCCCATTAATTCTTCCTCACTCCCTATGTTTATCACATCCAATACTTCACGCCCTTCCTCCTTAACTACAATATCTGCATCATCCCCCTCTTTTGTGAAGACAGATGCAAATTATTGATTAAGAACAATCCCAACATCTTCCACCCCGACACGTGCGTTACCTTTTTGGACTTTTATGGGCACTACTCTTTCCTTAATTATCCTCTTACGCTTAATGTATTGATAAAACATCTTTGGGTTCACCTTGATTTTGCTTGCCAATATTCTTTCATGCCCTCTCTTTGCTTTCCTAATTTACTTTTTGATTTCACCCTTCCACTATCTATATTCTTGGCTTTCTGTAATATTCACATCCATGGGCGAAGATCAGCACAGATTTATTTCATGTTCATGGTGATGATTTCCTCCTGTTACGGATTACTTCACCAAGTTTCTGATCATCAGGCAGCTGCGAGATACGTCAAGAGCTGTGGTTGCTGATATGGTCAGTGCCCTATTCAGTTTATTTGGTGTGCCAGAAGACATCATCTCTGATAATGCACCGCAATGTGCTGGAAGACCATTCTATGTGCGCCTGTTGGGGAGTCCGTCACATGACACTGTTGCCGCATTATCCAAAGTCCAAAGGCATGGCTGAACATATGGTGCACACCATCAAATCACTAATTTTAAAGTGTAGGCAGATGGGACAAGATCTCAAGGTTGCAATGCTGTATCTCTGAGTTATTCCATCGGACATGAGCTTACAGTTGCCTGCAGAGTTGATGTTTGGATGGCAGGTAAGAACTACCCTGTCCAGTCATCATCTCTCAAGTATTCCACAGTAAATAATATACTTCTCTCTAAATAAGGGAAGATGAAGGCATCATATGACAGGTATGCAGGACCAGAATTAGCTCGATTGCAAGTAAGACAGAAGGTTAGAGTCCTCAATCACACGTCAGGAACTTAGTATCCTGCAGAGGTTGCAAGGATATGCAACTAGCCCAGATCATATGAGGTCCAGACACCCAATAGTGCGACTCTGAGATGGAGCCAAAGTCAGCTCAGAGAGATGCACAACAACACTAATTGTGACAACAATGTGTCATCGCCTTCAAAGACAAAGTCTGAAGATGAACATACAGAGGCTATGAACACAAAGGGAGAACATGCTAACCAGAGTTCTGAGTCTCAGAGGAGTCATCAAGATGAGCTCAGCTCCGGGAAAAGGTTCACTATGACAAGATCAGGATGAATAAGCAAACCTCCTCGACTTTTTAGGGAGTGTTAAATTTGCTTACCTTAATCATGCATAGTTAGTCTGAACCGCAACATAACTGCTTATTGTATATGTGTTTTTATCTTTGGAAAAATGGGGGATGTTGTGGGACGACCTTAGAGCTTACAAAAGGGCCACCTTAAGATCTATAAGGGAACATGACAAGAGGAAGTGATGCCTTTTCACACATGACCAGCTAGTTGTGTGTGGAACCTGGCAGACAGAGATGTGGTTTAGGTGCGCTTCTGCAATAGTTGTTTGTATGTATATGTTCCAGTTAAAGTATAATAAAACCCACATTTTCTTTGAATATTACTTGTAGTCCCGTGAGTCTTACATTAGATCACACACCAAAGTAACAAGTAATATTAGCCAGTAAAAATCAATCAACAACTAAACTGAAGGTAATTAATGAAATTGAATAAGAGATATTGTTAACTGAAGCATTGAGCTTCAAAATGGCAGCACTGGCATTGCAGTTACCATATTAAAACAATATAATTTAAGGCATTGGTGATATAAATCAAACCCACTTAAAGCAATATTCAGGTTCATAAGGTATGTTTAGTCCTTTTTCCCCCACTGAAGGAGAAACTAACTTTACAGGCTAGGATCTTTGATGGCAAACCTATAAATGATAACTAGACTTTCAATTTTCTCCACATAATCTTTAAAATCTTGTTTTGAAATATTTGGATTTGTAGGACTTATGCATGATATATGCATGCTAACCATTTCATTCAGTGTCTCCTGTGCTGACATCTGCCCATGCTGCGGCAATGTTGTTTAAACTGGCAACTTGATAGACCAATCTGTAAGCCAGTCACCCATTTACCCCAGGTACATTCCCCCATATATTGTGAAATCTTGCCTTACTCTTGATATCAATGGCACATACAAGTGTTTGTTCTTACAAACTAGTTTATTTACCTATTACCCAAACTACAGATATACTCACTATACTGGTAATTGGTAACCCTGAGTGCAAGAGTTCATGCCTGGCTAATCAGTCCAGCGAACAAGTTCTCTTCATGTCTTCAGTGACTGACCATGTCACTGTTCCTGACTGCAGCAACAACGTCCTTGTGGGCTGTGACTTTATACCTTTTTCTGACCCTGGTCCCTTGACATATAATGTAATGTCTCGAATTGGGTCATCCGATTGGGTTTCACTGCCTTATCAATCCCACCCGGACTATGTCAGACCACCTGCATGTGCTAATATCCTGTTCTCAGCAGGTGGGACCTTAGGTGCATACCAGCAATGGATGTGATATCTGCTTCTTGCAAATACAGGAAGAACACCATTCACGCATATCCCGAGGGGCCATTGTCTATGAGAGCTGTTGTAGACAGAGTGTTTGACGTTTTAATAGTCTGGAGCTACCACCTTAATGGCATGTCCTGACTCGTCTGTGTGTGTGTGTGTGTGTGTGTGTGTGTTTATGTGTGCGGGTCCTTGTTCAGTTAAAACTGTCTTTATTTTTAAAAAGTCCAACATGAGCCCCAGTGATGATGCCTTTGGTCAGAATTCTTCTCTCTTTGTCCCAATGTCCTCCGTGCTCCATGTTCCTACCAACCTTTGTCAATCTCTGCACACTAAATCACCAAGTCCCAGCTTACATCTGTAACAAGTCCATTTCACAATTTGACAGAGCAGTTAAAACATAAACTGAAATCCAGCAAAAACTGCTACAAGCAAATAGCTGAATAAAAACATTGCAAATCCTGGCTTCTGTATGTTTATTTTTTCCATCCACCACCCCTCCCCACTTCCAGGATTATTGAGATCTATCAAAAGAACATAAGAGACTTATCATTTGGCAAACATATTGTTACGATTACTGTTTTGGGATAGTCGCCTGCCATTAAAAGGATGCATGAGTGTGCTTTCATTTAAAACAACTGACCTTTGTACATATCCATCCGTAATCTTCTTTGGTCACTTCTCTGAATTACTTCCCATCTCAATATGGTATAAAATAGAATAAAGTGATGGATATGTCTGTTACAAAGAAAGAGTGAATTTTGACTAACTCCACTTTAATCTCTTTAACAGTGATCATAGTGAATAGCAGCTAGGCACAAATCAAAGTATGATTCTTCATGAACTATGGAATACAAGCCTAATCTATGTAATCTCACTTTATAATCTAACCCTTGGAGCCCTGGTAACATTCCATTAGCCTTTATGATTATTTTTTGTACCTGCCTACTACATTTTAGTGATCTATGTACATAGACCTCTCAATCGCTTTGGAAACTGTTTCCTTCTCTTATCCAAACTGTCTGTTTTTTTGGCAAATTATCTCTGTTAGTCTTCCCACAGACTCTCCAC
This sequence comes from Heterodontus francisci, assembly GCF_036365525.1. Classification (NCBI taxonomy): domain Eukaryota; kingdom Metazoa; phylum Chordata; class Chondrichthyes; order Heterodontiformes; family Heterodontidae; genus Heterodontus; species Heterodontus francisci. Next base: position 45,381,302 of record NC_090387.1, read on the forward strand.
TGCCTGCATCAACGCTGTTCCATATCAATCGACAGGTGATCCACTTTACAGGAAGTGATGGATCTGGCTGCAAAGTAGCCCTTTACCTCCAAATTGGAATAATTGGTATTGCAAGATCCTCAACCTCAAAGCTTAACTTTAAACTCATAACATTTCCCTACAGAAGAAAGCTGATTTTGAAGTGTTACTCCCTGAATGAAATCCAGTCCTCTGCATTCATATCATCTTTTTAAACTTGTCAAATTACTATTTAAATCCTGGTTTGATCATTTCAAAATGCAGGTTACCAGTGTAAATAAAATATTGCAACGTGATACTAAATTGGCATCGCGCATGTCCTGTGGTACTGCTCCCTCGTCCCAGCACAGGCAAACCAATTCGTAGAGTGCTGAGAGTATAGCAGGCTTAGCACTCTTGATTATTTCAGGGGTAATGCCGTCCTTCCCAGGGGCTTTTCCGCTGGCTAGAGAATCAATGGCATCACTGAGTTCCAATTTTGTGGCTGTACGTCCAGCTCATACATGACTGGCAGAGGCTGGGCTGCATTGAGGGCGGTCTCAGTGACAACATTCTCTCTGGAGTACAGTTCTAGGTAGTGCTCAACCCAGCGGTCCATTTGCTTGCGTTGGTCAGTGATTGTGTCCCCTGATTTAGATTTAAAAGTGACCACGGTGACTGCAACAACTACCATGGAATCTCACTGCTCAGCATAGTGGGGAAAGTCTTTGCTCGAGTCGCTTTAAACAGGCTCCAGAAGCTGGCTGAGCGTGTCTACCCTGAGGCACAGTGTGGCTTTCGAGTAGAGAGATCGACCATTGACATACTGTTCTCCCTTCGTCAGCTACAGGAGAAATGTCATGAACAACAGATGCCCCTCTACGTTGCTTTCATTGATCTCACCAAAGCCTTTGACCTCGTCAGCATACGTGGTATCTTCAGACTACTAGCAAAGATTGGATGTCCACCAAAGCTACTAAGTATCATCACCTCATTCCATGACAATATGAAAGGCACAATTCAGCATAGCGGCGCCTCATCAGACCCCTTTCCTATCCTGAGTGAAGTGAAACAGGGCTGTGTTCTCGTACCCACACTGTTTGGGATTTTCTTCTCCCTGCTCCTCTCACATGCGTTCAAGTCTTCAGAAGAAGGAATTTTCCTCCACACAAGATCAGGTGGCAGGTTGTTCAACCTTGCCCGTCTAAGAGCGAAGACCAAAGTACGGAAAGTCCTCATCAGGGAACTCCTCTTTGCTGACGATGCTGCATTAACATCTCACACTGTCTGCAGAGTCTCATCGACAGGTTTGCGGCTGCCTGCAACGAATTTGGCCTAACCATCAGCCTCAAGAAAACGAACATCATGGGACAGGACGTCAGAAATGCTCCATCCATCACTATTGGCGACCATGCTCTGGAAGTGGTTCAAGAGTTCACCTACCTAGGCTCAACTATCACCGGTAACCTGTATCTCGATGCAGAAATCAACAAGCGCATGGGAAAGGCTTCCACTGCTATGTCCAGACTGGCCAAGAGAGTGTGGGAAAATGGCGCACTGACACGGAACACAAAAGTCTGAGTGTATCAAGCCTGTGTCCTCAGTACCTTGCTCTACGGCAGCGAGGCCTGGACAACGTATGTCAGCCAAGAGCGACATCTCAATTCATTCCATCTTCGCTGCCTCCGGAGAAATCTTGGTATCAGGTGGCAGGACCGTATCTCCAACACAGAAGTCCTCGAGGCGGCCAACATCCCCAGCTTATACACCCTACTGAGCCAGCGGCACTTGAGATGGCTTGGCCATGTGAGTCGCATGGAAGATGGAAGGATCCCCAAGGACACATTGTACAGCGAGCTCGCCACTGGTATCAGACCCACCGGCCGTCCATGTCTCCGCTTTAAAGATGTCTGCAAACGTGACATGAAGTCCTCTGACATTGATCACAAGCTGTGGGAGTTAGTTGCCAGTGATCGCCAGAGCTGGCGGGCAGCCATAAAGGTGGGGCTAAAGTGTGGTGAGTCGAAGAGACTTAGCAGTTGGCAGGAAAAAAGACAGAAGTGCAAGGGGAGAGCCAACTGTGTAACAGCCCCGACAACCAATTTTTCCTGTAGCACCTGTGGAAGAGTCTGTCACTCCAGTATTGGCCTTTATAGCCACTCCAGGCGCTGCTCCACAAACCACTGACCACCTCCAGGCGCTTACCCATTGTCTCCCGAGACAAGGAGGCCAAAGAGGAAGAAGAAGATACTAAATTACACTATTGTTCAATAAATACTCTTCCAGGCTCGCTTTGTAATGTTAATGTGTTTTTCTAAAGCAATTACCGAAACAGCATTAATCAACAAGGTCACAGCCACCATATTCTGTGCACCTACTCATCCCGGCATCAATCAAATTTTGGCTGTTCTGAATAACACTAATGGTAGGAAGAACATTTGTCTGTCACTATGTTTGCAAACTGAAACTGTGATGCATAGTAACTGCTATTAACAGTGACCTTGAATTACAGCTCCATAATTCTTTATTTTTTGGCTTGTAAATGGGAATTCTATCTCTTTTAAAGAATGATGTTACAACAATTGCAATACAGAATCCCCTGTGCTCCAACTTTCCACATGAGTTTACTACCATTTTGTGTTTTCACAAATGATTTACGCGTTGAAAGGAAATCCATTCAAAGCAGCACGTTGGAAATTAATTTGATGTTGTGTTGGCTAAAGCCAAAGTACAATGCATGGTATACTTGTACTTATTTACATGGTCAGAGATCGACTATTGACATGCTGTTCTCCCTTCGTCAGATACAGGAGAAATGCCGTGAACAACAGATGCCCCTCTACATTGCTTTCATTGATCTCACCAAAGCCTTTGACCTCGTCAGCAGACGTGGTCTCTTCAGACTACTAGAAAAGATCGGATGTCCACCAAAGCTACTAAGTATCATCACCTCATTCCATGACAATATGAAAGGCACAATTCAACATGGTGGCTCCTCATCAGAGCCCTTTCCTATCCTGAGTGGTGTGAAACAGGGCTGTGTTCTCGCACCCACACTTTTTGGGATTTTCTTCTCCCTGCTGCTTTCACATGCGTTCAAATCCTCTGAAGAAGGAATTTTCCTCCACACAAGATCAGGGGGCAGGTTGTTCAACCTTGCCCGTCTAAGAGCGAAGTCCAAAGTACGGAAAGTCCTCATCAGAGAACTCCTCTTTGCTGACGAAGCTGCTTTAACATCTCACACTGAAGAATGCCTGCAGAGTCTCATCGACAGGTTTGCGTCTGCCTGCAATGAATTTGGCCGAACCATCAGCCTCAAGAAAACGAACATCATGGGGCAGGATGTCAGAAATGCTCCATCCATCAATATTGGCGACCACGCTCTGGAAGTGGTTCAAGAGTTCACCTACCTAGGCTCAACTATCACCAGTAACCTGTCTCTAGATGCAGAAATCAACAAGCGCATGGGTAAGGCTTCCACTGCTATGTTCAGACTGGCCAAGAGAGTGTGGGAAAATGGCGCACTGACACGGAACACAAAAGTCCGAGTGTATCAGGCCTGTGTCCTCAGCACCTTGCTCTACGGCAGCGAGGCCTGGACAACGTATGCCAGCCAAGAGCGACGTCTCAATTCATTCCATCTTCGCTGCCTTCGGAGAATACTTGGCATCAGGTGGCAGGACTATATCTCCAACACAGAAGTCCTTGAAGCGGCCAACATCCCCAGCTTATACACACTACTGAGTCAGCGGCGCTTGAGATGGCTTGGCCATGTGAGCCGCATGGAAGATGGCAGGATCCCCAAAGACACATTGTACAGCGAGCTCGCCACTGGTATCAGACCCACCGGCCGTCCATGTCTCCGTTATAAAGACGTCTGCAAACGCGACATGAAATCGTGTGACATTGATCACAAGTCGTGGGAGTCAGTTGCCAGCATTCGCCAGAGCTGGCGGGCAGCCATAAAGACAGGGCTAAATTGTGGCGAGTCGAAGAGACTTAGTAGTTGGCAGGAAAAAAGACAGAGGCGCAAGGGGAGAGCCAACTGTGCAACAGCCCCAACAAACAAATTTCTCTGCAGCACCTGTGGAAGAGCCTGTTACTCCAGAATTGGCCTTTATAGCCACTCCAGGCGCTGCTTCACAAACCACTGACCACCTCCAGGCGCGTATCCATTGTCTCTCGAGATAAGGAGGCCCAAAAGAAAGAAAGAAGAATTTACATGGTCAGTAGTACAATTGTTGATAGCAGCAGGAATGAAAGCATAGCAGTCAATCAGTAGAGCACCATGCTGGTGTTTCAGTTTCAGAAGAGCAGTATTTTGCGACTATATAACTTGGCTTTTTTGAACAGTTTGTTAATGTAATTGCTAGGGTTAATCCTATAGAGCCTCAGTACCTCTATTTTCCATAGTTTGAGTCTCAATAGACAGAAATTGAGGTTGATTATGACAAACATCCACTAATCCAACCCCCACCCTCCCTTCATGTATTACTAATTAATTTTAGTGATCTAACAGTGATTGGCTGTTAAAGAACGAGCGTCAAATAAACCTTTGAAAACTCAATACCTCAGCACACCAAAAAAATCAATAATGAGCCCAAAGGTGCTGCTGTGCATCAGGCAAATGTGCCTCACATTTTCCGGCACCGATCTCTAATGTCATCCTGTAGTACTGGTCCCAAGTGCTTTCACTGTATAGAGCCTATGGCACCTAGTGCATGTGGTTCATTAATGGCTCTATTTTGATGCTAATTCAGGGCATGTTCCTTAATGTGCCTCAAGCACCTGTCGGTTGTGTGTTGTTGTATTAGTAGCATTGTAGGACATTCTAGAGAAAGTCTCAGGCTAAGGTATAGATTAACTCAGAACTGTTTATTATTTATAGTATACTATATACACACTCCACAAGCCACCTAAGCGAGCATCCTCCATTCTTCTTCTTCTCCAACCTATGTCATGTAACTGTTACATTATCACTCTTACAGTGGGAGAGATCTCTCTCACTGCCTCACTACTTTTACATCCTTATATTACATCTCCCCTCAAGTCTTTATCCAACATTTTTCCAAACATATATATTTTTATGACTTCTCCACTATTCTCTCTCTCCCAAGTGTCTGCCTTTACAGATTCAGTCTCATCGGAGGTTTGACAACTCTCCCCGATCCGGTTGTAATTTGTCTGAGACGATCAGTAGCTTTCGTAGTAATTCTGGGTTGTTAACTTGGTTTTTCGTTTCTATGGACTGTCGTATTTCATTCGGTTTGGTTTATTCATCTTCATATGGATCTTGCAGATGGATTATTGGCTGTTGCTTTTGCGTAATAGGAATGGGGCGGCACAGTGGCGCAGTGGTTAGCACCGTAGCCTCACAGCTCCAGCAACCCAGGTTCAATTCTGGGTACTGCCTGTGTGGAGTTTGCAAGTTCTCCCTGTGTCTGCGTGGGTTTCCGCCGGGTGCTCCGGATTCCTCCCACATGCCAAAGACTTGCAGGTTAATAGGTAAATTGGCCATTATAAATTGCCCCTAGTATAGGTAGGTGGTAGGGAAATATAGGGACAGGTGGGGATGTGGTAGGAATATGGAATTAGTGTAGAATTAGTATAAAATGGGTGGTTGATGGTCGGCACAGACTCGGTGGGCCGAAGGGCCTGTTTCAGTGCCGTATCTCTAAATAAATAAAATAATAAATAAAATATTCCTCCAATTCCTTCATCTGTCCCCTTCAGTCAATCGCTGATAGTCCTCATGTTTATGGATTACTGTCCCTTCTGTATCCAAACGTTTTGACCAGTGTTCAATTTGGGTAAGCTTCTTGCTCAAAATCTTCTATTATAATTCCAGGTTTCTTTCATTCTGTAGGAGTTTTCTCTTTCTTGAATTTTCTTGTAGTCTTGAGTCTTCAATCCAGGAATTAATTGTTGAGGCAATACTGGAAGCTGTGTTCTTAGCTTTCTTCCCATTGGTAATTCAGCTGGTGATAATCCGCACATTAATGGTGAGTGGTTTCTGCCATATCATTGCCAGTGGTTTCTCATCCGTCTCAACTACGAAATGCTTGACAAAGAGATGAGTGTGAAATTTGGTGATGCTGAGTACCAGTGCGAGTGTTTCCCTTTATATGTTGGAATAATTGACCTTTTAACAAAGCAGCTACTTCAAGAATGGTGTCTTTATTTGGGTCATAATACTGCAAACATGCCTCTGTTGACAGTGATTGCTTCAGCAAATTGAATCCATGCTGGTGGTCCTAGGGCCACAGGTAGGGTGTATCCTTTTTGAGGAGTTCCTGTGGAGATGAAGACTTCTCAGAAAAAATTGAGATGTAGGGAGCTAGGAAATTAAATAGAACAAGACATCTCCATAAGTCTTCCTTGTCTGTAGGCTAGGCATGGACTGAATATCCTCTACCTTGCTGGGATCCAGTCTTATGCCTGTATCACTGTAGATTGATCCAAAAAATTGATGGGGCTTGTGTTGATGGCACACTTCTTGCTGTTGAATACAAAGCCTTCCTTTCTGACTGTTTGCATTAGGATGTGCAGATTCCTGTCATGCTCCTCTTTTATGCTGCCCAAAACTGCTGTGTTGTCTGCAATAGAGACACACCCTGGAACATTCTCAGTAATATGATCCATACATTGTTGAAATAAATCTTGGCTTACTGCTAGGCCAAACAGTAAGTTCAAAACCAATATCTTCCAGAGTTCTTAAAGTTTCTAACTCCTGTGAACTTTCAGAGAGATGGACTTATCAATATATGTGCTTTGCATCTAGCTTCAAAAAGAATCTGGCTCTTGCAAACTTTGGATTTAACTCTTCTGAAGTGGGGATTTTATGGGGACATCATTTTAACATTCAGTTCAGCCTTCTCGGGTCTAAACATACCTTATGGTCTGTTTGTTTTGATCACAGCTGTTACAGAGCTGCACCATAGAGCCATAGAGTTATACAGCACAGCCCTTTGGCCCATCGTGTCTGTGCCGGCCATCCAGCACTCAACTATTCTAATCCCATATTCCTGCACTTGGCCTGTAGCCTTGTTTGCAATGGCATTTCAAGTGCTTTTTAAATGTTGTGAGGGTTCCTGCCTCCACCACCTCTCCAGGCAGTACGTTCCAGATTCTAACCACCCTCTGGGTGAAAAAAATTTCCTCAAATCCCCCCTAAACCTCCTGCCCCTTACCCTAAATCTATGCCCCTGGTTCTTGACCCCTCCATTAAGGGAAAAAGTTTCTTCCTATCTCACCTATCAATGCCCCTCATAATCTTGTATACCTCAATCATGTCTAAGTCCCACCTCAGCCTTCTCTGCTCCACGGAAAACAACCCTAGCCTATCCAGTCTCTCTTCATAGCTGAAATGCTCCAGTACAGGCAACATCCTGGTGAATCTCCTCTACACCCTCTCCAGTGCAATCACATCCTTCCTATAGTGTGGTGACCAGAACTGTACACAGTACTCTAGCTGTGGCCTAATTAACGTTTTATATAGCTCCATCATAACCTCCCTGCTCTTATATTCTATGCCTCAGCTAATAAAGACAAGTATCCCATATGCCTTCCTAACCACCTTATCTACCTGTGCTGCTGTCTTCAGTGATCTATGGACAAGTACACCAAGGTCCTTCTGACCTTCTGTACTTCCTAGGGTCCTACCATCCATTGTATATTCCCTTGCCTTGTTAGTCCTCCCAAAATGCATTACCTCACACTTTTCAGAATTAAATTCCATTTGCCACTGCTCCACCCATCTTACCAGCCCATCTATATCTCCCTGTAATCTAAGGCTTTCCTCCTCACTGTTTACAACACCACCAATTTTCGTGTCATCTGTGAACTTACTTATCATATCTCCAATATTCACGTCTAAGTCATTAATGTACACTACAAACAGCAAGGGTCCCAGCACTGATCCTTGTGATACACCACTGGTCACAGGCTTCCAATCGCAAAAACAGCCCTCAACCATTATCCTCTGCCTCCTGCCACTAAGCCAATTTTGGATCCAATTTGCCAAATTGTCCTGGATCCCATGGTCTCTTACCTTTTTAACCAATCTCCTACGTGGGACCTTATCAAAAGCCTTACTGAAATCCATGTATACTACATCTACTACTTTACCCTCATCGATACATCTAGTCACCTCCTCGAAAAATTCAATCAAGTTAGTTAGACACGATCTGTCCTGACAAAGCCATGCTGATGTTAGACTCACCGGCCTGTAATTACCTGGTTTATCCCTGCTACGCTTCTTGAATAATGGTACCACATTCGCTGTCCTCCAGTCCTCTGGTAACTCTCCTGTGGTCAGAGAGGATTTGAAAATTTGTGTCAAAGCCCCTGCTATCTCCTCCCTTGCCTCACAGAACAGCCTGGGATACATTTCATCTGGGCCTGAGGATTTATCCACTTTTAAGTCCACTAAAATAGCTAATATTTCCTCCCTTTCAATGCTAATATGTTCAAGTATATCACAATTCCCCTCCCTGATCTCTACACCTACATCGTCCTTCTCCATAGTGAACACAGATGAAAAGTAATCATTTAAAACCTCACCTATGTCCTCCGGCTCCACCAAAAGATTGCCACGTTGGTCCCTAATGGGCCCTACTCTTTCCCTGGTTATCCTCTTACCCTTAATATACTTATAAAACACCTTGGGATTTTCCTTTATCTTGCTCACCAGTGTTTTTCATGTCCCCTCTTCGCTCTCCTAATTACTTTTTTAAGTGCCACTCTACACTTTCTATACTCCTCTAGTGCCTCCGCTGTTTTCGGCCCTTGGGATCTGCCGTAAGTCTCCTTTTTTTTTCTGATCCAATCATCTATATCCCTTGACATCCAGGGTTCCCTGGGTCTGTTAGTCCTACCCTTCACCTTAATGGATACATGTTGGCTCTGAACTCTCACAATTTCCTCTTTGAATGACTCCCACTGATGTGATGTAGACTTTCCTACAAGTGGCTACTCCCAGTCCACTTTGGCCTGATTCTGTTTTATCATATTAAAATCGGCCTTCCTTTATTTATTATTCAGTACCTTTATTTCTGGTCCATCTTTGTCTTTTTCCATAACTACCTTAAATCTTACAGAGTTATGGTCACTATCCCTGAAATGCTCGTCCACTGACACTTCTACCACTTGATCGGCTTCATTCCCTAGGATTAGGTCCAGTTCTGCCCCTTCTCTTGTAGGACTTTCTATGTACTGGCTCAAAAAGCTCTCCTGTATGCATTTTAAGAATTCCGCCCCTTTTAAGCCTTTTGCTTAATCTGTGTGCTGCTGAACATTTGGAATAATTCCTTGCCTCTCCATAGTATCCAGCACAGCTTTGAGTTTGTCCGTGATGTGGATGCTACATTTCCTTGGTGGATTTATAGAAGGAATGACATCATCTCTCACATGTAGAGTAGCATCTCCTTTAAAACTTCCCACGGTATCAAAACGATCTTGGTACATTCATTGCAATTCCTGGATGGACTCAATGTGGTCACATCTATTTTGGTTGTCTGTCCTTGGCACACTGCTGATTGACACAATTAAAGGCTCTCTACGTGCCAGTATTCCTGTAACTGCTGGACCATTGGTATCAACTATGTAGAAGACTTGCTGTGACCACATAGCATTTTCGTATCTGTCCTCCAACCTTAATGCTCCCATACAGTTGATAGGAGAACCATTGTATGCAATGAGGCTTACCTTTGTAGTTGTATCATGGCTTCCTATCTTGCCAGGTACATATTCTTTAATATTCTGAGTGGCAAAATATTTGTACTTGCCCCCATATCATCCTTGAGTCGCAACTTGTGCTGGCCACTCTTCTCTGGGCATATGATGTCGATGATGGTGAATGCTTCCCACTGTGTAAGCATATCTATCTGATGTGCAACTGTTACTGTGTGAAAAGTTTGTGCACCTTCAGTGCCCTCTTTATTACTCATGTCCTTGTCTATCTTGTGGACATGTCTGTTTAGATTAACTTCTTACAAATTCATCCCTGTTTCTCCCACAAAGTGGTATTTGTTTGTCAGGTCATGGCCTGCTGTGACTTCTCCCCAATTTTCCATTACGATACCTGCTAACAGCCTTTCCCAGTGCCCTTTCTTGCCACACATCTTGCAGTTGCCCATGTAAGCTGGACAATTTCTCAGTTGGTGCATCAGACCTCACTTGCCATATATTTTGCCTTGCTGAGGTGACCTGCTTACCTCGCCTATGATTGTTGATCCAACTGTTCGTATGCACTGCCCACTTGCATCTATGGCCTCGAACTTTCTGCGTTCTTTCAGGACACTTTGAATGTCATACCCTTTTCCTTTGTCTAATAACTCTTCCTGAAAAGCTTCAATCAGGGTAGGTGCAATGACCGATTCCATTAAACCGTTCGATAACTCCATTTCCGCGAAATCACAGACTTTTCCTTTCTCGTGGCATCTGCTAACACATTCATAGTTGGTCCCAATTTTTATTTTTATCGCTTGCTTGTCAGGCTCCATGACAGTAAAATCCAAAAAGCAAAACTCCATGCGCTGTTTGAAGAGTTGGAATTCATGGAGGAGATCTTGGGTTTTCCAATTCATTGACAGGTATTTGGTAGTAATGGTACCAAATTTCTTTATTGCAAGAATCCTTAGCTGGAGCGTTCTCCCTTAAATGACTCCCTTTTCTTTTTTTTTTACTGTTTCTGAAGCTTTCCATGAAGGGAAAAAAAATTCAGATCTACTGTGTCTATAGCATCAGACTTCAGCCATGCCCTGAGCTCAGTGCCTGCAGTGTGGGCTTTAAGCCTGTAATCAGGGAGACTCCGCCTCTGAAGTGATCATGGCGGGTAAACACACAGTGTGTAATAGCAGTGCCGCTCCACAGCCTCAACAGGAACCAACTCTGTTCACTTTTCCCAAGCTCGATTTCTCCCGATTCCTGCCTTTTCTTGCTGGCCACCATCAAAATAAACAACCTCCTTCGTGTACTCACATGCTCCTGGGCACTGAATTGAGTGGATGGTCATCAAACCTGACAGTATTGTGCTACTGCCTCTACCTCCGACGACATATCACATCGTCCTGTCTTTGACAGATTCCGACAGGAAAGATTGCTGTTCCTGATTCTCACTCGAGATCACTGCCCCATTCAACAGCATTGCTGAGCCACTCTGCAGTACTGCTACCTCAATGCGTTCTGCTGCTTCCACGCTGTGGTCTTCAAATACACATCATTGCCACTGCTGCCACTATATTATGTCATTTCCTTCTTCAACAATAAGATACTAAACAATCTTGAGCTGATTGGTAGTTAAATAGTGGGTTCTTTATTATGAAGGAGCAAGTTTACAAGAGAGCTCTATCATACATATGTGACTAGGTAGCTAACCTGGCTCCAACTACCCGAATCACATGTTGGTTGACATTACTTTCTGTGATAATGTGTGAAGTACTCAGACTGTTAAACTGATATCACAACAATCCCAATGCTGCATTATTGATTCCAATGTTCCTAAGGTCTGTGATGGAATTCCACAGATAGAAGTTAAACGATTGAACAGGTGGAAAGAGCAAGAACTCAACTGAGAATACAAATATTTTGCCACTCAATAGCTTATAAATCCAACTAATCATTTCAGGCATAGAATGGTCTACCATCTATTGCATATTGTAATTTTGGGTTAATTGAATATTCTGAGTGGGTACCTACCCTTGCAACAAAGGTCCCCACCTCACAAAGGAGACAGAACACAGAGCCGAATCTTGATGCTCTGACAGAGGGAACCAGCTAAAGACAACTGCCATGGAAATTCTTGTGCTTTTTCTTAGGGAATGGAAGGAAAACTTGCTTAAGTTAATCAATCTCTCTGTGGTTGATCAGCTTTGCTTTATGTTGTCCTTCACGGGCCTTCGATTGGCCCATAACCATATTTCTGCCTACTCTCAGCAGGCGGGGAGCTCGACTGGAATCCACAGGCAGATTACTGAACAAGAGAAATGAATTTAGGCCAGCAGTTCCCCTAATAGCCATGATTAGCTAAATTCCGAGACTGGGGATTGAAGAGTGCAATGTTGTGGGGTGGTAATGCAATTGCCAGGGCTGTGGTTTTGGGCAGTATTTCTACACCTCCTGACTCCAAAAAAGGTGCTTTTTAAAGAATTAAATTAAAAACAACTTGCATTTACATTGTGCCTCTAAAGTAGTACAACATTCCAAAGGAAGTACCACACGTAGGGCCAAGACACTGGAGGCACAGCCACCAGTGGTGGGGCCATGCACAGGAAGCCATAATTGGAGGAATGCAGAGTTCTCAGAGGGTTTCAGATATGGACTATGTTACAGATATAGTGAGAGGCAAGGCCATGAGGGGTCTGAACACATGAACATCTTTTGTTGATGATTATGGGATAGGGGAGCGCTGAAGAATCCTGAAAGGGGCAAGTGTAATTTGGTAAAGGGGTTCTTCACAAGGTGTTAAGTTCCTCATTAATGTATTCAAGGGAAGTACACCTGTTTTAAACATTCGATCAGGATGCCTAAAAAGATGGGCCCAAGAATTTACCAGTTGAATTAACAGCTCTGTTGATTAAACACAGACACAGTTAAATTGGGATGGAATGAATTTATCTCCATCATACAATCAGGAGTGAGGCATTTCTCCATCTTCAGCTCCATTCACAGCTTGCTATTCTGATAATAAAGCAGTCCATATCAGTCTACACCAGTGGTAAGTAATATTTGTGGCACATAAGTATCATGTAATGACCATTATGAACAAACAATGGCATAGTTACCTCCCATTGAAGTTTAATGATACCACCATTGAAAATTTCCACTTTATCAATATCTTGGGGATCACCAGGGAGCTGAAAATGAATTGGACCAGCCAAATCAAAACCGTAGCTGCGAAATCAGGGTAAAGGCGGTACTCTGAAACTTATGGCTCACCTTCTGATACCTCAAATCCTCTCCACTATCTACAAACCTGAAGTCAAGAGTGTAATGGAATATTCACCACTCACCCAATGGGTGCAGCCACCATAATACTCAAGATCCTCAACACTATGGAGGGCAGTGCAGTTCATTTGATTTTTGTCTCTGCCACTGGAGTCAATCTCCAACAGTCCACCATTTATGCATTAAGGCGGCAGCATATACAATCCATAAGATGTACTGCATGAACTCAAAGGTTACTTCAAGTTTACTCCCTCGACCACCAAGAAGAAGAAGACCAAAAATCTGCTGGGAACACTATCAACTCCAGGTTTTACCACACCCCTCCCCAAGTCACATGCAATTCTGACTTGGACACACATCAATATTCTTTCATCATTGCTTGGCAATACTCTAGAATTACCTATTGAACACCATTGCAGCAGCATCATCACAAGGGGCTGCTCGACTCTGAGGGTCGTGGCGGGGGGGGCCTGTAAAATTCTGCGGGGATGGGCCTGCCTTGTCCCCCGATGTCGAGAAGAGCTCGCCGCATATTACAGGGGGCCGGGGGACCTTAATTACCACATGCAAAATGATACTTACCTCTCCTGATTATGCAGCCAGCCGCCTCTCGATGCACACTTCCGCATTTTACGTTGAACGGGCGACCGTCATATGACGTCCCGTTCACGAACAGAAAACCAGACAGGACATCAGGAGCAGAAGAACTCGTCAGTGAAGGTAAATACAGATATAGAGGGGTCCCAACTCTGCATACTGCAAGGGAGGAGGGAGGGGGGATGGAATTACAGGGGCCATGTCTGCAGACTTGCAGGGAGTCACTGCGATTCCACCCTCTGTAATGGTTGTCAACACTGTGCCATTGCTTGCCTCTGTCAGTGAAGGAGCAATGGCACTCGAGTCACCCTGTATGTGGGGAGGGTGCCAGAAAGGGTAGGCGTCTGAAGCTTATATGTCTGGTGAGCCAGTTGAGCTTATACAATCTTTATGAGGTCATGCGGTGCCACTGTTAGTGGGAGCTACGACAGGCAATGTTATGCCATGCCACATAGCTGCTACATGAAAGCACCTGATGTATCAGTCAACATTAATCTCTGCCCTGTCAGGAATCTTTGAAGAAGTGAAGGAACCAAGTTTAATTGCAACTTAGAGATGGGGTGGTTGACCCTATATTAATAGATCTGTGAGGACTCGTATGCGCCACAGGCTAAAACAAAAGGAAGTTGCAGCCCACATAGAGGCCCCTGGTCATGAGCAGCATCACCCAAGGAGAGATCGCCACTACAGATTGCCGCGCATCTTCAGGTCCCGCATGACATACCTACAGATGTCAGAGCGCCAGGGTCAGAGGCGACTGCGAATGTTGAGAGAGGCAGTGACACATCTCTGTGCCCTGAAGCAAGATGACCTGCAGTCCAGGAGCTTCGTTGAACAGTCTATGCCTGTGACTCTCAAAGCAACAGTGGCTCCCAATTGTTAAGCATCTGCATCATCTCAGGGGCCCACGGTAGACCTTTGGCCGGTCATTCCGTCAGCAGTGCACCGCTGTATCAGGGAGGTCACCAATGCCCTGTTCTGGAGGGCTGGAGACTATATCTGGTTCACGATGGAACCTGAAAGCCGGAACCAGAGGCCCATCGGTTTCAGCTGCATCGCGGGATTCACACAGGTATAAGGGGTCATAGATTGCACCCATGTGGCCATTAAGGTTCCCGCCAGGCTAACACCTGCAGACGTTACCATTGAAGGATTCATTTCAATCTAGGTGCAGCTGGTATGTAGCTCCGGAGATGCTTCATGAAAATCTGTGCCCGCTTCCCTGGCAGCTGCCATGACACCTGGGTCCTGCGCCAGTCCCGGCTGCCGCTGCTGTTCACTGAACTGGCTCAGATGGAGGGATGACTTCTTGGAGACAAGGGCTATCCCTTGCAGACATGGCTCCCGACATCAGTGAGAGACCCCACCACTGCTGCAGAAGAGAGATAAAATGCCATCCACTGAGCTGAAAGATCTGCCATTGAGCAGGCGATCTGCATGCTCAAAACATGCTCTCGATACCTGGATAGATAAGGTGGTGTCCTGTACTATGGGCTAAAAAGGGCAGCACCTTTCTTTCCTGCTCGAGGTGCTCTGCACAAATACACACCCAATAGGGAGCATGCCTGGCATGATGAGGAGAGACATCAACTGCATTCCTCCTCGAACAATGAAGACGCAGAGGACCAACAACAGGACAGTCGCATGGGAGAGCAAATGCCACCCAGGCTCCGCATGCAGGGCTAGCAGGGATCTAGGGATGTATGGCAGTGCCTTAGCAGACAAAGGCTCTCTGCTCCATAGGAGACGACATGAGCTCTGCAAGCCACACATCCCCCTCGCTCATCTGCTTTATTCAAACATAGACTGGGATAATAGTAGTGTAAAGGGCAGTGAGGGGCAAGAGTTCCTGGAGTATGTTCAGGAACATTTTCTGCAACAGTATGTTGCTAGTCCAATGAGAAAGGAGGCACTGCTAGACCTGGTTCTTTGGAATGAGGTGGGCCAAGTGACTCAAGTATCAGTAGGACAGCATTTAGGGGATAATGTTAATTGTATAATAAGGTTTAGGTGGACTATGGAAAATGACAAAGAGCAATCCAGGGTAAGAATAATTAACTGGGGGAAGACCAACTTCAATGGGGTCAGAATGGAGCTGGGACAAATAAATTGGAGTCAAAAGCTGGCAGGAAAACTGGTAGATGAACTATAGGCTACTTTCAAAGAAGAGATAGTCTGGGCCCAGACAAAGTATGTTCCCTCAAAGGGGAAAAATAGGGCAAACAAATACAGAGCTCCCTGGATGACAAAAGAGGTAGAGATTAAGATAAAGAAGTAAAAGTGTGCTTATGACAGATGCCAAGTAGAAAATACTATTGAGAGCCAGACTGAATATAGAATTTCTAGAGGGAAAGTGAAAAAGCAAACAAGAGACCAAAGAGAGAGCATGAAAAGAGACTGGCAGCTAGCATTAAAGGAAATTCCAAAGTTTTCTATAGGCACATAAATAGTAAAAGGGTGGTAAAAGGAGGAGTGGGACCTATTATGGATCAGAAAGGGGATTTACACATGGAGGCAGAGGGCGTAGCTGAGGTATTAAAAGAATACTTTGCATCTGTCTTTATCAAGGAAGAAGATGCAACATCCAGGTTTGGGCTGGTAAGTGGCAAGTAACATTCACGCCACACAAGTGCCAGACAATGACCTCAAGGAAGAAGATGCAACATCCAGGTTTGGGCTGGTAAGTGCAAGTAACATTCATGCCACACAAGTGCCAGACAATGACCATCTCCAACAAGAGAGAATCTAACCATCTCCCCTTGACATTCAATGGCATTACGATCGCTGAATCTCCCACTATCAACATCTTGGAGGTTACCATTGACCAGAAGCTGAACTGGGGTAGTCATATAAATACTGTGGCTACAAGAGCAGGTCAGAGGCTGGGAATCCTGCGGTGAGTAACTCACCTCCTGACACCCCAAAGCCTGTTCACCATCTACAAGGCACAAGTCAGGAGTATGATGGAATACTCTCCACTTGCCTGGATGAGTGAAGCTCCAACAACACTCAAGAAGCTCAACACCATCCAGGACAAAGCAGCCCACTTGATTGGTACCCCACCAACAAACATTCACTTCCTCCACCACTGACGCACGGTGGCAGCAGTGTGTACCATCTACAAGTTGCACTAGAACAACGCACCAAGGCTCCTTCGACAGCACCTTCCAAACCCACGATTTCTACCATCGAGAAAGACAAGGGCAGCAGATGCATGGGAACACCACCACCTGCAAGTTCCCCTCCAAGCCACACATCATCCTGACTTGGAACTATATCGCCGTTCCTTCACTGTCACTGGGTCAAAATCCTGGAACTTCCTTCCTAATAGCACTGTGGGTGTACCTACCCCAATGGATTGCAGCAGTTGAAGAAGGCAGCTCACCACCACCTTCTCAAGACCAACAAGGGATGGACAATAAATGCTGGCCTAGCCAGTGATGCCCACATCCCATGAACGAATAAAAAAAAAGATGCAACCCAGGCAATGTTGAAAGAGGAGGCAAATCAGATGCTAGAGGGGTTTAAAATGTTTAAAGAGCAAGTATTAGATAGGCTGTCTGTACTTAAAGTGGATAAAGCACCAGGACCAGATGAGATGCGTCCAGGATACTGAGGGAAGTGAGGGTGGAAATCGCAGAGGCACTGGCCATAATGTTTCAATCTTCCTTAGACTCAGGGGTAGTGCCAGAGGACTGGAGAATTGCAAACGTTATTCCCTTGTTCAAAAAAGGGTGTAAAGATAAGCCCAGCAATTGCAGGCCAGTCAGTTTAAGTTCGGTGGTGGGAAAACTTCTGGAAAAAATAATTTGGGACAAGATCAATAGTCACATGGACAAATGCGTGTTAATTAAGGAAAGCCAGCATGGATTTCTTAAGGGAAAATCATGTTTAACTAACTTGCTGGAGTTTTTTGAGGAGGTAACAGAGAGGTTTGATGAGGGCAATGCTGTTGATGTGGTGTACATGGACTTTTAAAAGGCATTTGATACAGTGCCACACAACAGACTTGTGAGCAAACTCGTAGCTCATGGAATAAAAGGGACAATAGCAACATGGATATGAAATTGGCTGAGTGACAGGAAACAAAGAGTAGTAGTTAATGGATGTTTTTCATGCTGGAGAAAGGTTTGTAATGGAGTTTCCCAGGGATCTGTGTTGGGACCCTTGCTTTTCTTGATATATATTAATGACCTAGACCTTGGTGTACAGGGCACAATTTCAAAGTTTGCAGATGATACGAAACTTGGAAGCATTGCGAACTGTGAGGAGGATAGTCTCGAACTTCAAAAGGACATAGACAAGTTGGTGGAATGGACAGACACGTGGCAGATGAAGTTCAATGCAGAGAAATGTGAAGTGACTCATTTTGGTAGGAAGAACATGGAGAAACAATAGACAATAAAGGGTACAATTCTAAAAGGGGTGCAGGAACAGAGGAACCGAGGTGTATATGTGCATAAGTCATTGAAGGTGGCAGGACAGGTTGAGAGAGCAGTTAATGAAGCATGCAGTATCCTGGGCTTTATTAATAGGGGCATAGAGGACAAGAGCAAGGAAGTTATGTTGAACTTGTATAAGACACTAGTTCGGCCTCAGCTGAAGTATTGCGTCCAGTTCTGGGCACCGCACTTTAGGAAAGACATGAGGGCATTGGAGACAGTACAGAAAAGATTCATGAAAATGGTTCCAGGGATGAGGAATTTCGATTATGAAGATAGTTTGGAGAATTTAGGACTGTTTTCCTTGGAGAAGAGAAGGCTGAGAGGTGATTTCATCGAGGTATTCAAAATCATGAGGGGTCTGGACAGAGTAGATGGAGAGTTCCCACTTGTGAAAGGATCGAGAATAAGAGGGCAGAGAGTTAAAGTATTTGGTAAGAGAAACAAAAGTGACATGAGGAAAAAAATTTTCACGCAGTGAGTGGTTAAGATCTGGAATGTGCTGCTTGAGAACGTGATGGAGGCAGGTTCAATCGAAGCATTCAAAAGGGAATTAGACAGTTATATGAAAAGGAAGAATGTGCAGGATTATGGGGAGATGGCAGGGGAATGAAGCTGAGATAATTACTCTTTCGGAGAGCCAGTGCGGACACGATGGGTCAAATGGCCTCCTTCTGCACTGTAACGATTCTGTGATTCTGTGATTCTGCTGTGCACCAGTTCACATCTGCAGTATCTCCGTGTAAACCATTAGAGGCAGCAGCTGACTGAACCAATATCCATGTCACTGCATCCGTTGAGAGGCTCATGAGTTATGGTGGCATTGCAATGATTCGATTGAATACATTAGCTTTCCTGAAGGGCCAATGGAGCAAGGGATTTGACATTGGCACTACATGCTGGCACACATCATTCAACCAGGAAAACAGGACACACATCTTAATGAATAACATTTGTTGCAAGACTTCTGCACATTGATGTGATACCCATGCATTCCTATTTGTGTCAGTGTGCTCTTTTTAAACACTTGCGAGTGGCCCTTCTCGCTGCAATCTCTGCGCTAGCAGTCTGAGGGGAGGAAGGTTGCTGACCTGATTGCCCCTTGGCTGTGGATGACTTCGGCAGTTGTCCTCTGCGAGCATGAGGCCTGGAGGGCCCCGGCTGGCTGGAGGGATCCTGCGTCATCACAGAACTCTCCTCAGACATCGCGGCTGCTGGAGTGTCACTGGCGGAGGGGCCAGCGTCCACATTGGAATCACCTGGAGAGCGGACCACAGATATAGTGCGCTGGCTCACCTCCTCCGTCTCAGGGTTCGTTGGAACCCCTCTGCTCTCCCAGGAGGGACCAGGGTCAGGGTCAGTCTCCATGCCCCCATTCGCTCTCTTGCCTAGCCACTGCTGAATGGATGTCACGGCAGCGGCGAGGGATTGCAAGTCTGAAAATATTAATTGATTCTGGCTCACCATGAGGGCTGTCGCCGCCTCCTCAATTGATGACGCCGGGCACTCATATGCCTGGGACATGTCAGCATTCATGGCCTGGATGAACTCATCCACCATCCGCTCAAGGCTGCGCATGGCCTCTGGCATCTCCACCTGTAGTTGCCATAACTTATTCAAAAACTCCGGCCTGCCCTGGTCTGTCAACAGCAGAAGGTCATCAGTAGCCTGGGGCTCAGCATTGGCCTAGCCACTCACAGGCCTCTGACTGTCAGGGGCCTCAACTCTCTCAGCCTCAGTCAGCTGCTCGGGTGCATGTGCAGTGCTCTCACCAGATTGCGACACATACTCTAAGGCCTGACGGATACCCACTGAGGTGACAGTATCTGCGCTCTTCGCCTGGAGGGGCAAGGAGGCAGATATTAACAATGGCATGTCAACAGGGCGACACATGTCAAAAGACAGTTGCAGGCCACAAAGGTGAGGGGTTCTCAGTGTGCACTACTGAGTGAGCCACTCATGTAGGTGCCATTTCCTGAGCACCAGACAAGGGTAAGTTCTGTCATGCATTGCACCATTCATATCGCTTCATCCTCCCCGCCCAACTTCACATTCTTCGGCACAGCAGTGGCACACATATGCCACTTTGTGTGGGTGCACCCAGTTTCAGTGGAGCCCTGATAGACATTGGCACTTACTATCGCGCTTCTTAGCAGGTCATTCATCCGTTTGCGGCACTGCACCCAGTTGCGATGGATGGCACCACGGCTACTCACTTCCTGTGCCACCTCCAGTCAGGCTTCCTTGGTCAGGCAAGAGGACCTCTTCCTACCATTGCATGGGAAGAGGACCTCCCGCCTTGTGTGCACAGCCTGGAGGAGAGCGGTCAGGGAGGCATCACTGAACCATGGTGCCACCCTGGCATGCTGCTCTTTTTCCATTACGATAGATGCCTTGATTGTTACCGGCCTCTATTGCAGGGATCCATTTTGGGCGCAGGCATAGCTGCTGTACTGGCTGCCCTTTAAATCGGTCCCCGGCACACGACTCGCAGCTGTGCCGACTTGCAACACGGAGCTGTCAGTCTCGCCCTACATGTAATATGGAGGGAGCCGTTCGTGGTGTCTATGGTAATGAGTCCGGCTATGAGGCGGCTGCTGAATGCGCGGCACGCGAATAAAATCCAGCCCAAGGACTGCAGCAGTTCAAGGAATTCAACAGGTAGTTTATTCATATGCTGATAATTAATTGGAATTATGGTTGCTTCAATTGGTGCTGAGGCCTAGAAATAGTGTTCAATTAATCAAAAGTTTGACGACAATTTATGACAGGCAATGTTTGGCCTGAATGTTACAGAATGTAATCTCATGTTGTTATACCTTCATATCGTTTAGGATGTTCAATACTAAGAAGCAGGAAACTCCCACACCTAGCATACATTAGGATCAAAATAATTTTTTTAGCAACAGGATTTATAATTGTCTACTTTGGATGGCAAGTGGTGATATCAATGATATAGATCATAATCTGAATGGATCGACAAGTACAGAAAAATTAGTGCAGGATCAGCAAAGCTGGCTATGCTGGACTCTGGAACTAATACTCCAGCGCCCCAAGCAGAAAGGAAAAGCGATGCTGCTCGGATGGACAACCTGGCTGGGTGGTCCAGCGTACTATAAAGACTGGAATTTATAGAGTGCCTTTTACGACCACAAGATGTCCTAAAGCACTTTATAGCCAAGGAAGTACTTTTTGAAGAGTAGTCACTGTTGTAATGTAGGAAACCTGGCAGCCAATTTGCACACAGCAAACTTCCCGAAACAGCAATGTGATAATAACCAGATAATCTGTTTTTCGTGATGTTGATTGACGGATAAATATTGGCCAGGACACCAGGAAAAACTCACCTGCTCTTCTTCGAAATAGTGCCATGGGATCTTTAATGTCCACCTGAGAGGGAAAATGGGGCCTTATTTAATGTTTCTAGTAGTAACTAGTAGTGCAGGTAAAGGGGAGGCAGTAGATGTAGTATACTTGGATTTCCAAAAGGCATTTGATAAGGTGCCACACAAAAAATTAATACACAAGAGAAAGGGATGGATTTTAGAGCCCCCCACATCGGGGGTTGTGGCGGGGGAGGCCTGAAAATGCTGGGTCACAGGGAAGGCCTGGTTCAATATTGCCGGTGGCGGCGAGGCCTCGTGGCAACTCCCCCACTGCTGAATGGTGGGAGCAAAATTTGCATAGGCACATGTATTTAAATAAATGATAGAGGTGAAGGTAAGAGAGGAGGGGGAGTTGCACTATTGATGAGGGAGGACATCACGGCAGTACTTAGCGAGGATATCCCAGGGGGAATGTCCAGCGAGGCCATATGGGTAGAACTTAGAAATAAGAAAGGGGTGATCACTTTGATGGGATTATACTATTGGGCCCCCAATAGTCAGAGGGAGGTGGAGGAGCATATATGTAGGGAAATCATAGATAGGTGTACGAATTATAGGGTTGTAATAGTAGGTGATTTTAACTTCCCTAATATTGACTGGGACTGCCTTAGTGCTAAGGGATCTGATAGGGAAGAATTTGTTAAGTGTGTGCAGGATAGTTTTCTGAAGCAGTATGTGAATGGCCCTACTAGAGATGGGGCTACACTCTACCTCCTTTTAGGAAATGAGGTTGGGCAGGTGGTTGATGTGTCAGTGGGGAAGCACTTTGGGACCAGTGACCATAACTCTATTAGCTTCAAGATAGTTATGGAAAAGATAGGACTGATCCTCAGGTTGAAGTCCTAAATTGAGGGAAGGCTAATTTCGATGGCATCAGACAGGAACTCTCAAAAGTTGAATGGGAGAGGCTGTTTACAGGTAAAGGGACGTCTGGCAAGTGGGAGGTTTTTAAAAGTGAGATAGGAAGAGTTCAGGGCCGGCATGTTCCTGTTAGATGGAAAGGTAAGGCTGGCAAGTTTCGGGAACTTGCCGAGGGATATTGAGGGACTGGTCAGGACAAAGAAGGAGGCATATGTCAGGTATCGGCAGTTGGGATCGAGCGAGTCCCTCGAGGAGTATAGGGGATCTAGGACTACACTTAAGGAGGAAATTAGGAGGGCGAAAAGGGGCCATGAGATTTCCCTAGCTGTTAAGATAAAGGAGAATCCTAAAAGGTTCTATAAGAATTAAGAGTAAAAGGGTAGCTAGGGAGAGAGTAGGTCCCCTTAAGGATCAGTGTGGCAATCCATGTGTGGAGTCCCAGGAAATGGGCGAGGTCTTAAATGAATATTTCTCGTCCGTATTTACTGTGGAGAAGGTCATGGAAGCTAGTGAGTTCAAGGGAGGGAACACCGATATCCTGGAGCATATCAACGTTACAAAGGAGGAGGTGTTGGAGGTTTTGAAGCACATTAAGGTGGATAAATTCCCAGGGCCTGACCAGGTGTATCCTAGGATGCTATGGGAAGCAAGGGAGGATATTGCGGGGGCCCTGGCAGAGATTTTTGTATCATCGTTGGCCACGGGCGAGGTACCGGAAGACTGGAGGATAGCTAATGTTGTGCCTTTATTTAAGAAGGGCAGCAGGGATAAGCCAGGGAACTACGGGCTGGTGAGCCTTACATCAGTGGTGGGAAAGTTATTGGAAGGGATTCTGAGAGACAGGATTTATATTCATTTGGAAAGGCATGGTCTGATTAGAGATAGTCAGCATGGCTTTGTGCGTGGGAAATCAGGTCTCACGAATTTGATTGAGTTTTTCGAGGAGGTGACCAAGAGGATTGACGAGGGCAGGGCGATGGACGTTGTCTACATGGACTTTAGCAAGGCCTTTGACAAGGTCCCGTATGATAGGCTGGTTCAGAAGGTTCGAACACATGGGATCCAGGGTGAGCTAGCAAATTGGATACAAAATTGGCTTGGTGATAGGAGGCAGAGGGTGGTAGTGGAGGGTTGTTTTTCAGATTGGAGGTTGGTGACCAGTGGTGTGCCGCAGGGATCGGTGCTGGGCCCTCTGTTGTTTGTCATATATATTAATGACTTGGATGTGAATGTAAGGGGCATGATTAGTAAGTTTGCAGATGACACCAAAATTGGTGGTATAGTGGACAGTGAAGAAGGTTGTCTAAGGTTGCAACAGGATATAGATCAACTGGGAAAGTGGACAAGGGAGTGGCAAATGGAATTTAACGCAGACAAGTGTGAAGTGATGCATTTTGGGCAGTTAAACCAGGGCAGGACATATACAGTGAATGGCAGGGCCCTGGGGAGTGTTCTTGAGCAGAGAGACCTTGGGGTGCAAGTACATAGTTCCCTGAAAGTGGCAACATAGATAGACAGGGTGGTGAAGAAGGTATATGGCATGCTTGCCTTCATCAGCCGAGGCATTGAGTACAAGAGTTGGGACGTCATGTTTCAGTTGTACATAACGTTGGTTATGCCGCATTTGGAGTAATGTGTGCAGTTCTGGTCGCCGCACTACAGGAAAGATGTGATTAAGCTATAGAGAGTGCAGAAAAGATTCACAAGGATGTTGCCTGGTTTGGAGGGCTTGAGTTATAAAGAGAGATTGGATAGGCTGGGTCTGTTTTCCCTGGAGTGAAGGAGGCTGAAAGGGGACATGATAGAGGTATATAAAATTATGAGAGGCATAGATAGGTAGATAGCCAGAGTCTGTTTGCCATGGTAGGGGTGACTAAAACTAGAGGGCATAGATTTAAGGTGAGAGGGAGGAGGTTTAAAAGGGATCAAAGGTGTAAATTTTTCACACAAAGAATAGTGGGTATCTGGAGTGAGCTGCCAGAGGAGGTGGCGGAGGCAGGAACAGTAGCGACATTTAAGAGGCATCTGGACAGGCATCTGAATGAGCAAGGCATAGAGGGATATGGAATTAATGCAGGCAGGTGGGATTAGTATAGATAGGCATTATGGTCGGCATGGACACAGTGGGCCGAAGGGCCTGTTCCTATGCTGTATGACTGTATGACTCTATGACTTTAATCAATTACTTATCTGCTCCTGCCGTCCGTCTGGAGCAATATTGCTGCAGGTGGCCGGCACTCCTGTGCCCTCGGAACCCCGTCCGGGGATCCGAGGCGTAACATTGGTAGGGAGGGGGGAGCAGGTAAGTGTTTCAGTGTGGGGGGTGGGGAGCAGGGTCAAACTCATCTGATTGGTGTAGGGGATGGTGGGAACGGGTGAAGTTCACAGTTTATGAACTTCGGGAGGTGGGGCGTAGGTCAGGTGGACAAGGCAAGCATTTCATTGCTGAGAGGGCAAGGAATGAATTGTTCGGGGGTGGGAGAGGCATTAGAAACATTTATTTATTTTTTTTGAATCAATTTAAAATGACTGTATCTTTAAATATTTAATTAAATGGAAGGGCTCGAAGCCCTTTAAAAACGGAGTCGGCGCCTGCACAATGGCACCTGCGCCCTTGCCAGGGATTGACAGCCCGCCCCCTCCACCTCATCGGGATCTGCGGTCCGCCCCAGCCATTTAAATGAGTCACCGCATTTAATATCGCGGCGACTCCGTGATGTGCGGTCCGCACAGGCGGACCGCCATTGTTTACATCGCCGCCAATTTTGGTGGTGGACATGTAAAATGCAGGCTAAGGACTCATGTAGTTGGGGTAATATATTAGTATGGATGGAGGATTGGTTAATGGACAGGAAGCAGAGAGCAGGGATAACTGGGGCATTTTCAAGTTAACAGGCTGGAATTAACGGAGTGCCACAAGGATCAGTGCTGGGGCCTCAATTATTTACAATCTATATTAATGAATTAGACAAAGAGATCAAGAGTAATGTATCCAAGTTTGCTGACAATACAAAGCTAGATGGGAATATAAACTGTACAGAGGACACAAAGAGGCTGCAAAGAGCTATAGACAGGTTAAGTGACTGTGCAACATGGTGACAGATGCAGTATAATGTGGGGAAGTATGAGGTTATTCACTTTGGTAGCAAGAATAAAAAAGAATATTTTTAAAACATGTGAAACTTCTAAATATTGATGTTCGGAGACGCTTGGATGTACATGGAACAGAGAAAGTCAGTATGCAGGTCCAGCAAGCAATTAGGAAGGCAAATAACTTGTTGGTTTTTATTGCAAAGGGATTGGAGTAAAATAATGAAATCTTGTTACAATTGAATAGGGCTTTGGTGAGACCACACCTGGAGTACTGTGCACAATTTTGGTCTCTATATCGAAGGAAGCATATACTTACCATGCAGGCAGTAGATTGAAGGTTCACTAGACTGATTCCCGGGAGGAGAGGGTTGTCCTATGATCAGAGGCTGAGTAAATTGCTCCTATACTCTCAGGAGTTTAGAAAAATGAAAAGTGATCTCATTGCCACATGCAAGATTCTGAAGGGCTTGACAGGGTAGACACTGAGGGGTCGTTTCCCCTAGCTGGGCAATTTAAAACATGGCGCTGGATTTTATAAGCTCACCACCGATCTCAGTGACAAGCTTCAAAAATGGGGCAGACCGCCCACCAAAGAGCCGTCGCGATCTCAAGCATCATTCTTAGCATACCTGACAACCAATTTAAGATTGTCAGTAGGGCTTGCAATGTGGCGCATTTGCGCATTTGTGCCTACTAGAAGCTACATATATTAATACACATGGCCCTGTTCTTTGAAGACGGAAAGAATATGTACAAACATTGCACCTGTTTCAACTGAACAAAATAAGGGACAGCCATTTGCTGGTTCAATCCTCAGGGCAATGCCTTGACCAATCAGAGTCAAGCTGCCTGGTTTAAATTTCAAACAAAGCTTGGCAATTAACTGCCAGCTATCGTAAACTGGTGCATTCTCCATGGCAATACCTCACCAATCAGAGTTCACTTGCCAACCAAGCAGCACACTATTCTCATGCAGTATAAGTTGTTGATTTCCCTCACATTGGTTATTCTTGCGTATTGTCCTGATGAGTGCAAGACTAAAAGCTTCGACAACATGTCTCTATTTGCAGCAATAACCCACATTTGTTCAAGTGACTGTCCATTTTGTCCTGAGTTGCTGTTTCTAAAAGCTTTCCTATGATCGAGGTTAAACCGAATGGCCTGTAGTTGCTGGCCTTCTTCTTACACACTTCTTTGAACAAGGATGAAACATTTGCAATTCACCAGTCCTCTGGCACCACCATGTATTGAAGGGGGATTGGAAGTTTATGGCTAGTGCCTCTGCAATTTCCACTCTTACTTCTCTCATTATCCTTGGATGTATCTCATCCAGTCCTTGTGTCTTTAAGTACAGTCAGCCCATGGAATACCTCCTCATCATCAATTTATAGCCCATCCAGTGTCTCAAATACCTCCTCTTTCATTATGACTTGGGCAACATCTTCTTGCTTGGTAAAGATAGATACAAAGTACACATTTAGTATCTCAGACATGCCCCATGCCTCCAGGCATAAATCACCTTTTAGGTCCCTAATCGGCTCCACTCCTCTACCATCCTTTTACTATGTATATGCTTATAGAAGACGTTTGGATTCCCTTTTATGTTAGCTTTTCTCATACTCTCTCCTTGCTTCTCTTTTTTTTCCCTCTGAACCTTTTATATTCAGCCTGGTTCTCAATTGCATTATTCACATGACATCTGTCATATGCACCTTTTTTTCTGTTTTATCTTACTCTCTATCTCTTTCGTCATCCAGGGAACTCTGGATT
The DNA here is from genome assembly GCF_036365525.1 of Heterodontus francisci. Lineage (NCBI taxonomy): Eukaryota > Metazoa > Chordata > Chondrichthyes > Heterodontiformes > Heterodontidae > Heterodontus > Heterodontus francisci. The sequence continues at coordinate 45,408,393 of NC_090387.1, forward strand.
TGTTTGCCCTACCTTGCCCCCTTGTGGGATTGTATCTCTACTGTACCAATTATCTCCTCTTTAAAGGCAGCCTATTGTTCAGTTACAGCTTTTCCTGTCAATCTTTCATTCGAATTTACCTGGGCCAGATCCATTCTTACTCCATTGAAGTTGACCCTTGCACAATTAATTATTTTTAATTTGTATTTCTCCTTGTCCTTTTCCACAGCCAATCTAAACATTATGATGTTATTATCTTGCTACAACTGTATCGGTGCATAAATGTCGGGAAGTCTTGATACAACTGTACAGGGCATTTAGGGGATGTGTGAGGCAAGTTCTTTACACAGAGGGTGGTGAGTGCCTGGAACTTGCTGCCAGGGGAGGTGGTGGAAACAGGTACGATAGCGACGTTTAAGAGGCATCTTGACAAATACATAAATAGGATGGGAATAGAGGGATACAGTCCCCGGAAGTGCAGAAGGTTTTAGTTTAGGCAGGCATCAAGATCGGTGCAGGCTTGGAGGGCCGAATGGCCTGTTCCTGTGCTGTACTGTTCTTTGTTGACACTGCACATTGAGTACGACATATAGTTTTGGTCTCCTTACTTAAAGAGGAATATATTTGTATTGGAAGCAGTTCAGAGAAGGTTCATGAGGCTGATTCCTGGGATGAAGGGTTTGTCTTATGAGGAAAGGTTGAGCAAGTTAGGCCTATACTCATTGGCGTTTAGAAGAATGAGAGGTGATCTTACTGAAATGTATAAGATTCTGAAGAGGCTTGGCAGGATAGATGCTGAGAGGATGCTTTCCCTCACAGGACAATCCAGAATTAGGGTTCACAGTTTCAAAATAAGGGGTCTCCCCTTTAAGACAAAAATGAGGAGGAATTTCTTTTCTCAGAGGGTCGTTAATCGTTTCTTCAGAGAGCAGTGGAGGCTGGGTCATTGAATATATTCAAGGCTGAGTTAGACAGATTTTTGATCTACAAGGGGGTCAAGGGTTATGGGGAGCTGGCAGGGAAGTGGAATTAAGGCCACAATCAGATCAGCCCTGATCATTGAATGGCAGAGCAGGCTCGAGCGGCCGAATGGCCTACTCCTGCTCCTATTTCCAATGCATTATATTGATCCACTTGACCCACCTCATTCCCCAGAACCAGATCCAGTAATGCCTCTGTCCTCATTGGACTGGAAACTGATGTAGAAAATTCTCCTGAACACGCTTTCGAAATTCTACCCCCTCTCTGCCCTTTACACTATTACTATCCCAGTCTATAGTCGGTTCATTAAAGTCCTCCATCATAACTGCTCAAAAACTATTGCGCCTCTCTGTAATTTCCTTGCAAATTTGTTACTCTATATCTTTCCCACTAGTTGGTGACCTATAGAATACACACAGTATTGTAATGGTAGCTCTAACCAGATGCATTCTGTACTTGATCCCTCCAGGACATTCTGTCTCTCCAGCACTGTAATGTTATCCTTAATACTGTTACCCTCTCCTCCTTTCTTTCCTTCCCTATCTTTTCTGAACACCTTGTAGCCAGATACATTTAATATCCAGGCCTGTCCTTTTTTGAGCCAGCTCTCTGTTATCACCATGACATCATACTTTCACGTGGCTATCTGCCCCTGCAGCTCACCAACCTTATTTACCACACTCCAAGCATTCACATACATGCACAGTAAACCTAATTTAAACCTTATTACATTCCCTCTTACTCTGACCTCACCTAATACCTTACTATTTCCTACTCTGGTGCTATCTCTCTCTCTCTCACAATTATCTTTGCACCTTGTTTATCCTCTTAATATTACCTCCTGGTTCCCATACCACTGCCAAGTTAGTTTAAACCCTCTCCAATAGCATTAGAAAATTGCCCCACAGGGACACTCTGTTTAGTTGCAATCCATCTGACCTATACACTCTCATCGCCCCCAGAAGCCCTCTCTCCTGCACCATCTCTCCAGCCAAACATTCATCTTTGAAGTCCTGCTTGGCAGTTTCTTCCCTAGCTTCCTAAACTCTACTTGCAGGACCTCATTCCTCTTTCTATCTATGTCATTGGTTCCAATTATGGACCATGGCCTCTGGCTGTTCACCCTCCCCCCTCAGAGTGCACTGTAGCCGCTCAATGATGTCCTTGACCCTGGCAGCAGGGAGCAACATACCATCCTTGACTCACATATGTGGCCACAGAAGTGTCTGTCTGCTCCCCAAACTATTGAATCTCCTATCTTCCTCCTGCCCCTCTGTACAACTGAACCGGCTGTGGTGCTGTGGACTAGGCTCTGGCTGCACTTCGCAGAGGAACAATCATTCTCACCAGCATTCAGAACTAAATACTGATTGGAGAGTCATATACATTCAGGGGACTGCTGCTCTACCTGCCTGGTCCTTTCTGACTGTCTAGGGTCACCCATTCCCTCTCTGCAAAGTCTTAAGCTGCAGAATGAGCACATCTATAAACATGCTATCCATGAATCTCTCAGCTCTGCAGATGCACTGCAGTGCCGCCAGCTGTTGCAGCAGATGGCACTTCCAGCACATGTGGTTGTCCAGGACACGAGAAGTGTCCTGGAGTTCCCACATGTAACAGGATGTGCACTCCATGGGTCTGAGCTGCCCTGCCATGCCTCTATTTATTAGACTATTAAATTTGCTACTGAACTAAATGAAGACTCACCAGCTCCTTACCAATCAGCAGCTTCTGTGCTGATGCACTTTATTTTATAGGGAGATCAGCTAAAATTTTTATTTAACTCTTATTATCTAAAAACCTTAGATTTTAGTTTACTGAAAAAATCAGACTTCTTTGGTGCTACTATCCCTTGGTATTTAATTTTAACTTTATCCCCTAGATCTTATTGATTAATAGAGCACTGATTTTAATTATATGATAAATTATCAAATTCGCTTTAGTTTTTGTACTAATTAATCTTACATTTTAGTTGATGAAGATTAATTTAAAAGCTTACCAGAAAATGCACCTCTACATGACTCCTTATCCTGTGACATCATTTTGCGATTTGTTTTCCCTGCCATTCGTTTCAGGCTCACACCCACTCTGATTCCGGCCTGCTTTGTGTGTCTCCGTTCTGATCCCGGCTTGCTTTCTGTTTCTCCGCTCTGATCCCAGCCTGCTTTCTGTCTCTCCGTTCTGATCCCGGCCTGCTTCCTGTATCTCTGCTCTGATCCTGGCCTGCTTTCTGTATCTCCGCTCTGAGCCCGGCCTGCTTTCTGTCTCTCCGATCTGATCCCGGCCTGCTTTCTGTCTCTCCGAACTGAACCCGGCCTGCTTTCTGTCTCTCCACTCTGATCCCAGGCTGCTTTCTGTCTCTCCGCTCTGATCCCGGCCTGCTTTCTGTATCTCCGCACTGATCCCAGCCAGCCTTCTGTCTCTCCACTCTGATCCCGCCCTGCTTTCTGTTTCTCCGCTCTGATCCCGGCCTGCTTTCTGTATCTCCGCACTGATCCCAGCCAGCCTTCTGTCTCTCCGCTCTGAAACCGGCCTGCTTTCTGTCTCTCCGCTCTGATCCCAGCCTTCTTTCTGTCTCTCCGCTCTGATCTCAGCCTGCTTTCTGTTTCTCTGATCTGTTCCCGGCCTGCGTTTTGTTTCTCTGCTCTGATCCCGGCCTGCTATCTGTTTCTCTGCTCTGATGCCAGCCTGCTTTCTGTCTCTTTGCTCTGATCCCAGCCTGCTTTCTGTCTCTCTGCTCTGATCCCAGCCTGCTTTCTGTCTCTCTGCTCTGATCCCGGCCTGCTTTCTGTCTCTCTGCTCTGATCCCGGCCTGCTTTCTGTCTCTCTGCTCTGATCCCGGCCTGCTTTCTGTATCTCTGCTCTGATCCTGGCCTGCTTTCTGTATCTCCGCTCTGATCCCGGCCTGCTTTCTGTCTCTCCGATCTGATCCCGGCCTGCTTTCTGTCTCTCCGAACTGATCCCGGCCTGCTTTCTGTCTCTCCACTCTGATCCCAGGCTGCTTTCTGTCTCTCCGCTCTGATCCCGGCCTGCTTTCTGTATCTCCGCACTGATCCCAGCCAGCCTTCTGTCTCTCCACTCTGATCCCGCCCTGCTTTCTGTTTCTCCGCTCTGATCCCGGCCTGCTTTCTGTATCTCCGCACTGATCCCAGCCAGCCTTCTGTCTCTCCGCTCTGAAACCGGCCTGCTTTCTGTCTCTCCGCTCTGATCCCAGCCTGCTTTCTGTCTCTCCGCTCTGATCCCAGCCTGCTTTCTGTCTCTCCGCTCTTATCCCAGCCTGCGTTTTGTTTCTCTGCTCTGATCCCAGCCTGCATTCTGTCTCTCTGCTCTGATCCCAGCCTGCGTTTTGTTTCACTGCTCTGATCCCGGCCTGCTTTCTGTCTCTCTGCTCTGATCCCAGCCTGCTTTTTGTCTCTCCGCTCTGATCCCAGCCTGCTTTCTGTCTCTCCGCTGTGATTCCGGCCTGCTATCTCTCTCTCCGCTCTGATCCCGGCCTGCTTTCTGTCTCTCTGCTCTGATCCCGGCCTGCTTTCTGTCTCTCCGCTCTGATCCCGGCCTGCTTTCCGTTTCTCTGCTGTGATCCTAGCCTGCTTTCTGTTTCTCTGCTCTGATCCCGGCCTGTGTTTTGTTTCTCGGCTCTGATCCCAGCCTGCTTTCTGTTTCTCTGCTCTGATCCCAGCCTGCGTTTTGTTTCTCTGCTCTGATCCCGGCCTGCTTTCTGTTTCTCCGCTCTGATCCCAGCCTGCTTTCTGTTTCTCTGCTCTGATCCCAGCCTGCGTTTTGTTTCTCTGCTCTGATCCCAGCCTGCTTTCTGTCTCTCTGCTCTAATCCCGTCCTGTTTTCTGTCTCTCCGTTCTGATCCCAGCCTGCTTTCTGTTTCTCCGCTCTGATCCCGGCCTGCTTTCTTTCACTCCGCTCTGATCCCGGCCTGCTTTCTGTCTCTCTGCTCTGATCCCAGCCTGCTTTCTGTTTCTCCGCTCTCATCCCGGCCTGCTTTCTGTTTCTCCGCTCTGATCCCAGCCTGCTTTCTGCCTCTCCGCTCTGATCCCGGCCTGCTTTTTGTTTCTCTGCTCTGATCCCAGCCTGTGTTTTGTTTCTCTGCTCTGATCCCAGCCTGTGTTTTGTTTCTCTGCTCTGATCCCAGCCTGTGTTTTGTTTCTCTGCTCTGATCCCAGCCTGTGTTTTGTCTCTCCGCTCTGATCCCGGCCTGCTTTCTGTTTCTCTGCTCTGATCCCGGCCTGCTTTCTGTCTCACTGCTCTGATCCCGGCCTGCTTTCTGTCTCTCTGCTCTGATCCCAGCCTGCTTTCTGTCTCTCTGCTCTGATCCCGGCCTGCTTTCTGTCTCTCTGCTCTGATCCCAGCCTGCTTTCTGTTTCTCTGCTCTGATCCCAGCCTGCGTTTTGTTTCTCTGCTCTGATCCCGGCCTGCTTTCTGTTTCTCCGCTCTGATGCCAGCCTGCTTTCTGTCTCTCTGCTCTGATCCCAGCCTGCTTTCTGTTTCTCAGCTCTGATCCTGCCCTGCTTTCTGTCTCTCTGCTCTGATCCCAGCCTGCTTTCTGTCTCTCTGCTCTGATCCCGGCCTGCTTTCTGTCTCTCCGCTCTGATCCCAGCCTGCTTTCTGTTTCTCCGCTCTGATCCCGGCCTGCTTTCTGTCTCTCTGCTCTGATCCCGGCCTGCTTTCTGATTCTCCACTCTGATCCCAGCCTGCTTTCTGTCTCTCTGCTCTGATCCCAGCCTGCTTTCTGTCTCTCTGCTCTGATCCTGGCCTGCTTTCTGTTTCTCCGCTCTGATCCCAGCCTGCTTTCTGTCTCTCTGCTCTGATCCTGGCCTGCTATCTGTTTCTCCGCTCTGATCCCGGCCTGCTTTCTGTATCTCCGCTCAGAACCCTGCCTGCTTTCTGTCTCTCTGCTCTGATTCTGGCCTGCTTTCTGTCTCTCTGCTCTGATCCTGGCCTGCTTTCTGTTCCTCCGTTCTGATCCCGGCCTGCTTTCTGTTTCTCCGCTCTGATCCCCGTCTGCTTTCTGTTACTCTGATCTGATCCCAGCCTGCTTTCTGTCCCTCCGCTCTGATCCCGGCCTGCTTTCTTTCTCTCCGCTCTGATCACACCCTGCTTTTTCTTTCTCTGATCTGATCGCGGCCTGCTTTCTGTCCCTCCGCTCTGATCCCAGCCTGCTTTCTGTCTCTCCGCTCTGATTCCGGCCTGCTTTCTGTATCTCCGCTCAGATCCCTGCCTGCTTTCTGTCTCTCTGCTGTGATCCCGGCCTGTGTTTTGTTTCTCTGCTCTGATCCCAGCCTGTGTTTTGTTTCTCCGCTCGGATCCCAGCCTGTGTTTTGTTTCCCTGCTCTGATCCCAGCCTGTGTTTTGTTTCTCTGCTCTGATCCCAGCCTGCTTTCTCTTTCTCTGCTCTGATCCCAGCCTGTGTTTTATTTCTCTGCTCTGATCCCAGCCTGTGTTTTGTTTCTCCGCTCGGATCCCAGCCTGTGTTTTATTTCTCCGCTCTGATCCCGCCCTGCTTTCTGTTTCTCTGCTCTGATCCTACCCTGCTTTCTGTTTCTCTGATCTGATCCCGGCCTGCTTTCTGTCTCTCCGCTCTGATCCTGGCCTGCTTACTGTTTCTCCTCTCTGATCCCGCCCTGCTTTCTGTATCTCCGCTCTGATCCCAGCCTGCTTTCTGTTTCTCTGATCTGATCCCGGCCTGCTTTCTGTCTCTCCGCTCTGATCCTGGCCTGCTTACTGTTTCTCCTCTCTGATCCCGCCCTGCTTTCTGTATCTCCGCTCTGATCCCAGCCTGCTTTTTGTTTCTCTGATCTGATCCCAGCCTTCTTTCTGTCTCTCCGCTCTGATCACACCCTGCTTTTTCTTTCTCTGATCTGATCCCGGCTTGCTTTCTGTTTCTCTGATCTGATCCCAATGAAATTATTTCAATGAAATAAGTGTTAAATTACCCAGTACTTTTGAAATGCTGCTTTGATGTCTTTAACAGTTTGGCTTACTGTCAGTTTCCTATTTCTCATTTATTTCCTCAAGATCGGCAGCCCATATTACATCTCTCCCATCGTTTATTTCTATTGACCTCAAATCGAGAGAGCTGTTAATAGGCTGCCGATTTGCTGTCACCCATTTACACTATCTACAAAAGTCAAAATAAGCCCCAGTGACCAGACTAAACTTAACTCAAAGAAACACTTTTGCTTCTCATTGAAGAGTGTAGCTCTGTCTTAAGGGAGATTGCAAACTAGACCTAATCCAGATTTGGATGGTTTAATGGAGCTCAACCAAACCAGATTTGGTTGGTTCTGGCTCAGTTAAGTTGAAACTTATTTTATAGTGATTGAATCTATTTTTTTTAAATCTGACTTTGAAGCAGAGCCAAGCTTTTATTTGCCATTGATTTTGAGGTAGAAACAACAATGTTTGCAACATTTGTAAACCAATATTTGGACTTGAAGTAGATTGGTTTTAGTTCATTCTGATTAAATGATCCGTAAATTAATTTTATTTATCTTGATATTGTAAAGAAACTGTCAAAGACACGTCCACATTGGTTCCAAATTACTTTGTTTAGAAATCTATTTGTTTCCTTTTCCATGTTTTTGTATCAATTTTATTTTTGTTGTTTTATTATTATTTGTTCTCAGGATGTGGGTGTCACCGGCAAGGCTGCATTTATTGCTTTTTTACCAGTTGTGCTGAGAAGATAACAGAGCCAGTTCAGAAGGCTTCGAGAGTCAACGCCGCATTTCATCTTTCCTTCTTTACTTATTATTTTTGGAGGTTTTTTCATATTTCTCTATGACAGGTTTGTTTGTTTTGGCATTTACGTTTTAAACTTTTTTTTAGGCCATTGCGGTTTCTTTTGGCCCAATACATTCTACAATTTTACAGGTGGCATCCTATCACAAGAACAAAATGATGCAAGTTAACGTGCAATACCCTGGCAGCAGCAATCGTGCTTTCATTTTGTGCCAGTCTACAATGCTGCGACTATTTGAAGGAACAAGCAGACTAAATATAGAATGCAAGTTCTTTCTTGCGTTCTTTAATACTGTAGCAACTGGTAATAGAACTTGATTTATGCTACTTGGTTATAAAGTCAATTCTTAGGGCCATGAGAGACAACCGAGTAAGCATACTTGTTTAAATATAACAACCTCTTCTCCCGGCTGCTAAATTTTGAATATTTCCAAAATGGCTTTCAAAAGAGAATTGGTTAAGTATCTGAAGAGAGAAAAATTTGCAGAGCTATGGGATAATGGTGCGGAGTGGAACTAGGTGAGTTGCTGTTCCAGAGAGCTGGCACAGACATGGCGGATCAAATGGTCTCCATCTGTGCGATAACCATTCTATGTTTCAATAATTCTATGATACTGAGAATATGAATGGCCATTTCAAAATATTTAAACAAAGCTGTAATCTGGGTTTATTAAGTGTCTGGAGATCCAAGGGACCAATCAGGACTTTTCCAAATAGATCAGGCTCTCAAGTGTGGAGGTGGTATACCATCAAGTGCAAGTGTGAGACAGAAAGATGAGTGTAAACAGGCCAAATGTGTGACACCCAGGCCTCATGGACCAAATGCCCACGGAACTTAACTGCTGGGAATTTTCTCAGCTATTCTCCCAATTGGCCGCCATAACTTCAGTGGAAGATCAGCAGATGCTCCTGATCCGCAGGTAGACCATGGAAATAATCTTCTGCTAAAGTTACAGCAGACAATCAGTAGAACAACTTTCCCTCCCTCTCTCATCACTACCACCACTCTGAAAAATGTTTTTATATTTAGATTTTATAATAAAGATCTTAATATATCTAATGCCTTGAAATTTATCGTCCTCTACTCTCACTATGCTAATGTGAAAAATACTATTCAGAAAAAGGTGATGAAATAGCCAGATGCTTTGTACTGTACTAAGATATCATGAACACATATATTCAATATCCATTCAGCAGCAATTTATAATAATCATATATAATAAAAGGTCTCCATTTGGTATATTCAGTAACGGAAGATAAAAACGGAGTTAATCCCCTGTGACAGATGCAATAATCTAATACGTGAGCCAATAGGTCTGCAGTTCTTCATGGCACCTGTTGATTAAACAGCCCGTCTGGCTCGTTGATAAGATCAGAGTGACCTGGGGCTAGGATTCTTTCTGTTCAACTCTACAAACAATTGCTTTGATGAGTACGTTAATCCTAGCTGGACAGGCAGCAGAAGACTTCCTGTGCACTGGAAAGGTAAGCTCCAAGATTTGAGATGTTTTAAACACATCAGTAGCCCAACACTCATCTGAAAGCATCAAAGCAAATCCTAAATTCTCTAGATTTTGGTTATTGGGATGTGTTCCTACATAGAAAGAGTGCGCACAAATAGAAACTCTACTTGTATGGATCTCTGTGTACTTTGGTTTGCAGGCTTTAACCATTGCAATGAGTCACTACATGTCAGCCATCTGGTTGAACAAATAAAGCAGTTAAATAAAAACAGGAAATGCTGGATATTCTCAACAGGTCAGGCAGCATCTGTGGAACAAGAAACAGAGGGCTGAATTTTCCCGGCCCATTGGCGACTGGCTGGGAAGTGGGAGGGCTGGCAAAAAGGCAGGGGAAGGCATCAGGAGGGGAGCCTGATGTATTCCCACATCCATGTCATATTTCCAGCAGTGAGAAAGCCGGCTGGTTGGTTGGCTGCCAGGTGACCAATTGAGCAACGTAAGTGTCCAGTTGAGGGCTGCTTCCCATTTCCGTGGCCATTTTGTCCACATCAGGAGAGCCTGCCACTGCATGTAAAGACTGCCCAGTGAAATCTGACAGCCTCCCAGTGGGCTCCAGAGTGAGGAGGCCCTCCTCTACGGGCACTCCATGGCCTACAGAGGTTCCCCCCCCCACCCACCTCAATGGCAACTGTGCTGCTGGTGCTCCATGACCTCCACCCCCACCACCAATAGACCAGGATCTGGCGCCAGGCCCCAGCTTCCCCTAACTTACTTCAACTCTCTTTGAGGGCGCCCCGCCATTGAGGTGCCCTCTCCTTCGAACTGCAGCCTCAGCAATGGCCACCACTCGTGGTGGCACTGCTGAGGCTGCTGAGCTGCTGGCCCTCTGATTGGGCTGGAAGCTCTTGGGTGCGGGCCGCCATCCTTAATTGAAATATGGCGGACTGGGTCCCATTACCCGCTGAAGTGGAGGTGCCTCCTGCTTCGGCCCCAGTGGCAGGACTTGTCAGTACACAGCTGAATTAAGCCTAGAGTTAACAGTTCAGGTTCATGATCTTCTGTCAGAACTCGAAAAACTTAGAGATGTAACAGTTTTTAAGCAAGTACAGAGACAGAGAAAGGGTGGGGGGTGGGGGGGGGTGTGGTGGAAAGAACTGAAGGGAATGTCTCTGATAGGCTGGAAGGCAGGACACATTAAAAGAAAAAGGGATGATGGTGCAAGGCAAAAGGGTGGGCTGAATTTTATCAGTGCGCTGTGCTCTGTGCAGGGGCTCATTTAAATGGAGGGGGCGGAGGGTCTGCCCCTGATGACGTAGAGAGGGCAGCTGCCGCGTCCCCAGCAATGGCGTTCGGTGCCATCACGCAGGCGTCGGCGCTATTTTTAAACGGCTTCAAGCACTTCAGTGACATTTACATTTTTAAAGGTCCCGGGAAATAAAAATAAAATTTTAATACAACTTTAAATCCCGTCTCCCACCCCCCCAATGGGTAATCTATATATAAATTGCCCTGTCCTCCCAAGAAAAAACTTTTATTTATACTTTCCCATGAACTTTATTCCCTTTGACCCTCAACCCCTTCCCACCGTCCCCACACCCAATGAAAATGGTTTTCCACACATCCCACCCGTCCCGCCATGATAATTTTTTCCTCCCCCCTCCCCATCAATGTCTCACCTCGGAACTCCGTACAGAGTTCCGAATGCGCGCGAGTTGCAATCGGCGGCTGTAAAATCAGCGTGGGATGACCGCCGCCAGCAGGTAAGTTAATTTGAACTTTAATTATCCTCATTTTAATATTGTCAAGAAGGCACCGAGGCCTCACCACCCCCGCTAATATCCGGTGGAGCCTTCTCTTCATTGTGGGCCGTGGCGGGCCGTTCCCGCTAGCATTTTACAAGCCTCCTCACCATGACCCATGGTGCTGATGGGCTGGTAAAATTCAGCCCGGTGTGGTAATTTGGCAAGTTAAGAAACAAATATGAATCTAGAGGAATTGTAAATGGCAACAGCAGAACCATCATCGGTTCCTGCTGTTCTAACAATGGGAGCAGTTTTTCTGATCTGAAGTTGTTGAAATCAGTGGAAGGTGAAGTTTGTTAGACTTCACTGGATCAGTGCAGGCGGCTGAGGTCACAGAAGTCAGAGTAAGAGTGGGACGGAGAATTAAGATGGCAAGCGACCGGTAGTGCAGGGTCATATTGGCAAACTGAATAGAGGTTTTCAGCAAAGCGATCACCAAATATGCATTTGGTGTCCCCAAAAGTAGAGACCAAAGCATGAGCAGCAAATACAGTATAGTAAATAATATGATATATATATATAATATATAGATATAATATAGTAAATTGAAAGAAGTGCAAGTAAATCACTGTTTCGCCTGGAAAGAGTTTTTTGGCACCTTCAACGCTGAGAAGGGAGAGGTGAAAGGGCAGGTGCATCTCCTGTGCTTGTACGGAAAGGTGCCATGGGAAGGGGAGGTGTTGTTGGCGGTGATTGAAGAGTGGATCAGGGTGGCGCTGTGGAAGTGGTCTCTTTGGAATGTTGAAAGTGGAAGGGAAGTTGTATTTGGTGATGGCATCATGCTGGAGGTGGTAAAAATGGCAGAGGATGATCCATTGCATGTTGAGGCTGGTGAGGTGGAAGGTGAGGACAAGGCAAAGCCTATTGTGGTTCTGGGAGGGAGTGGAAGGGGTGCGAGCAGAAGTGCTGGAAATGGGATGAACACGGGTGAGGGACCTGTCAACCATGGTGGAGGGGATTGCTCAGTTGAGGAAAAAAGAAGACACATCGGAAGCATTGGCATGGAATGTGACATTTGCAGAATAGATGCAACAGAGACGAAGAAACTGGGAGAATGGAATAGGGTCCTTACAAGATGCGTGTGGGAAGAAGTGTAATCAAGGTAGCTGTGGCAGTCAGTGGGTTTATAGTAGATATCGATTGATGGCTTCTTCTCAGAAATGGCAATAGAGAAATCGAGGAAGGGAAAGGAAGAGTTGGAGATGGACCATGTGAAGGTGAGAGAGTGGTTGAAGTGGAAAGCAAAATTGATTTTTAAAATTTCTGTTCGGTTGAGTTATACAAATAGTTATATTTACTCCTTTAAGATTTGTATGACTACATTAAATATAGTGTGGCTGAACTCCTTCACAACATCTTTTTGTGTTTAAACCAGTAATACAATTGTGTGAACCAGAAACTGTGGTGTTTCTTTTATAACTAATTGTTAATTTAATGACCCTTTTACAATGTGTTCAAACAGAACATGAGTCACATATTAAACTAAATTCAAGGTTTCTAGAATTTGATTTTCAATTGCAATGTAGAAAATGAAAACAAGATCACAGCCTCTATTGTAATGAAACATTTTCTATTTCTTTACAATCATTTAATCTTTAATATATAAGTAAATGGTTTGATGGTTTTATCTTCTATTTCTGTAATAAGCATTGTGACCGATAAGAATCTGTGTTTTCAATAAACTCTTTGTTATGCCTAGATTTCATTCTCCACATTTTCAATGGGTACTGCAAGGAATTTCTGGATTTATAAATGAGAAGTTTTCAATTATGTTTAACAGATATAATATTCTGTCTCTGCGAAAAGAACATAAATTAAGTGTGAAAAAGGCAACATACGAACATACAAATTAGGAGCAGGAGTAGGCCACTCGACCCTTCAAGTCTGCTCTGTCATTCAATAAGTTCATGGATGAACTGATTACTCCACATTTCCACCTATCCCTGATAACCTTCCACCCCTTGCTTATCAAGAATCTATATACCTCTGCCTTAAAAATATTCAAAGACTCTGTTTCCGCTGCCTTTTGAGGAAGAGAATTCCAAAGACTCACGATCCTCTGAGAGAACAAATTTCTCCTCAACTCTGTCTTAAATGGGCAACTCCTTATTTTTAAACTGTGACCCCTAGTTCAAGATTCTCCCACAAGGGGAAACATCCTTTCCACATCCACCCTGTCAAGACCCCTCAGGATCTTATATTTTCAATTAAGTCGCCTCTTACTCTTCTAAATTCCAGCAGATGCATGCCTAGCCTGTCCAATCTTTCCTCATCAGACAGCCCACCCATTCCAGGTATTAGTCGAGCAAACCTTCTCTGAACTGCCTCCAACGAATTTACATCCTTCCTTAAATAAGGAGACCAATACTGTACACAGTACTCCAGATGTGGTCTCACCAATGCCCTGTATAGCTGAAGCATAGCCTCCCTACTTTTGTATTCAATTCCCCTCGTGATAAACAATAACATTCTATTGGCTTTACTGATTACCTGCTGTACCTGCATACTAACCTTTTGGAATTCGTGCAGTAGGACACCCAGATCCCTCTGCATCTCAAAGCTCTGCAATCTCTCACCATTTAGATAATATGCTTCTTTTTTATTCTTCCTGCCAAAGTGGACAATTTCCCACTTTCCCACATTATACTCCATTTGCCAGGTCTTTTCCCTCTCACTTAACCTATATCCCTTTGTAGACCTCTTATGTCCTCTTCACAAGTTACTTTCCTACCTATCTTTGTGTCATCATTACATTTAGCAACCATACCTTGGGTCCCTTCATCTATGTCATTTATATAAATTGTAAAAAGTTGAGGCCGCAGCACAGATCCCTGTGGCACATCACTCGTTACATCTTGCCAACCAGAAAATGACCCATTTATGCCTACTCTCTGTTGTTAGCTAACCAATCTTCTAACTATGCCAATATGTTACCCCCTACACCGTGAACTTTTATTTTCTGTAATAACCTTTGATGTGGCACCTTATCAAATCCTTCTGGAAATCTAAGTACAATACATCCACAGGACATGTAACTCCCTCAAAGAACTCCAATAAATTGGTTAAATATGATTTCCCCTTTCATAAAACCATGTTGACTCTGCCTGATTACCTTGAATTTTTCTAACTGCCTTGCTATAACAGTTTTAATAATAGCTTCTAACATGTTCCCTAAGACACTTGTTATGCCAACTGGCCTGCAGTTTCTTGCTTTCTGTCTCCCTCCCTTTTTGAATAAAGGAGTTACATTTGCTATTTTCCAATCTAAAGTAACCTTCCCCAAATATAGGGAATTTTGGAAAATTAAAACTAACGCATCAACTATCTCACTAGCCACTCCTTTTAACACCCTAGGATGAAGTCCATCAGGACCCGGGGACTTGTCAGCCTGCAGCTCCAACAATTTGTTCAGTACCACTTCCCTGGTGATTGTAATTTTCTTGAGTTCCTCCCTCCCTTCCATTTCCTGACTTACAGCTAATACTGAAATGTTACTTGTATCCTCAATAGTGAAGATCAATGCAAAATATATGTTCAATTCATCTGTCATCTCCTTATTATTTATGATTAATTCCCCATACTCACTTTTTATAGGACCAACGCTCACTTTGTTAACTCTTTTCTTTTTAAAATTTCTATAGAAACTCTTACTATCTGTCTTTATATTTCTAGATAGCTTTCCATCATACTCTAATTTTACCTTCTTTATCAATCCTTTAGTCATTCTTTGCTGTTTTTTATATTCTGTCCAATCTTCTGACCTGCCTCCCATCTTTGCGCAATTATAGGCTTTTTGTTTAATAAAAACAAGAAATGCTGGAAATACTCGGCAGGTCTGGCAGCATCTGTGGAGAGAGAAACAGAGTTAATGTTTCAGGTCAGTGACTTTGCTTCTCTCCACAGATGCTGCCAGATCTGCTGAGTATTTCCAGCATTTCTTGTTTTTATTTCAGATTTCCATCATCTGCAGTATTTGGCTTTTTCTTTAAGTTTGATACTACCTTTAACTGTTTTAGTTAACCATGGATGGTGGATCCCACCCTTGGAATTTTTCTTTCTCATTGAAATGTATCTACTCTGTGTATTCTGAAATATCCCCTTAAATGTCTGCCACTGCGTCTCTATTGACCTATCCTTTAACCTGATTTGCCAGTTCACTTTAGCTAGCTCTGCTTTCATGTCCTCATAATTGCCCTTATTTAAGTTTAAAATACTCATTTTGGACCCACTCTTCTCTCCCTCAAACCGAATGTAAAATTCAATTATATTATGATCGCTGCTACCTAGGGCTGCCTCAACCATGAGGTCATTAATTAATCCTATCTGATTGCGCAATACCAGATTTAGTATAGCCTGCTCTCTGGTTGGTTTCAGAATGTATTGTTCCAAGAAATTATCCCAAAAACATTCTATGTGCTCCTCATCTAGGCTACTTTTGTCCATCTGATTTTTCCAGTCTATATGTAGGTTAAAATCCCCCATAATTATCGCTGTACCTTTCTGACAAGCTGCCATTATTTCTTTCTTTATATCCCATCCCACAGTGTGGTTAATGTTCGGTGTCCTGTACACCACTCCCAAAGTGACTTCTTGCCTTTAAGATTTCTTATCGCTACCCAAACTGCTTCTACATCCTAGTCTCTGCAGGTCTGCAACTTTAAAAGAGAAATTGACCTCCGTCTACTGTGAATCCCAAACATCTGCCTCACTTCAAACCACTTACCTCTTTACCTCTCTATCTATTTCTCTAGGGTGTGTATGTGTGTGCGAGTGAATGTGTGTGTGGTTGCACTCTGTGACCATTTCAGAAATTAATATTGCTCAATAAATAGTAAATCTTCTGTTTTAAACCTGTAAGAAAACCTGCTGCTGTGTGTTTATTTGACAAATAAAACACCAAGGGGTTAAAACCCTAGCAACGAAAACACTTGCATGTTACCAGCCACTCAAACCATATCCCCAATGCAGAGCAAAACTTTGATGTGTTGCGACACTGACGATTGGTACCAAAATTTAATGAGGAGGAAGTTGAGTCATATCTTGTCTCCTTTGAGAAAATAGCTACAGGCTAAAATAGCTGAAAGAATTTTGGACTCTCTTCTTAAAAGGTGAGTTCATGGGTAGGGCTCGTTAAGTTTTTTCCCTGTCAACAGAAGAAATTTCTTCTGATTATGAACAAACTAAAACTGCAATTCTAAATGCATATGAGCTGGTACCAGAAGCATATAGACAGAAATTCCGACACACCTGGAAAAGACCCACACAGACTTACATTGAATTCGAAAGAATTAAACATATGACTTTTGATCGCTGGATACAATCTCTCAAGCTAGAACCCTCATATGAAAATTTGAGACAAGTGATATTGCTGGAAGAATTTAAAAATAGCATCCCAGTTAATATAAGGACCCACATTGAAGAGTAAGGAGTTACAAGGGTAAAAGAAGTACTTTTTTTCGAATGTACTCACTGTTGTAATGTAGGAAATATAGCAGCCAATTTGCACACAGCTCCCACAAACAGCAATGTGCTAATAGCCAGAAAATTTGTTTTTGAGATGTTGATTGAAGGATAAATATTGGCCAGGACACCGAGGATAACACCCCTGCTCTTCAAAATAGTACCATGGGATCGTTTACATTCACCTGAGAGGGCATACAGGGCCTTGGTTCAGTGTCTCATCTGAACGACAGCACCATTGACAGTGCAACACTCCCTCAGTAATGCAGTGGAGCGTCAGCCTAGAATTTTGTGAACACGTCCTGGCTCAAGTCACAATAATGGAGTAGGCAGTAGTTAAATTGGATTGAAAGTCGCTAGGATAAAAATAGATAAAGAGGAGATATATAAAACGTTGGCAGTGCTCAAAGTCAAAAAGTCATCCTGTCCGGAAAGGATGCCGACCCAGTTGCTGAGGGAAGTATGGATGGAAATTGCGGAGGCTCTGGTCATAATCTTCCAATCCTCCTTAGATATGGGAGTTGTGACAGAGTACTGGAGAACTACAAATGTTACACCCCTGTTCATAAAAAAGGGGAGAGGGATAAACCCAAGTAACTGCAGGCCATTTAACCCCGTGCTTGGGAAACCTTTAGTGACAATAATCCAGGGCAAAAATAATTAGCCCTTGTAAAATATGGGTTAATAAATGAAAGCCATCACAGATTTATTAAAGCCAAATTGGGTTTGACTAACTTGATTGAGCTCTTTGATGAAGTAACAGAGAAGGTTGATAAGGGTAGTGCAATTGATGTTGTGTTTATGGATTTTGAAATAGTGCTTGATCAAATACCACATAATAGACTTGTTAGCAAGATTAAAGCCCATGGGATTAAAGGGGCAGCAGCTGCGTGGATCCATAATTGGAGAATGGACAGGAAGCAGAGAGTAGTGGTGAATAGTTGTTTTTTCAGACTGGATGGAAGTGGCACTGGTGTCCCGCAGGACTCATTGTTTGGACCATTGCTCTTTTTAATATATATTAATGGCCTAGACTTGGATATGAAGGGCATAATTTCAAAGTTTGCAGATGACACAAAACTCAGAATTGTAGTAAACAGTGAGGAGGATAGTAAAAGACTCCAGGAGGACATAAACAGACTGGTGATATTGGAAATTATGATGGGTTTCAATAGAGTGACTAAAGACTATTTCCTCTGGTTGGAGAGTCAGTAATAAGGGTTTCATTAATTTAAGATCGTCACTAAAGTATGACAGCAGTTTAGTAGTGATTTCTTTCAACAGAGAGTTGCAGGAGCATAAAATACTTTGCCACAGCGAGTAGCTGAGGTAGGGAACATTGCACCTTCTAAGGAAGCAGTAGATAACGTTTGATACAGAATAAAATAGAGGACATTGGTGAGAGAGCAGGATAGTGAAGCTAGTTTTGGATTGCTCTAGCAATGAGGTAGAGCAGATGGTTTTGGCCAAATGGTCTCCTTCCATGCTGAATCAACATTTGTAATTGATTTTTTTTTACCTGCAGTATCTTTACTGACACCAGTGGAAAACTTCTGTGCTAATGTGTGTGGCAGAAGAGAAAGAACAGTGGAGGGATGACAGGCAGACCAGACTCCCCAAGAGTTCTCTGTGTTCCCTCAGCCACAACCACCACTGTGTCAGCAGTGATAACATCACCTCTTTATGTGAATGCTCGAATCACCATAACGCTGGTTGATGAACAGCCAGTGTTCCCTGATCGGCCACTCCCACTGAAATGTCACTGACCATGGCAACCGAACGATGTTTCAGGACTGTGATATGTGGAAGTATGTGGACAGCAAGACTGGCTCGGATTGTCACATCTGAAGTAAATGTCTCTGTCATGAGACACTCCAGTTCAGAGTATTTGAGCTGGAGTGTGAGTTAGAGGCACTCTGTCACATAAAGAAGGTGCAGAAATTTGAATAGTTTTCTTCAGTGTACAGTGACATCTCAGAGGAAAACACAGGAAGGGGAGTGTGTGACTGTTAGTCAGCAAAGTTAGAGGAACCAAGGGGAGATAGAGAAAGAATTCCAACAGGCACAGCGCCTATGCAACTGGTACAATATAGGTGCTACCTGTGAGAATAAGAATGATGTTTGCACAGTGGACAGCCAGAATTTTACCTATGGCACCATGAAGCAGGAGGCAGTTCAAGGGAGAGAAGAGCAGTATAGAAAGTTGTAATCATAGGGGATTCAATAATTAGGGGGACACATAATATCCTCTACAGTTGCAACTGAGAATCCAGAAGGGTGTGTTGCCTATCTGGTGCAAACATAAGAACATAAGAAATAGGAGCAAAGTAGACCATTCAGCCTCTCAAGCCTGCTCCGCCATTCAATATAATCATGGTTGATCTTCTACCTCAACTCCACTTTCCTCCCTGCTCCCCATATCCCTTGATTCCCTGAGAGATCAAAAATATTTTGATCTGTTTCGAATATACTCAACGAAGAAGCATCACAACCCTTTGGGTAGACAATTCCAAAGATTCACAGCCCTCTGAGTGAAGACATTTCTCCTCATCTCAGTCCCAAATGATCGACCCCTTTATCCTGAGACTGTGTCGCCCTATTCCAGGTTCCCCAGCTAGGGGAAACAACATCTTGGTGTCTAGTCCTGTTGAGCCTCTTCAGAATCTTGTATGCTGCAATGGGATCACCTCTCAACTCCAGAGAGCATAGGCTCCGTTCACTCAACCTCTCATCATAGGACAACTCTCACATCCCAGGAACCAATCCAGTGAACCTTCGCTGTATTGCTTCCAAGGCAAGTAGAAATGTCAGTTAGAGTAGTGAAGTGCTTCACTTGTGAGATGTGGGAAGTCCGTGACGCTACCAGCATTCCGGAGGACTACATCTGCAGGAAGTGTACCCAGTTGCAGCTCCTCACAGACCGCATGGATCGGTTGGAGCGGCAATTGGATGCACTCAGGAGCATGCAAGTGGCAGAAAGTGTCATAGACAGGAGTTTTAGAGACGTGGTTACACCCAAGGTGCAGGCAGATAGATGGGTGACCGCTAGAAGGGGCAGGCAGTCAGTGCAGGAATCCCCTGTGGCTATCCCCCTCTCTAACAAGTATACCGTTTTGGATACTGTTGGGGGGGATGGCCTATCAGGGGAAAACAGCAGCAGCCAGAGCAGTGGCACCACGGCTGGCACTGTTGATCAGCAGGGAGGGACAAAGCGCAGAAGAGCAATAGTTATAGGGGACTCTATAGTCAGGGGCACAGATAGGCGCTTCTGTGGACGTGAAAGAGACTCCAGGATGGTATGTTGCCTCCCTGGCGCCAGGGTCAAGGATGTCTCTGAACAGACAGGGGGCATTCTGAAGGGGGAGGGTGAACAGCCAGAGGTTGTGGTACACATCGGTACCAACGACATAGGCAGGAAGAGTGATGAGGTTCTGCAGGAGGAGTTTAGGGAGTTAGGTAGAAAGTTAAAAAACAGGACCTCTAGGGTTGTAATCTCGGGATTACTCCCTGTGCCACGTGCCAGTGAGGCTAGAAATAGGAAGATAGTGCAGCTAAACACGTGGCTGAACAGTTGGTGTAGAAGGGAGGGTTTCAGATATCTGGACCATTGGGATCTCTTCAGGGACAGATGGGACCTGTACAAGAAGGACAGGTTGCATCTAAACTGGAGGGGCACAAATATCCTGGCTGCGATGTTTGCTAGCGTCACTCGGGAGGGTTTAAACTAGTGTGGCAGGGGGGTGGGAACCAGAGCAGTAGGACAGCTAGTGAAATAAATGAAGGGGAACTAGTAAATAAGGCCAGTAAGACTAAGAGGAAGAGCAAGAAGGGAGATGTTGCTGAGCACAGCGGGACTGGTGGTCTGAAGTGCCCCATTTGTTTCAATGCAAGAAGTATAACAGGTAAGGCAGATGAACTTAGAGCTTGGATTAGTACTTGGAACTATGATGTTGTTGCTATTACAGAGACTTGGTTGAGGGAAGGACAGGATTGGCAGCTAAATATTCCAGGCTTTAGAAGCTTCAGGCGGGATAGAGGGGGATGTAAAAGGGGTGGGGGAGTTGCATTACTGGTTAAGGAGAATATCACAGCTGTACTGCGGGAGGACACCTCGGAGGGGTCATGCAGCGAGGCAATGTGGGTGGAGCTCAGGAATAGGAAGGTTGCAGTCACGATGTTGGGGGTTTACTACAGGCCTCCCAACAGCCAGCGGGTGGTAGAGGAACAGATATGTAGACAGATTTTGGAAAGATGTAAAGGTAACAGGGTTGTAGTGGTGGGTGATTTTAACTTCCCCTATATTGACTGGGACTCACTTAGCGCTAGGGGCTTGGATGGGGCAGAATTTGTAAGGAGCATCCAGGAGGGCTTCTTGAAACAATACGTAGATAGGCCAACTAGGGATGGGGCCGTACTGGACCTGGTATTGGGGAATGAGCTCAGCCAGGTGGTCGAAGTTTCAGTAGGGGAGCATTTCAGGAACAGTGACCATAATTCCATAAGTTTTAAGGTACTTGTGGATAAGGATAAGAGTAGTCCTCGGGTGAAGGTGCTAAATTGGGGGAAGGCTATTTATAGTAATATTAGGCAGGAACTGAAGAATTTAGATTGGGGACGGCTGTTTGAGGGTAAATCAACATCTGACATGTGGGAGTCTTTCAAACGTCAGTTGATTAGCATCCAGGACCAGCATGTTCCTGTGAGGAAGTAGGATAAGTTTGGCAAGTTTCGGGAACCTTGGATAACGCGGGATATTGTGAGCCTCGTCAAAAAGAAAAAGGAAGCATTTGTAAGGGCTGGAAGGCTAGGAACAGACGAATCCCTTGAGGAATATAAAGACAGTAGGAAGGAACTTAAGCAAGGAGTCAGGAGGGCTAAAAGGGGTGATGAGAAGTCATTGGCAAACAGGATTAAGGAAATTCCCAAGGCTTTTTATACGTATATAAAGAGCAAGAGGGTAACCAGGGAAAGGGTTGGCCCACTCAAGGACAGAGAAAGGAATCTATATGTGGAGCCAGAGGGAATGGGCGAGGTACTAAATTAGTACTTTGCATCAGTATTCACCAAGGAGAAGGACTTGGTGGATGATGAGCCTAGGGAAGGGAGTGTAGATAGTCTCAGTCATCTCATTATCAAAAAGGAGGAGGTGTTGGGTGTCTTGCAAAGCATTCAGGTAGATAAGTCCCCAGGGCCTGATGGGATCTACCCCAGAATACTGAGGGAGGCAAGGGAAGAAATTGCTGGGGCCTTGACAGAAATCTTTGCATCCTCAGTGGCTACAGGTGAGGTCCCAGAGGACTGGAGAATAGCCAATGTTGTTCCTTTGTTTAAGAAGGGTAGCAAGGATAATCCAGGAAATTATAGGCCGGTGAGCCTTACGTCAGTGGTAGGGAAATTATTAGAGAGGATTCTTCGGGACAGGATTTACTCCCATTTGGAAGCAAATGGACTTATTAGCGAGAGGCAGCATGGTTTTGTGAAGGGGAGGTCGTGTCTCACTAATTTGATTGAGTTTTTTGAGGAAGTGACAAAGATGATTGATAAAGGAAGGGCAGTGGATGTTATCTATATGGACTTCAGTAAAGCCTTTGACAAGGTCCCTCATGGCAGACTGATATAAAAGGTGAAGTCACATGGGATCAGAGGGGAGCTGGCAAGATAGATACAGAACTGGCTCAGTCATAGAAGATAGAGGGTAGCAGTGGAAGGGTGCTTTTCTGAATGGCGGGATGTGACTAGTGGTGTTCTGCAGGGATCAGTGCTGGGACCTTTGATGTTTGTAGTATATAGAAATGATTTGGAGGAAAATGTAGCTGGTCTGATTAGTAAGCTTGCGGACGCCACAAAGGTTGGTGGAGTTGCGGATAGTGATGAGGATTATCAGAGGATACAGCAGAATATAGATCGGTTGGAGACTTGGGCGGAGAAATGGCAGATGGAGTTTAATTTGGACAAATGTGAGGTAATGCATTTTGGAAGGTCTAATAAAGGTGGGAAGTATACAGTAAATGGCAGAACCCTTAGGAGTATTGACACGCAGAGAGATCTGAGCGTACAGGTCCACAGGTCACTGAAAGTGGCAATGCAGGTGGATAAGGTAGTCAAGAAGGCATACGGCATGCATGCCTTCATCGGTCGGGGCATAGAGTATAAAAATTGGCAAGTCATGCTGCAGCTGTACAGAACTTTAGTTAGGCCACACTTAGAATATTGCGTGCAATTCTGGTCGCCACACTACCAGAAGGACGTGGAGGCTTTGGAGAGGGTACAGAAGAGGTTTACCAGGATGTTGCCTGGTCTGGAGGGCATTAGCTATGAGGAGAGACTGGAAAAACCCGGATTGTTTTCACTGGAACGACGGAGGTGGAGGGGCGACATGATAGAGGTTTACAAAGTTAAAAGCGGCATGGACAGAGTGGATAGTCAGAAGCTTTTTCCCAGGGTGGAAGAGTCAGTTACTAGGGGACATAGATTTAAGGTGAGAGGGGCAAAGTTTAGAGGGGATGTGTGAGGCAAGTTCTTTACACAGAGGGTGGTGAGTGCCTGGAACTTGTTGCCGGAGGAGGCGGTGGAAGCAGGTACCATAGAGACATTTAAGAGACATCTTGACAAATACATGAATAGGATGGGAATAGAGGGATACGGGCCCCGGAAGTGCAGAAGGTTTTAGTTTAGGCAGGCATCAAGATCGGCGCAGGCTTGGAGGGCCGAATGGCCTGTTCCTGTGCTGTACTGTTCTTTGTTCTTTGTTCTTTGTTCTATATCCTTCCTTATATATGGAGACCCAAAACTGCATACAGTACTCAGCAACCCCTGTACAATTGTTGCAAGGCTTCCTTATTATTGCAGTCCAATCCCTTTGCAATAAAAGCCAGCATGCCATTTGCCTTGCTAATTGTTTGCTGTACCTGCATGCTAACTTTCTCTGTTCCTTGGGCGGCACAGTGGCGCAGTGGTTAGCACCGCAGCCTCACAGCTCCAGCGACCTGGGTTCAATTCTGGGTACTGCCTGTGTGGAGTTTGCAAGTTCTCCCTGTGTCTGCGTGGGTTTCCTCCGGGTGCTCCGGTTTCCTCCCACAGCCAAAGACTTGCAGGTTGATAGGTAAATTGTCCATTATAAATTGCCCCTAGTATAGGTAGGTGGTAGGAAAATATAGGGACAGGTGGGGATGTGGTAGGAATATGGAATTAGTGTAGGATTAGTATAAAATGGGTGATTGATGGTCGGCACAGACTCGGTGGGCCGAAGGGCCTGTTTCAGTGCTGTATCTCTAAAACTAAAATTAAAACATAAGTACACTCAAGTCTCTCTGAATATCAACATTTAAAAGTTTTACAACTTTTAATAAATATTCTGCTTTTCTATTACTACCAAAGTGAATAACCTCACACTTCCCCACATTATACATCAGCAACCTTGTTGCCAATTCACTTAACCTGTACATAACTCTTTGCAGACTCTTTTGTTCTCCTCATAGCTTGCATTCTCATCTAACTTTGTGACATCAGCAAACTTTGGATACGTTACTCTCAGTCTCTTCATCGAAATCATTCATATAGATTGTAAATAGCAGCACTGATCCTTGCAGCACTCCACTAGTTACAGCCTGCCAATTTGAAAATGCCCCATTTATCCCTACTGTCTGCTTCTTTTCAATTAAGTAATCCTGCATCCATGCCGATATATTACCACTAACTCTATGAGCCCTTATCTTGCATATTAAACTTTTGTGTGGCACCTTGTTGAATTCCTTTTGGAAATCCAAGTATCTACTGGTTCCCCTTTATCTACTCCATTAGTTACATCCTCAAAAATTCCAATAGATTTGTCAAACACAATTTCCTTTTCATAAAACCATATTGACTTTGTCGGATCATACTATGATTTTCTTAGTGCATTGTTAATACTTTCTTAATAATAGATTACAACATTTTGCTGATGACTGATGTCAGGCTAATTGGCCTGTAGTTCCTATTTTCTCTCTTCCTCCTTTCTTGAATAGTGGAGTTACATTTACTAACTTCCAATCTGATGGGACCATTCTAGAATTGAGTGAATTTTGGGAAAATCATAACCAGTGCATCCACTATCTCTGCAGCTATCACATTTAAAACCCTTAGATGTAGGCCATCCGATCCTGGGGATCTGTTGGCTTTTAATCCCTTAAGTTTCTCAATTTCCTACGCTGATATCAATTACTTAAAGTTTCTCACTCTAATTAGCCCCTTGGTTACCCTCTATTTTTGGTATGAAATTTGTGTCTTCTACTGTGAAGAAAGACACAAAATATTTTTTCAACATCTGTGCCATTTCCTCATTCTCCATGACAATTTCTCCTGTCTCTGCCTCTAAGAAACCAATTTTTACTTTAGCTACTCTCCTTTTTATATATTTGTAAAGGCTCTTGCAATCTGTTTTTATATTCCTGGCTGATTTACTCTCTTTTTTTTTTACTTTGCCAGAGAGTAGGAGTTAAAGGTAATTACTAAGACTGGAAAAAGGCAGGAAGTGGTGTTCCGCAAGGATCATGCTGAGAGCACTTTTGTTCGGCATCTACATAAATAATTTCAGCTCGGGAATGAGAAGTAAAGTTTCAAAATTTGCGAATGACACCAAATTTGAGTATGCAATTAATACAGAGGAGGACTGCCACAAAATACAGGAAGACATTAATAATCTTGCCAAATGGGTGTGTGATTGGGAAATGAACTTTGATATAGGTAAGGGTGAGATGGTACATTTGGTAAGAAGAATAAGGAGGCCGCATAATTCTTGGAAAATAAGTGTATAAATTGGGTAGAGGAGCAGAGGGATCTGGGTACAGATACACAAATCACTAAAAGTATCATCTCTGATAGTCCTTACAATTGAGTAAAGATCCTGAATTATCTTCTGGTGCCCCGATAGCTACATGAGTGCATTATATTATGCCTTGGATCCAAGGGAAGCCGTGTGTTGCCTCAACTCCGGGAGCTCTCTTATTCTATTCGGCAGGCACAGTACTGATTTGCTCTGGCAAGGAGGACAGTGATCACCTGCTTGATGTAGCTGTGCACTACGCTCTGGGAGATACAGTTGATGTCTCTGAAAGGAGCCCCTGGCAAAAAAGTTAGGGGAGGTGGTAATTTTGACAGCCACTAGAAAAACATGGCTCCATGGTCCAACAGGCAACGTGCCCACTTGCAACAGCCTGCATAGATCAGCAACAGCCTGTTTGGTGAAGAACAGCCTCCTCCTGCACTGTACCTCAGAGATATCCAAGGAGCTGACTATTGGCCTACGGACTTTATCGGCTCTGTGAAGCCTCTGTGAGTGGTCCACCTCAGCTGCTTTCTTCTAAGAGGCTCAGCTGCTGCTTGTCCGGGTTGTTGAGAACGTTGCTGCAGTTGGTCTTCTTCCTCCAGTTGTTGCTGCATCTGAAAACAAAAAGCAAACGCAGCACCCATGATAAGCAATGAGTACGAAATAAAGGGGAATAACATCAGAAATAATCAAACTGTAAGTTTAGAACTTGGACGTGCATTACTCACAACAGCAACCAGGTTCTAATGATCTGCCTGCCAGTAGCTGAATGCCCCTTTCAATCCAATTTCCAGTCCTGAACACAATCCTACTTGAAACAAAAACAAGAAATGCTGGAATCACTCAGCAGGTCTGGCAGCATCTGTGGAAAGAGAAGCAGAGTTAACGTTTCGGGTCAGTGACCCTTCTTCGGAATCCTGCTTGAGTTTGCTCAGTGAGTTTGCCTTTCAGCAGGACTTCTGACCTGACCAGTTAAAATTGCATTTGGGTCCTAATAATATCATAGGACCTCGATTTGCATTTATTAATGAAGCACCCTTCTGTTTCTGCAGCAGTGTTTGCCACCAGAGTCAGCTCCAGAGTTAAAATGACAGTTGGTGGAATTCCAGCAGGAATGGGGCAGTAAGTCAGTTTCTTTTATTTTAACTGCTCACTTGCCCTGATCCTGCTGGATGAGTTAGGTTAAAATTGGGGTTCACACATTCATTATACCCCAATAGATGGCTTTAAACTGACAGCCAACTCGCAGCTCCATATTTACATGATGTGGGCTGCTGTCAGTTCATAAATTTCAGGTTATTTTCCAAGAAAGACTGCAGTCAGTCATGGAGACACAGCACATTTGCAATCAGCTGCACTCCACTATGCTTCATGTTTGATGAGATTGCAAGTTATATATCCTAGACCAGCTTCTATTGATAATCATAGTTTTTTTTTATGAAGACCTGAGGCAGATTTCTAATCAAGGTAAAAAAGCTATTTTTTTTATTCTTCTTCATAAAATGTGGTCAGAAAATTTGTAGTAGTTCAGTTTACTGTGTGTCTTCACGTAACTTGGACAGCTGCCTAAAATGCCTTGGCTTCATAACTATGGAGATTGAACCACGGTGCCTTGATTAGAATTGAAGCCATTTCCCACTGGAAAATGCAAACCACTCAACAGGACTTTTCAAATTGCTTTTAATTTTAAGGTAATATCTTTTTTAGTGCTGTTGGAGTTCAACTTCAAAGGAAGAAAACAGTGAGACTAATAATTCAGTCCTGTGCGTCGGGCACTGGCTGCATCAGCACCCCAACAAGACGGCCTCACCTGATAATGCAAGGTCAGCTCATTGACATCATTGCCAGTGTAGTATAAGGGTCTGAAAGGGTTAATCTTGAGAGAGTGTAAAGAATACCTCCTACCATGATAATGTAAGAGATCATATGTGAGAGAGACTTGAAGATAGATGCAGTATGGCTTTGGAGGAGTCACACAGACTGGTGTGAAGCTGTACATAGTTATAATGTAATAAAGGTTAGTGTTCTAATTATTCCTGACTAAAGAATCTCCCTAAGCTAGACTAACTAAGATGGCAGCACACCAAACAAACATACAACAGCCAGCACTCCAAGGTCAGAACAAATGACATACCAGGAGTGGGCCAAGGTTGGCAGGATTGCCTCTGTATCGTTTTAGGTGGAAAATAGTGAGGCACAGAATAGTATCATTAAGCAATCAAGCTTCAGAGCTGTGCCTGTAAGTGGGCCTACAAAAAATGATGACATGACTTGGAGGAGAAGGTCAACTGCAATACAGAGAGCATGAGATAATTGAGTCCAATCTTCGGTCTGAATCTGGCAGCAGAAAACCATTTTTGGTCTGTTCAAGGCTGTGAAAATAAGTGGAACAACAACAATTTTCATTTAAATAACACCTTTAATGGAGGAAAATACCCCAAGGCAGTTCACAAAAGTATTAGTAGACCAAAATTGACATCGAGCCAAGCAGGAGGCTTGCAGCGTTTTAAAAGGGGAGAGAGAGTGTCTAAGAAGCTTGCAGTTTAGGGAGGGAATTCCACAGCTTAGGGCCCAGATGGCGAAAGGCATAGCCAGTGTTCATAGGCTGAAGGAAGTGGATGAAGCACAAGAGGCCAGATCTAGAGAAACGGAGAAATCCCACAGGGATATAGGACTGGAGAAGGGGTGAAGTCATTGAGGGAAAATGAGGATGAGAATTTTAAAATCGAGGTGTTGGTGGGCCGGGAGCCAATGTAGGCCAGCGAACCCAGAGTTGATGGTGAAATAGATTGCCTTGCAAGCTTCTTTATTGCTCATCACCGTAAACTTGATACCTGTTCACAGGCAAAGGAGGCAGGGAACCTTCTTTATGAATATGCATACTAATTCTCTTCCGCTATGAAATATTACCATACTGGTGTGCTACACATTGAATCAAACACTGTGTATTATGTCAGCTACATATTTATACATTCATCTAAGGAAGTGTATTCCCTGAAACCTTGTTACAATGTTTCTTGCCTCATGATCCTCAATCTTACACTCACCTTTCATATCTGCTTGCACATGACAGGAAGCAAGACAAATGTTTGTAAACAAGATTAGGAGGTCGTCATACCGATCAACATTAGCTCTTAATATGGAGTGGACCATCAATATTATAGGTTTGGAGGCAATAGGAGTCAAAGAGGAAGAATTCCGAATCTTCCCTCAAGCTCATGGTTAGTATCTTTCACTTATCTAGGGTTTGTTTCCTTATTCGCTCACTCACAGGTGCTCATTACAGGTTTTCAATGTCTGAGACATGGCAGCACTCAAGGCATCGATGGACTCCTCCATCGTCTGCTCATAGATGTGCATTGCCTCTAGCATCTCCACCAGATGTTGCCTTACCCCTCTCTGCACCTCCAGCATGCCCTGTGCTGTTGACAACAGAAGCTCGACATCATCCTGGGTTCAGCATGGGCCTGGCCACCCACAGTCCTCTGACTGTCAGAGGCCTCAGCTGTCTCGGCCTCAGCCAGCTGCTCGGGTGCTTGTGTTGTGCTCTCACCAGCTTGTGACCCTGATTCTAAAGCTGAGCAGAAATCCACCAAGGTGAAAGTATCTGTGTTGGTGGAAGGTGCAGGACAGTCATGGGATGGTGCTTTCTCAGAGGTTGATGGCTGTCCCCCTTCTGCTTGAGTCTCCTGTGATCACCGACCTGCATGAGAGAACACAAACGTGTGTGGGTTAGGCTGTGCAGATCTCGTCAAGTCAGCCATGCATGATCTGGGTCGCCAGAAGTGAACTGTATGCTGATGGCAGCCAATCCTCACTCTCTTATCCAGAGATTCCAGTCTCTCCACCTGATATTGAGCAGTCCCCGCAAATTCTAATGTCCAAGTCATTGTGAAAGAGGAGGTAGTTGAGACACTTGATGTGCTAAAAATTGAAGAAGAGGAGGTATTAGATAAGCTGGCTATATTTAAAGTTGATAAGTTAGCAGGATCATCTGAGATGCATCCAAGGATACTGAGGGAAATAAGGGTGGATATTGTGAAGGCACTGGCCATAATTTTCCAATCCTCCTTAGATACAGGTGCCAGAGGACTGGAGAATTGCAAATGTTAACCCCTTGTTCGAAACAGGGTGTAAGGATAAGCTAAGCAACTACAGGCCAGTCAGCGTAACCACAGTGGTGAGAAAGCTTTTAGAAACAATAAGTCGAGTCAAAATTAACAGGCACTCGGACTAATGTGACTTAATCAAGGAAAGCCAGCATGGACTTGTTAAGTGCAAATCGTGTTTAACTAACTTGCTTGAGTTCTTTGATGAGGTAACCGAGAGGGTTGATGAGGGTAATGCGGTTGATGTGGTGGACATGAACTCCAAAAGGCATTTAATAAAGTGCCACACAACAGGCTTGTCAGCAAAGTTACACCCCATGGAATAAAAGGGACAGTAGCAACATGGATACGAAATTGGCTGAGTGACAGGAAATAGAGAGTAATGGTGAATAGTTGTTTTTCGGACTGGAGGAAGGTTTATAGTGGGGTTCTCCAGGGGCTGGTGTTAGGTCCTCTGCTTTTCTTGATATATATTAATGACCTAGATATTGATGTACAGGGCACAATTTCAAAATTTACAGATGACACAAAGTTTGAAAGTATTGTGAACTGTGAGGAGGATAGTGTTAAACTGTCGGAAGAACAAGGAGGGGCAATATAAAATAAAAAGTAAAATTCGAAATGGGGTGCAGGAACAGAGGGACCTGGGGTATATGTGTAGAAATCATTGAAGGTGGCAGGGCAGGCTGAAAGCAGTTAATAAAGCATACAAGATCCTGGGCTTTATAATTTGGGGCATAGAGTACAAAAGCAAGGAAGTTATGATAAAGCTGTATAAAACACTAGTTCAGCCTCAACTGGAGTATTGTGTCCAGTTCTGGGTGCCGCACTTTAGGAAGGCTGTGAAGTTATTAGAGAAAGTGCAGAAAAGATTCAGGAGAATGGTTCCAGGGATAAGGAAATTCAGTTATGTGGATAAAATGGAGAAGGGGCTGTTCTCCTTGGAAAAGAGAAGGTTGAGAGGAGATTTGATAGAAGTGTTCAAAATCATGAGGAGTCTTGGATAGAGTAGATAGGGAGAAACTGTTCCCATTGGTGGAAGGAACAAGAATCAGAGGACACCTATTTAAAGGAAGCAACAGCAACATGAGGAAAAACATTTTACACAGCGAGTGGTTAGGATCTGGAATGCACTGCCTGAGAGTGTGGTGGATTGAGGCAGATTCAATTGTGGCTTTTAAAAGAGAATTGGATAATTTTCTGAAGAAAAAAAATGCGCAGGGCCACAAGGAAAAGACTGGGGATTGAAACTAGGTGAGTTGAACTTACAGACAGCCAGTACAGACACGATGCCCGGATGGCCTCCTTGTGTGCTGTAACCATTCTATGATTTTCTGACTCTATTAAACAACAGGGAGGCAGACAGAGGAGAGCCAAAGTGGGAGCTATCATATTGGGCTAATGTAGAGGCAGACAAAGGGCCGTAGCAACAACATTATTCAGATTAAACAGCTCGGGAAACAGGACAG
This sequence comes from Heterodontus francisci, assembly GCF_036365525.1. NCBI lineage: Eukaryota > Metazoa > Chordata > Chondrichthyes > Heterodontiformes > Heterodontidae > Heterodontus > Heterodontus francisci. Next base: position 45,439,212 of record NC_090387.1, read on the forward strand.
AGCTTTGAGGAAAGAAAAGATAAAAGAACTTCCCTATTGTACCTTTCATGTTCTGGGGACAACCAAGCACTGCACTGACAATTAGATATTTTTCAAATTGAGTACCTCTGTTTTCTAGAACAATGCAGCAGCCAATTTGTGCACAGCAAGGTCCGACCAACAGGAATAAGATAAACGTCCACATAACCTGTTGGCTAAGGGATAAATCTTGGCCAGGCTGTCACAAAAACCGTTTCAGAAACCGCACTTGTCAATACTATTACTGACATCATTACTGTAGCTGGTGCACCCAAAATCCTTCACTCCGATCAAGGCGGAGCTTTTATTTCCAAGGTTTTCAAAGACTATTGTGTGCACAGGGGGATTGGGTTAGAGCACAGCACACCACATCATCCTCAGTCAGTGGGACTGGTGGAACGTAAAAAGCAGGAAGTAAAAAAGCTATTGACCAAACTGTTGAGAATCAGAGGGAATAAGTGATCCACCATCATTCTGGAGGTACAGTTATCACTAAATAATGTGCCCACATGTGCATCAGGGACAGTGTTCCCTGGAACACCGTATTATTTAATGTATGGTGTTGAAATGCATACATCACCTACTCGCGGTTCTTTTATTGTCTCTACGCTTTATGACTCCCTGACCCGACAGCAACAATTAGATTTGAAACAAGAAATAACAGATCAAATTTATGAAATTGATCAGAGGATCAGAGAGAAGAATAGACAAAAACAGGTAATTAACAAAGCTTGTCAACCTGTAACTGCGTAGTGGGTTCAGGAGAGAAAGTTTGAACAGAAACCTGGTTTGAGACCCAAGTGTAAGAAACCTGTTCAAATAAATTCTGTTATTAATGAAAGAACTGTCAAAATATTTGCTAACCAGCTGAATGGCAAGCAATCTCTTAAAATTGTCTTTGTAGACAACTTGAAGAGGTGTCCTGGAGGGTACAGGAATGGAGGAACAGTACAAGGTGCAGCCGTACACTATCTCTCAGGACCCAGCCTGGAGGATGGCATCGGAAACGATGCTAATCGAACTGCAACCAACTGCGTCAATAACTGTTCCTCCCCCACACAGGACTTCGGAGTGCCTCAAAGGTTGTTTTCACAAAGAACCACACTCGGCGCAACAAGCGATAGTCAAGTTACAACAACAGAAGAAGGAAACACTGTGGGAGAGGAACAAAGCACTCAAGACTCTCAGTGATGGGACTTGCTCTTGCGTAAAGCAAGAATAAAGGTACTGGTACATTCTTTGTTAAAGGTCTTCCAGATGCAGGCAATGCATGTGACATGCCAGAGATGTCTTCCTGCTTGAACACCACACACTATGCGATCTCTTGCAGAGAAGCAGAAATAAAGCATTTTACTGCATTTGCCCTGAGTGACTTTGGAGGGGTCGTAATACAAGTGATGGTCTTATTCATTATAACATTGGAAGAGTGTGATGGTACTAAGGAAAACATGGTGGAAAGGTTCTTCTTTGTATCGCCACATTAACTTCTGATGGAGTGTACACCTGTTATAAAGATAATCAAGTTCTGCATAACACGTCTATGCAGGACACATCAGAATTCCCTGATGTTCAGCTCTATTCATTTCATTCCTGGTGTGAGGACATTGGTTGGAATGTGACTAAAAATCAACTAAAGCACCTTTTAGTTTATCTCAACAGGACTTTTTTGGTTTAAGATCAAGCGGCAGCTATGGAACCTTACTTCTCTACAAACAAGCCCTCTGAGGATGTTACTTGCTGTGCTCACATTTTCCTACATATTAAATCCTCTGGATCTAGAAATTCTTATGCTCCTTGTGTTATTTATATGCCTGTTAAACTTAATAAGCTTAGTACTGTATTTAGCCAGTTACAGGGTATAGACATGATTCTTGACTGTACAGATTATTTAGGTGAGGAAACTGTTAAAAGGGTACAACATTTGTTGTCACAGGTTAAATTGACTAATATTTGGCAAACTCTATATTGGCTACAGGCTACTGGTCAAGAGGTTGTAGAGGCAATGCCGGGGTTAACTTTTGCTGCTATAAGTTTTTTTTAGCTCTGCAGATAGAATTTCGGACCAGTGGCCTTCTTGTCCATTTCGTCGAAGACATGTCTATCTCTCTTCGTCAGACTTCTCTACCTTATCACATGGTTTCATTGATTGATCATTGATGTTCGACATGTCGAAATATAGTCATCTCATTAGACATTTTGCGACCTCAGACTACCAAAGCATAGTTTTATTCTGAACTTTGTGATAAAATTAAAAGATTAATTTTTGGATAATTTAGATGATCCATGTAAAAACGCAGACTATAATTGTTGTCAATGTAGTCTTTATTATTATTGCACTGTTTTACATAATAGGTAATAACACCTTAGGGAATGCTTACATCTTAGACATTACTTAGTTAAAACAACCTATCTTCGTTGTTCGCCTTTATATTGGTCAATACGGGGGTGTGATGAAACATAGGTATAATAGGCGTAATTAGGTAGAATTTAGATATAGTTAATATATTACACCTTTTAGAATTAAAGATTGAATAAATGGTCAATTTTCAAGACTCACTGACATGCCGCTTTAAGAAGGTTGAGTTAGGAATTTCAAGGTCTTTCAAGATCCCTGTTACAATAGAATGTGAACCAGAAACACCTTTTAAGTTGGAAAATCCATTTTTAGCATTTCTGTTGCCAGGGACTTGGAGGATAAAAACAAATTGAAATATACTTTGTGAGATCAGTAAGTGGTAGCAATAAACTTCTTTGATAGTGTTGGTAAAATGTAGACAGATTGACTCAAAAGGTTGTTACAAGGTACCATAAAAACACAATTATAGATAATAAAATAATTAATGAAATAGCACTTACAGGGACAGATGTCAAGTAAACACAATCATAAACATTTTGACCAGATAAATGCTCACAACTTCAAAAGCAGGGGAATTCCAGAGAAACATTAAGTGGAGGTGCTAGTTAATGAAATAAAAACAAGAAATGCTGGAAATACTCAGCAAGTCTGGCAACATCTGTGGAGAGAGAAGCAGAGTTAATGTTTCAGGTAAGTGACCCTTCATCAGAACTGGCAGAGGTTAGAAATATGATTAGATTAGATTAGATTAGAGATACAGCACCGAAACAGGCCCTTTGGCCCACCGAGTCTGTGCCGAACATCAACCACCCATTTAACCTAATCCTACACTAATCCCATATTCCTACCAAACATCCCCACCTGTCCCTATATTTCCCTACCACCTACCTATACTAGTGACAATTTCTAATGGCCAATTTACCTATCAACCTGCAAGTCTTTTGGCTTGTGGGAGGAAACCGGAGCACCCGGAGAAAACCCACGCAGACACAGGGAGAACTTGCAAACTCCACACAGGCAGTACCCAGAATTGAACCCGGGTCCCTGGAGCTGTGAGGCTGTGGTGCTAACCACTGCGCCACTGTGCCGCCCCTAGGTTTTAAACAAATAATGTGGGGGTGGGGAAAGAGTTAACCAAAGAGAAGGAAAAGGTCTTATCAACACCTCAGGGTTCAAATCTTATCTGGAACTGGTCTTTCTCTCTCTCTCAGCCTTGTGCTGCAATCAAAATGGCTTTTGATGTTAACCGTGTGGCTGGAGGGGCCAGACTTATGTTGATTGCTTAATGACTGAACTGGAAAGACCCCTTTGTTTTTCAAAACAATTATCTTTAAAGATAAACTCATTAAGTTTTAGTTTTTCTCATGTGACTTTAGGTTTCAGTTCCTGATGGGCTGTAAAATAGCTTTTCATGGCCCCATTTTGATAACATGGAGGCTGTTCACAGTCTATTGTGGTAAGGGTAGCTGGAGACAAAGATTCTGGGAGTGCCTTTGTTTTAGCTCATTTTGTGTATAGCTCACATCCATGTGTAACAGGCTGTCTCATTTCCATGTAGATGGGGTTAATTGGTTTTAGCTCTAGTAGACATGTATTTTAATACAGGATGTGGTATTTGTCATGTGACTATGTCCTCTATCTTGTTGAAATCAAATGTACCCGTCCTTTTAAAATTGTTCTAATTTTTTAACTCTTCAGTTTATTTTTTGTATTTTCATTGCTGCACCTCTAATGAGTGTGACACTATCGATAATACCACAAATGAAACAAATCTCCAGAAACCAGGTTTACTGTATGCCACTACAGTACGCATTGATCATAATCTATTTTTACCATGGTAAGATTGGTTTTAAGAGATGTTTTTTGATGTAGTTTGCCTACTTCAATATTCATTATGAAAGACATAATCTGTGTTGTCTATATCACTGACTGTTTAGCAGTCCACACATGTGAATCAATTATTTAACAAATTACTTTTCAGTAGAGCTATCAACCATTTGGATCAGGAAAATGTGAAACACTTAACAATGGAAAAAGTAATGGATAAAAGTGAGACAGACACTAATGTAGTTCGAATGTAATAGAGTAAACTTCAAATGAAAAAATAATAAATTATTAGCTGTATTTCACTGAGTTTATAAGTGTCCTGAAAAGATACATTGTTATTCTATTAACAGTTCTACCTCAGCTTCAGTTTATTGCTGCTCGTGTTTTGCCTGAGTTTTGCTGAATATTGATTTGTTTTCTATTGTGTTTGATCGAATCTGTGACTCTGTCAACCTTGTCTCATCTTTAGAAGAAGAATGTTATTGATGCACTCTTAAGAAAGTAATTAGAACTGATTGTTGTTCTTTTCAGATCCAGAGCGAAGCCCATTAAGATTGTATCTAAGAATGTTTTATATTTACACTAATTTTTATACAGCTCTACAGTATTCATCTTGAATACATACACTGTTAAACTAATTAAACAATGTTATAGCATAATGTTCCTCCACTGTTGGTTACCAAAAGATTTAGAGCCTGAGAAACGGCAGAGATGTATAGTGAGGTCAAGGCTTGGATAGGCAGCAACTATACCACTCCCTGCTGAAGGACAAAAGAGCATAAGAAATAGGAACAGAGTGTGCCATACGGCCCCCCGAGCCTGCTCCACCATTTCAATAAGATTGTGGCTGATCTTCTATCTCAACTCCACTTTCCTGTCCTATCCCCATATCCCTTGATCATCCAAAACATACTCTATGACTGAGCGTCTACAGCCCTCCGTGGTAGAGAACTTCAAATCTTCACAATGCCCTGAGTGAAGATTTTTTTCCTCATCTCAGTTCTAAATGGCTGATCCCTTATCCTGAGCTTAGGACTCCCATTCCTAGACTCTCCTGTCAGGGGAAAATGTCTCACAGCATCTACCTTGTCAAGCTCTCTAAGAATTTTATAAGCTTCAATGAGATCACTACCAATTCTTTGAAACACCATAAGCCCATTTTACTCAATCTCTGCTCAGAGGAGCTTCACCAGAATGGCTCCAGGGATGAGGGATTTTAGCTACAAGGTTAGGTTGGAGAAGCTAGGGTTGTTCTCCTTGGAGCAAACATACGAACATGAGAACATACGAATTAGAAGCAGGTGTAGGCCTCTCGGTCCCTCGAGCCTGCTCTGCGATTCAATAAGTTCATGGCTGAACTGATTACTCCACATTCCCACCTACCCCCCTGAGATTGTGGCTAGATTTGATAGAGGCGTACAAGATTATAACTGGTTTAGATACGAAAGACAAAGAAAAGCTGTTCACAATTGATGATGCAAGGACGAGGGGACACATATTTAAGGTTTTGGGCTAGAGATACAGGGGGGAATGTGAGGAAGAGCTTTTTATGCAGCAAGTGGTAATGATTTGGAACTCGCTGCCTATAAGGGTGATGGAAGCAGACAGAATCAATGATTTCAAAAGGAAATTGGATGGGAACTTGAAGAAAATAAACTTGCAGGGCTACAGGGATCAACCAGGGGAATGGGACTGACTGGATTTCTCTATGGAGAGCTGGTATATTCTTAATGGGCCAAATGGCCTCCTTCTGTGCAGTAAATGACTCTGTGACACTCTTTGACTCTGGCACAATCCTCTCATCCCAGGAATTAAGCTGATGAACCTTCATTGTACCCCACAAAGGCGAGTATAGTCTTCCTTATGTAAGGAGGCCAATATTGTGCAGCGTACTCAGGCATGGTCTCACCAAAGCCCTATAGAATTGCAGAAAGACTTTTTTACTCTTATGTGCCAATCGCTTTGCAATAAAGGCTGACATACCCTTTGCTTTCCGAATTGCTTGCTGTACCTGCATGTACACTTTCTGTGATTCATCTACAAGGACCCCAAAATCTCTTTGAATACCACATTTAATAGTCTCTCACTTTTTTAGAAAATATTCTGCTTTTCTATTCTTCCGACCAGTGGATAATTTCATATTTCTCCAATTATACTCCATTTGCCACCTTTTTGCCTTCTCACTTAACCTGTCCATATCCCTTTGCAGCAGCTTTCTGTCCTCCTCACAGCTTACATTCCCAATTAACTTTGTATTGTAAACAAACCTGAATACATTACGCTCGATATCCTCATCTACCTGTGTTTGGCAGAGAGATTAAGATTGAAGTATCAATGTTAGCAATTGTCAAGTGATATTAACACTGGCAGGTCGCATAATACCATCTAAGACGAGTGAGAAGTATATTCCTCTCCTCTAAATAAGGACCAATGGAAGTGAAGCTTAACAGAACTGCACCTTGAAATTCAAGGATAGATTATTTCCACATAAACTGATGGAATAACAACTTAACGAGGCAGGGTTGTCCCAGCTTTCTAGCCTGTCATTGGGGCCACCGCCGCTTCAACAAAATCCAGCCTACACACCTGTTGTATCTCTTCCCACCCCATAATTGACTCCACTCCTCACTTCACCCCACTCCCCTCCCTTTCAAGATTCTGACCAGAATGCAATTTTAACTCTGAGTAAGTGAATGGGTTTTGAGTGAGTTAAATTCAGGCCTAGGCCCCAAGCTCTGGAATACCCTTCCTCCACCTCGCCACCTCTCTACCTAGCTTTTATCTTTTAAGACACTCCGTACAACTTACCTCTTTGACAAAGCTTACGGTCATCTGACCTAATATTTCCTTTTGTGGCTCAGAGTCGTACTTTGTTTTATAATGGTCCTGTAAAACGCCTTGGGATGTTTTATTACATTAAAGGCCCCGTATAAAGATACGTCGTTGTTGTCAAATGAGTATCTTTCAGATTGCAAAAGCTGGGATTTCCTGCCCATTCCATCAGCTATCTGCCTCGGTGCACTGGTTTTGTGCTCAATGCTAGCCAGTTGCATGTAAATAGGGGCTGTGCCTCAAAATAGCTTGGGTCTTATGGCGGTAACAATGGGCATGTGATGGGTGCACTCCAGCCACTGGCTGCCTGAAGTTAAAATCACTCTTTTTGTTTGGTGTTTTAAGAAAGTTATGAATATGTTTGTTTTCAAAGGTTGCCAACTTTGTTAAGACAAAGAATAGATATTTGACACAAATGTATTATTGATATATTAATCATAATGTGGTAATATTTTTCTCCCTTTGGAATAAACATTTTTCCATACTGGAGCCAAATGCCAGGTTATGAGCTATGCCTTGGTGTGTTATGCCTTCACTTTCTGCTCAAGTTTGATTTATGTATTGCACCACTGTCTTAGAGATCTGCATGTATATACTGCGTGGGCAGTATGACTTGAATGCGAACTGCATGAGTGTCTTTTGATGGCACAAATAAAAGAGCAGATGTTGACATGTCCACTACACAAACTAATAGGAATTATAAGTATTATAATAATCTGTATGGAGCCATGGAGATAATGGGCATATCTCATTTAGGCAGCCAACATCGCCTTTGATTTAACATCTTAGTTGCAGTCAAGTATTCCTTCGGATGAATAACAATTGGCCCAAAAATATTAATGCCAAGCTCAGAGCATTGACAACAAAAGAACTTCCTTAGATTATTGGACACATTTTATAGATAGTAAACAGAATAAAGTCGTGGTGAAACTCCTACCTGGACATATTTATTTTTATCTAAGCCCTGATTCTTCATCACATCTTAATTACTGCTGGTCAAGAACATAAAGGAGAAATATAAACATCAGGAGCATATTTGTTACTAAAATTTCTTCCAGTGATTTATAACCCATTCAAATGGTAATGTAACTCTGGAAAATGTGGTTATAATTCTGGGCTCCTGGTAAGCTAAGTTAGTTGTCAAAAACTTTTGTTATTCAACACACAACTTTCTGTAGGATATTTTAGCAAATTGCATTTGGGATAATAATGTACACAAACATTATGGCCTAGAAATGTGGTTGTGCAGGGGACATATGGAGTAATCCCTGTGCCTGAATGGTGAGGCCCAAGGTGCATCCATTATTGGGCCTCAGGCCTTGTTACCATTGATCCAGCTAGCTGTGGACAAAAAAAAAAAACAGGCAATTCACCCACAATGTGGGATTTAAGCAACCTTCAGGCAAGTGATTCAAGAGGGATCACCAATGGTGGAGGGGTGGGGGAGATAACAGTGGCTAGAGGAGAGAGGTACTGGTGGCCAGCAGTGGGGGGTGAGGGGGGGGGTGGTGACGGTGGCAGGGTAGAGGTGGCCGGGGGATAGGGAGGTAGGGATGGTCATAGGAACATAGGAACAGGAGTAGGCTATTCAGCCCATCGAACCTGCTCTGCCATTCAAAACAATCAAGGCTGATCATTCACCAATGCCTTTCTCCCACACTATTCTCATATCCCTTTATGTCGTTGGTATTTAGAAATCTGTCAATCTCTGCTTTAAATATACTCAATGACTGAGCTTCCACGGTTTTCCAAAGATTCATAACCCTCTGAGCAAAGAAATTTCTCCTCATCTCTGTCCTAAGTGTCTTCCTCCTTATTTTGAAATTGTGTCCCCTAGTGCTAGACTCACCAACCAGGAGACACATCTTACCTGCATCTACTCTGTTTATCCCTTTAAGTATTTTGTAGGTTTCAATGAGATCACCTCTCATTCTTCAAAATGCTCGAGAATACAGGCCCAGTTTCCCCAATCTCTCTTCATAGGACAGTCCTGCCATCCTGGGATGGTGGGGGAGGGGCAGGTAGCAGTGGTGCTTTGGGGAGCAGTGGCTGGCAGTGGCTCATGTTCTTTGAAAGTGGAGTTGTGAGCAGTATTTCTGATCCTCCTGGCTCCACGTTCAGGAAAAATCCTTTTAAAATCTTACAATCAAGGTTTCACAGACACGCCTTTTAAAAAACGCTTGTTAGGCCGCATGTAGGCCTGGTTTCCTGGAATGCCAGCTGCCTCAGTGTAGACCAACCTTGGAGTGGGGGGGTCTCAAACAGGTGAAAAGCCCTTGATTGGCACATGCGAAGGGCCTAAAGTCTCTTCAGGTGAGGGCATTGCATAATGATATTTTTGGTCTTTACCAATGTTGGTGAGCAGCACACCTCTTTCTTGTAATGAGTATATCCTTCCTGGCCATGTGAAAAACAACTGCTGCGTGGCTATATTTCTGGGTCAATCATTTTTTTGGGAATGTAAAGGTACATCCCTTTGCAACACTCAGCAAATTAGCACAATACATCCATATTTTTTTCAAAATGTACTTTCTCTTTAATACATACAAGAAAATTATGTCGAACTTTAAATAGGATACAAATCACCATTGAATCTAACCCAGTGCTTTGGTATTCAAAATATGATCACTCCCAATTTAATATTTGTTCTGCCTTTAAACATCACTTTAATGCTGTACTGTGCTTTTTTTAACATTGTGAAATGTTTTGCAATCCTCCATGTCTTTTTTTCTGTCAATAAAACTACATCATCAAAATTATTTTAAAAACTAAGGTAGCAGACATTGGGCTGGATTTTAAGAGCCCACCGCTGAGATTGTCGGTGAGCTCAAAAAATGGCGGCCCACATGTGCCGAAGAGCTGCCGTGATCTCCCACACAGCAGCTCATTAGCATGCCCAGGTCAGCCCACGTCCCCTAATCACATGGAGGGGGGCACGCTGCGTGATGCCAGGAACGATGTCAGCTGACAAGTCAGCAGGTGCTGGCGCCATATTTAAATAGCAGTCAGCCCTGCATGCAATCTTGCAGATTTAAACCTTTGCTGCTGGAGCTGACCAGCCAGCAGTGACGCCTGAAGAGTCCCATTTGCCAAGGAACTACCCCTGCAAGGCATCAGAGATGTCAGAGGTGCGAAGAAGGGTGGCCCCACGGTTCAGCGATGCCACCCTGCTCACTCTCCTCCAGGCTGCACGGGCAAGGTGGGAGGTCCTTTTCTCGAGCAATGGTAAGAAGAGGTCCTCCTGCCTGACCAAGCAAGCCTGGATAGAGAGTGCAGAGGAGGTAAGCTGCTGTGGGGTCATCAGCCGAGACTGGATTCAGTGCCACAAGAGGGTGAACAATCCAATGCGCTCAGCAAAGGTAAGTTGCACTTTGTTGTATGGTTCCTTTTGACCTGGGTTTGCCAACACAAAGTGGCACATGGATGCCACTGCCATGTTAAAGACAGGCAGGTGGGGCAGGGAGGATTGATGCCACATAAGTGGCTGCATGTATGAAAGAACTCACCCTCATTTACTGCTCTGAGCATGGCAACTACATGACAGGCTGAGTCCGTATTACAGATTGAGTTTCCCCTACCTTTGGTTTTAGCGTTTCTGTTGTGAAATGTATCATGTTGTTGTTTGGCAATGCTCAATATCTGCATCCTTGCTCTTCCAGGTAAAGAGGGCCCACAATGCATGGGAGGCATCCAGGACGGGTGGAGGGGTGCCAGAGATTAGACTATTAACACAGGCTGAGAAGGAGGCCCTGGAGCTAGCTGGCAGCCAGTGAGGATGTGCCATTTCAAATATGGAGCTTGGGGCTCTGGGTGAACATACAGGTCTTTGACAAACACAATGATTACTCAAAACATTTCGTTTTTGGAGACAATGCTGTCATAATCATGACATGTGCACCATAAAAACTAAAACTGTGCTCTTCACATTGTGGGCTGAATTTTCCCAGCTTGCTGCTGATTCTTAAAAGGAAGGCCAACAGAAAGTTGACTAGTAAACATGTTTTTACTGGAAGGCACATGCTTGCAAAGAACCCAGCAGGGGGTTGTGTTGTGACCCTGAAAGAGCTATTTACAAGGAAATGACAAGTCAAGATTTATGGTCGTCACATAACATGCCACTGGAAAATGTTTTTTTTTAACTGTTAAAAAAGCCAGTTGATTTGGCTAAAAGCAGGCAGTTGAAGTTTGCTTACTGACCTGCCAGGGGAACAGAAAAAGACAGCTTCTTTCTCTCTCTCTCCGAAGAATCCCTGCATCGTTAAAGAATTCCTGCATCAAGTTGTACTGTTGCCTCCTGTATTGGAAGAATTCCTGCATCTTTGAAGGAGCTTTGCATTGAATGTGTGAGAATTGAAACCTTTGTTGCTGCACACCTGATGCAACACCTATGTGAAGCCTTCTGTAGCTGCATCTCTTGGAAGTCTACCCAGACTGCTCATCAACATGCCTGGAAAGAATTGTTCTCGGAAGATTCCCTTTGACAGCCGCCTATTCGCCTTTAGGACACCTTGCCAAAACAAAGGACTTCCATGCCTTTTCAGTCTTAAGTTTTATTTTATTCTTTCTATTTCTTTGTAAAGGCTGTAAACAAAATTCCCTTTTTTTCCTGGTTAACCGGTTGTGTATGTATGAGTGTGTGTGAGAGGGCAAGGTTAAAAATAAGGGGCTTTAATATTTCAATTCATGTGTATGATTATTTTATTATTGGTTACGTCTTGGGGTATAATAAATGGATAATTTTGTTGTTTATTGAAGAAATCTGGTTGGTGTGCTTTATTCTGGGGTAAAGGAGAGTATCTGATTGATTGTTTCGGTAAGTGGGAAAATTTCAATATTTGTTGTGACCTGTGGAGCAGTGGGACTGAATTAACTGTGCACTCCTCAGTTGTAACAACACCCACCCACCTCCTTCAAAACTGCAGAGTTGAGACCCCCTTCACAACACACACCCACCCACCTTCACAGGCTCCGAGGACTGATGCCTCGGTGCTGCTGGCTTTTGTGCCAAGTGAGTGCCGCATGTCCATCTGAAGATCGCGAACTGGTGGCTGAATCACAACGGCATGCATAATAATGTATAGTAAGAGGCTCTTTACATATTCAAATCCGGGTCCCATTGCTGAGCGGTGGGTGGGCTGCCATGGAGCCTCACCACCACCGGGAGGATCGGGCCGGGCAATCCCGGCATCAAGCTCTGTGGCGGGCCTCTGCCGCAACCATGTTCCGGCACCCCACCCCCTGCCACAGAGCCCGATGTCATGGGCTTGGTAAAATACAGCCCATTAATTAAGGCTCCCCAATCTCTGCTATCCAGTTGCCAATACAGGACTTCATTTCAATTTACAGAAAACATATTTCTCTCACAAAAGCAACAGCAGAACAAATCTGAAACAGAGAATATCAATAAGTCACCGATGCCAGATTAATTGACAAGAGGCTCTTTGTTTACAAAACATACCAAATGAATTTGAGGAAAGGATTTCAAAATCAGAGCTGTATAACAGCACACCATGGAGAACTGCAGACAGAATCCACCAAACATGTTCGAAACAATCAAACAGAAAGAGATCTCCAAAAACTTTTATATTTATATACCAGCTTTAACATAGTAAAACGTCTCCAGACACTTCACAGCAGCATCACTAAACAAGATTTGACACTGAGCCACATAAAGAGATTTTAGGATGAATGACCAAAAGCTTGATCAAAGAGGTAGGTTTTAAAGAGCATCTTAAAGGGATTGAATTTGCATCAGATGCATCACCAGAGATCAGCACACTTGAGAATCTGAGCACAGCGGATACTATTGTCATTCACAGGGAATTCAGTAAAAATTGACAGTGACATGTTTTGTACTTGTGGTTTACCATCGGCAGGAACTCTCCTAACAATTGAGATGGGGGCATTTTCAAATGAACCAGACCTTGAAGAATACTGTATGTCTTTGAGGTGCAAAATTAATGAACGTATCAGAAATGGTAAATTAAATTTTCTCAGTTTTTTTTTAGCTTCAATCAGCACTCCAAGTGAAGGTTTCTAGAGGGAAAATGTGTTCATTATAATATAATAAAGTTCTTTAATGGATATAAAGCTTCAGTTATAAATTCCACATACTCTTAAGGAAATATAGTGCCTTCACACCACTAGATTAACAATAACTTTTCAGCCTGATTACTGATGGTATGAAATAAATACATTGCAACAGGTGACATGCTGGACATACTTTTTGATCATACTCGTATTTCAAGTGTGTTCTCAGACCCTTCCTGTATGGCGGTGAAGCATGGGTGACTTACAGCTACCAGGAAACGAAACTCAATAACTTTCATCTGCGCTGTCTGTGGCGCATTAAGCGTATGTTGTAGCAAGACAAAATCACAAATGCGGCAGTCCTTTCAAAGGCAGAGCCCCCAAGTGTGCTGGCATTAATCAAACAGAGGCAGCTTTGGTGGATCGGACACGCTTACAGGATGGAACATGGTCGTATACCCCAGGACCTTCTGTATGGTGAGGTAGCCAGGGCCAGACGACTAGTGGGGCACCCAAAGCTCTACTTCAATGAAAGCCCTAAATGTCGACTGTCACACCTGGGAGTCACGAATTGGCAAAAGAGGGAAATGGCGAAACATCCTGTGGATAGGAGTGCATTACCATGACAACCAGTGGCTATAGCATCATGGCAATTGGTGCCAACTCCGAAAACAACAACTCACAGCGTCACTTGGCAGCTTCACATGTAGTACTTGTGGCAGAACCTGCCTCTCAAGGATTGGCCTTCACAGCCAGCAGCAAATGTACACCAAGAGATGATGCCCTACCTAAATGGATTGTTGCTGCATGTCCATCATCTTTTGTAGATGGAAGGATGCCATCCAACCAACCAACCAATATTTCAAGTTTATTTGATTCCTAATAACATGATATTTTTTCTGTAATACACAACTAAATATCTTGCTTTTTATTTCTGTTTTAGCTAAATTCGAAAGGACTGTTAACATAGAGATTGCATGCTGACCGATTGCATTACATATTAAATGACTCCAGTGGTTTCAGAGCAGAGGTTTCCTGTTAAAATGCCTATGAATGAGAAAGTGCAAATGCTGTTGTGATCAGTGAAGGTTTTCCCATGATGGAAAACTAGGCTATTTTGAAGGTGTTTGAAATTATTCAAGATCTGCATAAACCTTAAAAATGCTTCTCTGCAAAGCGTCATTTTGAATTATTTTGATGTAATGTCAGTATATTGTCATGCAGACCGCCACCTGCCAAGAATGAGGCATATTAATTTTGTCATGTGAATATTGCTGCTGCTGGAGTGAAGAAATGACTTGTTTGAAGATCACCAGACACTGGGCTGGAAGGACATTTGCAGACTAAGAGATGCTGCTTGTGGAGACAAAGGACTATTCCCCGCTCCAATTAACCCAAATGGATTTTGATCACCAGACATTGAAGGTGTAAGGAAGTGCATTCCAGAGACTGCTAAGGTAGAATCCACAAACTTCGCAGGAGAAACTGTTACAAATAAGGAGCTAGTCACATGACTAACCTGCTGGGCAACCTGGGTTTTTTTGATTTGTGCCACAGGGAAAGAATCAGAAGGCTGTGTGGAATTGAAGCTGGAACAAGGAAGCCTCTCTCTTTCTCTTGCTTTCTCCCAAGCCACTGGACCCACGTAAGACACGTAAACCTCAAGAGAGAAAAGACTCTTACATTGGAACAAGTTGAAGCGTGAACTGGACCCCAACGAATTGCAAGACTTACCAGCAACCAAAGACTCCACATTGAAATTAAAGGACTGTAACTACCAGGTATTGCCTCAAATGTTTCCCCTTTATTCCTTCTACATTTTCTGTTTTATGTGTGTGTGTGTTTATCACGTATGCATGCTAACGTGGTCGCATCGCAAATTCGTAGTCGTTAACCGGATTAGAGTTTAAGATTAATAAACTTCTACCTTTCTTGTTTAAATCTAAGGAAACCTGTTTGATTTCTTTGCTTTACAATTGTAGCAGTGAACAAGGATGCACTAAGGGGGAGCTAAAAACACAGTGTTTCTAAAATTAAACCCTATTACGGTTAAACCATGCAAAGGCTGAGAGGGAACCCCTTCTCACCTGGTCGTAATAATATTGACCACAACTTTTCCTTTACATGCCTCACAAACCCTTTTACTATCTGTCTAAAACATGGTCTACCAATCCTTAATTTTTCATTCAAGTGGACCATACATAATAACCTAAAGATATTTGAAAATGTTTTTTTTAAATTGGTTCAGATTCATAGATATGAACTAATTAATGAACTATAAATAGTCATTTGGTAGCACAGAACTTGAGTATCGCTGAAAACAGAGACATTTTGTTGAAACTTTTTGTCTTGCACTCATCAGGACAATTTGCAAGAATACCAATGTAAGGGAAAGCAACAAATTTATACCGTATGAGAAGAGAGTGCTGATTGGTTGGCAAGTGGACTTTGATTAGTAGAGGCACTGCCATGGAGAATGCATCAATTTATGGTGACTGACAGTTAATTGCCAAGCAATGTATACACATTGTGCCTCTTTCAGCTAAACAAAATAAGTGACAGCCTTCATTCCTCAGGGAAATGCCTTGGCCAGTCAGAGTCAAGCTGCCTGGTTTAAATTTCAAGCAAAGCTTGACAGTTAACTGTCAGTCACCGTAAACTGCTGCATTCTCCATGGCAATGCCTCTACCAATCAGAGTCCACTTGCCAACCAATCAGCATTCTCTTCTCATACAGTATAAATCTGTTGCTTTCCCTTGCACAATGGTATTCTTACGAATTCTCCTGATGAGTGCAAGACAAAAAGCTTTGATAATATGTCTCTGTTTTCAGCAATACTTAATGAACTATAATTAAACTGTCCTTATTGATTTAAGAATTGGATTAAATGAGGTTGACAATATCTAACAGTTTTATAAATGTTCAAATAACACTATATGGTGGTGGCTGGGGAAATAGAATATATGTGCCTCACAGATATCGAACTAAAATATACATGCCAAGTATATCCTCTGCCTATTTCCTGGATGGTAATATTGATAAGGCAGAAGACAAGGCAAAGTAATGACAGTTAATAAAACGTACCTATTTTTGTAATTTTATATAAAAGTAACATTTCCTGAAATTACTTAGAACTGTTTCTTTACAATGTACAAGTAGTTTCGTGTTGATCATAGTGATTTTTAAAGTGACTCGTTTGCTAAGTCCATGCATTATTTAACCTGTTGTCTTTCTGTATCACGTACACTTTCTCTTTGTCCAAGTACTCAGAATTCATGGTCCTTCACTGTCTTAAGTTTTTACCAATATTTTGTAACTCTTGTCAGGTTTCTGTCTGTTTTCTTTCTTTCTTTCTGCTACTATCTCATTATTTCTGTTTGCTATTTTACAGGCTATCTCTATGTTCTGACATTATTTCTCACTTTGCATTATTTCAAAGGAGGCTGATAATGTTACAGGAACAATTCATTTCTCTTTCAAGCAATGTTAAAGCTTCAGTAAGTCACTCACTTATTAAATGACAATCCACCCTAGAAACCAATCTGATTATTAAAATTTCTGCAAGAAACCTGTGGTCCAGAACATAGTCAAAATGAATTAGGCAGTGACTGGAGATGCAGAATCAGTTACACCATGTGACTTTGACATACTATCCTCCCTGAGAATGACTTTATAAAGTATTAATGGAGTGTGTCAGCTGTGACAGCACAAAAAGAATGTAACCCTGGGGAATGAAAACAATGATTTTTGTAATAAAAAGGGCGACAGCTATTATATGGTGATTCTAAATGGAATAAAAATAGAATCAAGTGTTGGAGTCTGTATTATCAGATTTTTGCCTCATGTGCATCAGTGCAGCCATTATGGCAAGAACTTTAAAGAAGAAATAGGAAGGTGACAACAAGATTAAGCTGCGAGGGAGCTTTGTGCTGCCGTCTGTCACTGTTAACTGCGAAAGCACCGGTAAAGGTCAACAGACTCCTGCAGCCCTGCATACCACGAGCTGCTGGCTTAGATAAAGGCAGTCAAGCGAGAAAATAATGTATCCTTACCTTGACCTAAAGCCATTTACAAAGTAATTCATGAATAGTGCAACCAAAGTGTTTGTACATACATCAATTTGTTTCTTTTCTCATATATAATATATTTGTTTCTTTTCTTGGTTGTGACTGGGAGTCCTGTGTGCTTTGTTGCCTCCTTGCTGTCAGGGAAAAGAGAGTCAGTAGCCAAAAGTCGTGGTACACATTATAACTCGATGATATCAGTGGAAGCACATTTAAGCTCTACTTAATAAATTCAGGTGATTATCTCCATATTCTGTCCTGTGTCACATGCTGGACAGGTTAGGAAAGGAAAATGTCAACACATGGCTGCAGAGCTGATGCAGGAGAAAGAGTATCCATTCTTGCAGCATTGGACTGACGTCTGAAACAAAAGATGGCTATACCGAACTGAACCAGCAAAGAGGTCTTTGTGAGGAGGTAAAAAGATCAGCGGAGAGGGTAAATTTAATCTAGTATGCCACAGAATGAGGAAAATCTAGGTTTGAGATTAGAGAGAGGCACAAGGATTAAGAAAAATATTAGAATAGAGACAGACAGCTTAATGGAAATAAACAGAGAGAATATACTATCAGAGAAGAAGAGAATGAAACAGTCCATGAGGTAACAAGAGACAAAAACACTGTTGTCGAAGGGACGAGTATATCAAAAAATTAAATGAGAAAACCAGGTAAAAGAATAAAAGTCAGCATTCTAAAAACTTGGAGTCAGGATTTAATGATATGTATGTGAATGCACAAAGTATTCAAAATGAAATTTGAGATTTAAAATCATAAATACTTATAGGAGGGATAGAGCTGTAATGGAAACATGGCATAAGATTGGACAGGGCTGGGAACTTAATATTCCTGATTATAACATTTTCTGGAGAGACATCAAGGGAAAAATAGTGAAGGATTGTAGCACTTTGCAAGAACCTAAGGGTGTCCTAGTGAGCTGCATTAAAACTGAATCCATATAGGTAGAGATAAGATATCAAAAAAAAAGAAGCAAAATTCTTGTTGCGCATTACAGGCCACCAAACAGTGGAGATGAGATAGAAATGGAAATCTGCAGTTGAGAGAAATGTGCAAGAACAGCAGAACAATATCGGATGATTTTAGCTATTGCAAGATATATTGGAGTGAAGGTAATGCATGTGATCAAAGTGGAAAACATGTTTTTTGAATGTTTCCTGGATCAGTATGTTTCTAGTCCAACAAGGAGAAAGGCATTGCTTGATTTAGTTCTAGGATATTAAGTGGGTGAAGTAACTGAAAAATGGAGAAATAGAGCACAAAGCTTACGAAATTACACATAGAAAATATTATCAAAAGAGAAAAGAAACACTGCAAGAATAGGAAAAGATATTGAGCTGGAATATGTGGTCAGTAGCAAAGCAAGAGCACTCACCACTGATGACAAAGTAAGCTTCGCTGAGATCTTTCTGGTGAGCATTTGGTAGCACTACGACTGATGGCAATGTTCTTTACTGGGCATTCACAGTGCGGAGTAGCAGTAATGTCAGCAGACTCTCCAAGCAGCCAATCACATTAAAGGATTTTCACAGACAAACCCTCCACCCCCGCAAAACAGGAAACCAAAATCACTGAAATAAAATCATTTCTAAAAATGCTTATACAGAGCAAGTTAAAGATTGGGACATATGCATGGGGTGAAGACAGAAGGTAAAATATTCCAAAAATATTCCATTATTTTAAACATTTAGGCCGAGATTTTATCCAGGTGACAGGGGTCTCAACCTCTGGCAAAAGTGCCACCGAGAATACTGCGTCTGCCCTTCTGTGGGAGGCCCGCCAAATGAAGTGCCAATTAGGCACTTTACTGGACAGCGGCAGGCCTTCCACGGGATCAAGGACCCCGATGATAGATATCCCACCCTCTGAGAGCTGTCAGCCAATCAAAGGCTGGCAGCTCTTTATCTAAGCAGTGCCATCGCTGCTGCCGGTGGAGCACCTGCCTGAGGCCCAGGAGCTGCCCTGGACCCAGGCCACAGGTTGGTCAGGGTGAAAGGGGTCCTGCAGGGTGGGGGTTGCAGAGGATGGGGATGTATGGGGGTTGGCAGCAAGGGTAGGGAGCGGCTCTCAGCGGGACCTCTCTTCCCAATGCCGGGTCCCTCGTTCAGGCCCTAAGTGTCTTTTAATGAGGGAAACACCTCCTGCTAGAGCCAGCAAGCAACTCGCACGGGCTTTCTTGGCGTGTTCCCCGTGTGGCGACAGACTCGCCCACCACTTGGCTAATTACGTTAGCAGTGGGATGAGGCCCTTAATTGGGCACTCATTGACCAATTAGGGGCCTCAATTGGCAGCAGGATGGGAAGGCTGTTCACAGGCTTTCCCGCCCCAGACTTAATTTTGGTAGAGGCGGAAATGTGGCGTGGTCCCCTCCCACCACCATCCCACCTGATTACATGCTCTCCCCGTCTCCAAACCCGCCGTGGGAGAGAGCATAAATTTCCCCCCCTTAGTTTAAAAAATATACTAATTAATCAGTTACCAAAACTCTGCAAATATAAAATTATTTTTTCAGGGCCGTTCATTAAATTTTATTAATTACATCACTGTTGAAAACCCACGGGGCAGCACAGTGGTGCAGTGGTTAGCATCACATCTCCAGGGACCCGGGTTCAATTCTGGGTACTGTCTGTGTGGAGTTTGCAAGTTCTCCCTGTGTCTTCGTGGGTTTCCTCCGGGTGCTCCGGTTTCCTCCCACCGCCAAAGACTTGCAGGTGATAGATAAATTGGCTGTTATAAATTGCCCCTAGTGTAGGTAGGCGGTAGGGCATATGGGATTACTGTAGGGTTAGTATAAATAGGTGGTTGTTGGTCGGCACAGACTCGGTGGGCTGAAGGGCCTGTTTCAGTGCTGTATCTCTAAACAAAAAAAAAATGAAAATTACACCTAATTGAACAAGGTGTAACTTTTTAAGGGGGCGGGAAAGTTGAAACTTTTACTGGTTTCACTGATTGTTGGCTCTGTGGGGTATCCAGAGGGCCACCTGTGTCGGAGCACAGAGTGACAGACTGCAACTTCAGGATATCCACACTAATCTGCACATTCCCACAGGTTCAAAGGGGTAATAACGGGGAATGCCAATATTTCACCATTAATCACGCCCCCATGCCTCACAAAATCCAGCTCAATGAAGTGCCAGTGATAAGGATGTTGGACTAGAAAAAGGTAAAGTTTAGCAAGATAAGAAGGGACCTGACCCAAACTAATTGGGCAGACAGGTTGGTAAACAGATCAACAAAATCTTCAAATCTGACTTGCATAGGGTACAGCATAAATACTTTTAGAAGGCGAAAAAGAGGCTGCATCAGCCTGAGAGAGTACTGCATCATTGGCAATTTCACCTTTCAGATGAGACATTGACCTGAAGCTCAGTCTACCCTCTCACATGGTCATAAAAGATCTCAAGGCATTATTTTGAGGAATAGCAAGGGAGCTCTCCCCAGTGTCCTTGTTATCCCTCAACCAATACCACTAAAACAAACAACCTGCTCATTCATCTCATTGCTGTTTATGGAAACTATCTGTGTGCAAATTGACTGCCATGTTTTCTACATTTTCAAGGGAATAAAAGCAGGTATGCAGACAATTGAAGGCCGAGGTTCAACAAAAAACCCATGACTGAAAGAACAGCTGGTGGGCTAAAAGAGCACAGGAAATACAGCAATTTGCTGACAGCCACGACATGCGTGGATTCTTCAGCGCAGTCAAGACCATTTATGGCCCAAATACACAAGGACCTACCCCACTGAGAGCAAAGAATGCAGTGATGCTGATCAAGGACAGAGAGGCAGTCAGCGCTCATTGAAAGGAGCACTTCAAAGATCTCAATTGTGACTCAGTCCTTGATTCGAGTGCCTTCGACCACATTCCACAGCATGCAACCCACCATGACCTCAGCACAACTTCAGCCCGACTTGAGATTGAAAAGGCCATCCAACAGCTAAAAAACAATAAAGCCACCGGTGTAGACGGAATTCCTGCTGAAATTCTAAAATACAGCAGAGAGGCACTCTAGACACAAATACATGGTCTCATCTCCTTCATCTGGAAGGGGGTGGCCATGCCAGGGGATCTCCAAGATGTTGTAATTGTGACCATCTTTAAAAAAGGCGACAAGACCGACTGCGGTAACTGCAGTGGGGCATCCCTGCTGTCCACCACAGGGAAGGTCATCGCAAAAGTCCTTTTCAACCACCTCCTCCTACGGCTGACGAGCTCATACCAGAATCACAATGTGGATTCCATCCATCAAGGGGTACAGCGGATATGATCTTCACAGCAAGACAACTCCAAGAAAAATGTAGGGAGCAGTAGCAACCTTTATACATGACCTTCTTTGACCTCACAAAGGCCTTCGACTCTATCAGCCAGGAGGGATTATGGAACATCCTCCTCAAATTTGGCTGTCCAGAGAAATTCAGCACCATTCTCTGCCTGCTGCATGGCGACATGCAATCTGTAATCCTTGCCAACGGATCTGCCACTGACCCAATCTGATTGCAAACTGGGGTCAAACAAGGCTGTGTCATCACACCAACGCTCTTTTCCATCTTCCTTGCCACAACACTTCACCTCATCTCCTTGAAGCTCCCGGCTGGAGGAGATCTACTGTAGAGGACGAGCGGGAAACTATTTAACCTACGTCACCTCCAGTCCAGAACCAAGGCCACTCCAACCTCTGTCATCAAGCTGCAGTATGCTGACAAATGCTTGCGTATGCGCACACTCAGAGGCCGAGCTTCAAACTCTCATCGATACATTCACGGAGGTGTATGAAAGAATGAGCTTTAAGCTAAAATTCCGGAAGACAAAGGTCCTCTACCAGCCTGCTCCCGCAGCACAACACTGCCCCCGACTATCAAGATCCACAACGAAGCACTGGACAATGTGGATAACTTCTCACATCTTGGGAACCTCCTCTCAATAAGGGTAGGTATTTACAATGAAACTCAGCATCGCGTCCAGTGTACCAGTGCAGCCTTCAGTCATCTGAGGAAAAGAGTGTTTGATGACAAAGACCTCAAACCTGGCACCAAGCTCGTGGTCTACAGGGCTGCAGTGTTACCTGCCTTCCTGTATGCTTCGGAAAAATGGACACTGTAGAGCAGACATCTCAATGCCCTGGAGAGATATCACCGATGCTGCCTCCCTAAGATCCTGCAAAGTCAATGGCAGGACAGGTGCTCCAAAATCAGTGTACTCTCTCAGGCCAACATCCCCAGTATCAAGACACTGGTTATGGCTAGACAGTTATGCTGGGCGGGCCACGTCATCCGCATGCCTGACATAAGGCTCCCAAAACAAGCTTTCTACTCTGAGCTCCAGCATGGCAAGAGGTTACCAAGAGGGCAGAGGAAACGTTACAAGGATGTCCTTAAAACCTCCCTGAAAAAATGTGACATCTCCACTGATTCGTGGGAATCTCTTGCCTGAGACCAGCCAAAATGGAGAAGAAGCATCCGCGAAGGTGCCAGCCAATTCGAACAACATTGACCTGCCCAGGCAGCAACCAACCACAAACAGCGGAAGGAGCGTTCGGAATTTCGAGCATCCCATTCAGTCGCCTCACCAAACACCGCCTGCCCCACCTGTGGCAGAGTGTGCAGATCCAGAATTGGACTATTCAGTCACCTAAGGACCCACAACCCTGGAGTGGAAGAAAGTCATCCTCGCTCCCGAGAGACTGCCTAAGAGAAGACAACAGTGCCTGCAGTTCAAAAGTACTTCATTGGCTACAAAGATTGTGAAAAGTGCTATATAAATGCAAGTCTTCCTTTCTAGTGGAGTTGGCAGTCAAGTGGCTGATGCAACTTAACGTGGATAAGTGTGAGGTAATACGTTTTGCGAGAAAAAGTAATAATTGGAGCAGAAGGGTAAGTTGAACAGAGAAATCTTGGGATTTCAAATATATCGTTCCTTTAAAGTACAAGTGCTGATAGAAAATCCAAATCATTTTGGGTTCTACAAATAAGGGGACATAATACAAAGTACAGAAATAATGATTAATTTGTACAATACATTGGCTAGGCAACAACTATAATAGTGTCCACTGATTTTGGTATTCTATTACAGAAATGAGATTAAAGCTATAAATACTGGGACTATTTCCAATGAAGCAAAGAAGACTAAGAGGAGATTGAATAAAAAATTTTAAAATTATGAATCATTTTGATAGAGTGTATAACAAAGGTGACTATTAGTCACTTCAATCAGTTTCTTTTATTATTCACAATACAAATGCTTTTTTCTCATTCCATTTACCTACCAAAAACAAAACCCTCTACCAATCAATGCAATTCTTCAAGGAGGAATTAAGTTAGAGCACGTGGACCACAGTTACTGAATAGAGGCATAAGAGATTTAGGACAGTGAGCCGGAGTCTATTTTTTGCACAGAGGGTTATGAGACTATGGCATGCACAACCAGATTGAAACAGAGATCGTGGGTGGAACTGGATTGGCCACCTGTTGTACCCACCACCCGATTTACCTTTACATTGACTTTTGCCAGTATGCTGAGGCCATTTATACCATCCCTTGCATCCTACACATCAGTCACCTGATTGAAACGTATGAGTAGCATATTATCCAATATTGCAGTACTAGTCAGAAATGAGCCAGCAGCTCAGAACATCGTTGACTTCAATAGCCCCTGGCAGTCTTTTCTCCATGTTACAACTTGTGACAGGTGTCATTGTTGCCGACAACAAAACTCTGGTTGCTGCTAAGCAAGTGGAGGCAGTTGGCCTCAGTCACTGACTGTCAGGTACACCAAGGTGTGCAGCCTTCTGAGACTGGTGGGCACCGCAGGGGCTGGAGTGCATCATCGATGCCAAGAATGGCATTTTAATTTGAGTTTTTTTTTATTTATTCAATTTTAATAAAATTATTTTATAAAATGTATATAAGGGCCTGAGGAATAAAGGCCCCCGCAACATAAAATACATATAATGGGTATAAAGGCCAAAAAAAAAGAACAAGGTCTGCAAATGTGATCAGGTGCTTGTTGATCTTTCAGGCATTCCTTCTTCCACCTGGCACCACCTGAACAGTGAAACATTGTATTTAAGACACTCTTTAAAAAATTATATTCAGGAGCAAAAAACATAGTCATCAATAATTTTTCTCAAAAAAAATTCAGAAATATGGAAAAAGTCTAAATAAAACAATACTATACTAAAATGTACTGTAAATATTTTAAGACATACAAAGGTTATGGCACTTTTAAAGCTCCTTTCCCCATACCATTTTCATCAAAAATTGTTATTTGCATCTTTTCATATAGTTAATAGATCTTCATAGATCTGTTTCATCGCATGCTATTTTCTTAAATTCTGAAAACGTAAATTAATTACCTTTATATTGCACAGTCATTGTCATTCTTTAAATAATTTGCCACAGGCAAAGTAAGATATGCAAGTAGGAAATTAAAGGAATTGTTATCCTTTTATAAGCTTCAATCAGGAGGAATATGATCTTTTCTTACTTTCATAAATTCCACGTTGTCCTTTCAATTAGAGGAGGCTCTTAGCCTTCAGATCTGCAAAGTCCATTGATTGTACTCAAAGTTACCATATGATAGGATCATAACATATTGTTTGGATATCTAGTTTATATTGGATCAGGGTTAAAGAAAATTCCACGACCACAGCAGTTTAATATACCTTTAGCAGGTTATTTTTTAAAAAATTGAACGGCTACATATTACAAAGCAGTGATAATCATTTGTTAAGCCTAAAAAACAAAATTAAATTGCTCTACTGATCTTTCCATTCTTGGCATCTTCTGCAAATATAAATAATAAACCTACTCTGAATTCAGGATTAGTTTTACTACTGAAATACGAGCAAATGTCTCTTGGGAAGATCCTGGTATATCAGAGTATACACCAATTTATAATGACAGGACCATTATAGCCTGAAATGCAAAATATATTATATATAATATAGTTCAGCACCTGTGGTGTTTCTCATTTTTCAATGTGTTAGGAAAAATTTGTGTCTCTCTTTCCAGTGACTTTTTTTTTCTTCTCATCTTCCACTCCAATTATTTATGGCTCTGTTCTACTGTTTCTATATACTTCTTTTTTAGAAAATCTATAAACGCAATTCAAAATTTAACTGTAAAATACCTAGAAATATAAAACTCAAACTTAGCTGAAGAGGAATCCAAACAGAAAATGCTGAAAATACACAGCAGGTCAGGCAGCATCCATGGAGAGAGAAACAGAGCTAATGGCCAGGATTTTATGGCCACACCGCGGGTCCCAAGCCCGCAAGGGCAACCGGTGGGAGGATGGAGGCAATTTTACTGGTGGCAGCCAATTAAGAGGCCGTTGCCAGGGCTGCCATCTCATTAAGGATGATGGCCTTCCTCTTTGAGCTGCTGCCCAATCATAGGGCTGGTAGCTCTGCAGCCTTGGCAGTGCCACTGATAGAGGTGGCCACTGCTGAGGCTACAAGGCCTCCATATTGAGGTGCCCTTGAAGGGCCGACAGAAGAGGTAGTGATGTGGCGAGACAAGGCATGCAGGCACCAGTGATTGGAAGGGTGGCACTGATGGGCTCCTCTGTCAACCATAAAGTCTCGGGAAAGAAAGGCCCACCTCTCCCGGGGAAGCTGCTGGGAGGCTGCTTTGATGAAGCTTGCAGATTCCTCATGCTGCAGGGGGCCATCTAATGATGCTAAAATGCCAGTGATGTCGTAAAATTGCTCTGAATTACCTTAATTGGCCGTCCACTCCAGTCAGGGTGGCTGAGCTGTTGCCATTCCCACCTTTGGAAATATCCCCTGGAGGTGGGAAAAAGTCAGGCTTTCTCCTGCTACCCCCACCCCCGATCCATTCTGCTGCTATTTTACCATCACTCCCACCTCCCAGCTTGTCGCCAAATGACTGGTAAAATTCCGCCTACGTTTCGGGTCGATGACCTTCATCAAAACTGGAAAAAGAAAGGGATGTAACAAGTTTTAACATGTACAGGGGCAGGTAAAGGGAGAGGAGAGGAAGAACAAAAGGGAAGGGCTGTGATAGGATGGAAGACAGGAGAGATGAAATGACAAAAAGAATGATGGTCCAAAGCAAAAGGAGATGGCAATAGGACATGTAAAGAAACAAAAGATGGATCTAGAGAGCTGTAAATGACAAAAGCAGAATCATTACCAGTTGCTGCCATCCCAAAAAATGGGAGTAGAGGTCATGTTTTTTTTGTTATTATTCATTCATGGGATGTGGGTGTCGCTGGCTAGGCTAGCATTTGTTGCCCATCCATAATTGCCCTTGAGAAGGTGGTGGTGAGCTGCCTTCTTGAACCACTGCAGTCCATGTGGAGTAGGTACACCCACAGTGCTGTTAGGAAAGGAGTTCCAGGCTTTTGACCCAGCGACAGCGAAGGAATGGCGATATAGTTCCAAGTCAGGATAGTGTGTGGCTTGGAGGGGAACTCGCAGGTAGTGGTGTTCCTAACCAATTGCTGCCCTTGTCCTTCTAGGTGGTAGAGGTCGCGGGTTTGGAAGGTAGTGTCTAAGTAGCCTTGGTGCGTTGCTGCAGTGCATCTTGTAGACCTGAAACTGTAGAACTTAACGTTGTGTCTGGAAGTGTAAAGCTGTAAAGTGCCTAATCAAAAGATGAGGTGTTGTTCCTTAAGATTACAATGAGCTTCATTGGAACAGGAAAACAGAGAGGTTAGAGTGGAGGTTGGGACAGAGAATTAAGATAACAGGTCTGGAAGCTTGGGGTCATGCTTGCAGTGTGAACAGAGGTGTTCTGCAAAGTGGTCACCAATCTGCATTTGGCCTCCCCAATGTAGAAGAAACCACATCATGAACAGTGAATACATTATACTAAATTGAAAGGACAAGTAAATCGCTGTTTCACCTGGAAGGAGCACTTGGGAGCCCTGGAGAGTGAGAAGGGAGGAGGTAAAAGGGAATGTGTTGCATCTCCTGCACTTGCATAGAAAAGTGCTGTGGGAAGGAGGAGGTGTTGGGGTTGATTGAGGAATAGACCAGGATGTTGTGGAGGGGAAAGTCCCTTTCAAATGCTGAAAGGGGAGGATAGTGTCATGCTAGAGGTGGTGTAATTGGTGGAGAATGATCCATTGAATGCAGAGGCTGGTGGAGTTGAAGGTGAAGAGAAGGGGAACCCTATTGTGGTTCTGGGAGGTGGGTGAAGAGATGAGAGCGGAAGAGTGGGAAATGGAACGGACGTGGTTGAGGGCCCTGTCAACCATGGTGGGCAGGAGTCCTCAGTTGAGGAAAAAGAAAGACATATCCGAAGCTCTGGTATGCCAAATGGCATCATCAAAATAGTTGCGACAGAGGTGGAGAAACTGGGAGAATGGAATAGAATTCTTACAGGAAGCGGGTGGGAGTAAATGTAGTCAAGGTAGCTGTGGGAATCAATGGACTTATAGTGGAATAAAAACAAGAAATGCTGGAACCACTCAGCAGGTCTGGCAGCATCTGTGGAAAGAGAAGCAGAGTTAACGTTTCGGGTCAGTGACCCTTCTTCGGAACTGACAAATATTAGAAAAGTCACAGGTTATAAGCAAGTGAGGTGGGGGTGGGGCAAGAGATAACAAAGGAGGTCTAGATTGGACCAGGCCACATAGCTGACCCAAAGGTCACGGAGCAAAGGCAAACAATATGTTAATGATGTGTTGAAAGACAAAGCATTAGTACAGATTAGGTGTGAATACACTGAATATTGAACAGCAGCAAGTGCAAACCTGAAAAAAAAACAGTGGGTAAGCAAACTAAACAAACTAAGATGAAATGAAATAAATGCAAAAAAAAGGATTGTAAAAAATGTAAAAAAGAATGTAAAAAAAAAAGGAAGAAAAAATAACTAAAAATGAAAGTAAAATAGGGGGCTGTCATGCTCTGAAATGATTGAACTCAATGTTCAGTCTGGCAGGTTGTAGTGTGCCTAATCGATAAATGAGATGCTGTTCCTCGAGCTTGCGTTGATGTTCACTGGAACACTGCAGCAATCCCAGGACAGAGATGTGAGCATGAGAGCAGGGGGGAATGTTGAAATGGCAAGCAACCGGAAGCTCAGGGTCCTGCTTGCGGACTGAGCGGAGGTGTTCCGCAAAGCGGTCACCCAGTCTGCGCTTGGTCTCCCCAATGTAGAGGAGACCACACTGTGAGCAGTGAATACAGTATACTACATTGAAAGAAGTACAAGTAAATCACTGCTTCACCTGAAAGGAGTGTTTGGGGCCTGGGATAGTGAGGAGAGAGGAGGTAAATGGGCAGGTATTACACCTCCTGCGATTGCAGGGGAAGGTGCCCTGGGATGGGGACGAGGTAGTGGGGGTAATGGAGGAGTGGACCAGGGTGTCACGGAGGGAACGATCCCTTCGGATCAGGGGAAGGGAGGGGACTTATAGTGGATACTGGTTGTTAGTCCACTGCCAGAAATGGAGATAGACAAACTGAGAAAGGAAAGGAAGAATTGGAGATAGACAAAGTTGACAAGGCATTACTGTAAAAGACAGTGAGGACTCAGAACATTAGGATCTACTTAGGGACCTAGCCTATGGTCCATACTAGTAAGAACAGGCATACTGGCTGAGCAACCTGTAGTAATGGGACTCATCTGCAGGGACAGATCAGAATCATGGCCTGGACTCCCCAGAATAATAAAAAAATACTAATAATTCAAAGGCAGCCTTTTTTGTAAGGGGACCAGAGGACCAGTTGTAATCTTCTAGGGAGATCTGAAAATCACCACTAACTCTGGGGATTTGAGTGATAGAATCATATGCTGGAATTTTTTGGCTCCCGCCCACCAGCATCACATGCGGGGCTGCCAATCAGCGACCCCTTGGTGTATTCAGCACCCAATAGGGTGCCCGCGGCCGGCTGATTTAGTGGATTTGGGGGCGGGACCAATATCAGCACTTTAAAATGTCAGACACGAGTACAGAGATTTGGGGGCTGGGCCATTGACAGCACGGTAAAAAGGCAGACAGCAGTAAAATGGAGCAGACATTCAGGGGAATACAGGGAAGGAGGAGTTGTCAGTGTAACTGCCGAGGTGACCCGTTGACTGGAAAGTGAAGAAGTCAAGGAACAGTTACAGTGCCCAGGGACAGGAAAGGGGGCAACATTTGCAGACAAAATCCAGAGCAATGTTGGGGAGAAGGTTCACCAGAGCCCCAATATTCTCAGAGGAATCTCTGCAGGCCCTCCTCCAGGCGGTGGAGGCGAGGCGGGACATATTATTCAAAGCCAATGTCTGAAGAAGGCCTGCAGACGTGACCAAAAGAGCCTGGCTGGAGGTCACTGAGGAGGTCAGCAGCTGCTGTGTGGTATGGAGGACATGGCTGCAGTGTTGCAAGCAGCTCAATGACCTGCTTCACTCTGCCCGGGTAAGGGGTACTCCTCATCAATCTCATTGTGAATATGTCAGAGAAGGGTCAGTCTGTCCGAATGATGCAAGGTGGAAACCAGCAATGAGCAGTCCTTGCCTGCTGCATTGTATTAGTACGCAGAATGGGCTGGTCCAGGATGCATGGTGATCCAATAGTGTTCAATTTGGGCACTGCATTGCAGTCGCGCTGAGAGACCAAATCATATGTCTAAACTGGGTGTGTTTATTTAAATAGGAGAAGAGGTCTCACAATGCCTGAGAGAGGTCCCGGACTGGTGGTGGCCAGGGCAATCAGGCATACCTGACCAGTATGGAGGAGGATACCTCGATGCTGGCAGAGGAAGACGGAGGACGCGCCGTGGCAGATGGCGAGGTTAGGGGCCATGGTCGTCAGAGTGAATGGCACATAATGTGGCACTGCCTGTGTGGAGTTTGCAAGTTCTCCCTGTGTCTGCGTGGGTTTTCGCCGGGTACTCCGGTTTCCTCCCACCACCAAAAGACTTGCAGGTTGATAGGTAAATTGGCTGTTATAAATTGCCCCCAGTATAGGTAGGTGGTAGGAGAATATAGGGATAGGTGGGGATGGGGTAGGAATATGGGATTAGTGTAGGATTAGTATAAATGGGTAGTTGATGGTCGGCACAGACTCTGTGGGTCGAAGGGCCTGTTTCAGTGCTGTATCTCTAAATGAAATTAAAAAAATAAATAAAGGGGTGGGTGTTGTGGGGGCAGTTGAAGTGAAGATTGTCTCATGCCCTTAAGTGTGCTAATTAAAGGAGATGCACACAAATGTGTGCAAACTGCAGTAAGGGACATGTGCTGCAATCTGTGGTGCTTATCAAACTGATCAATCTGGTTTTACCTGCAGGTGAAACACATCAGCGGCCAGGAGGGGTCTCGGGGGCTCAACAGTCCCCCTCTGAGGATGAGGAGATCGCCTCAGAGGGTGCACTGTCACATCTTCGCACCTTACCAAGTGCCAGCGCAGAGACTTCCACCATGGTTGGTTCATTACTGTCTCCGTGCAAACCATGTCACTTGAGGGTGTTAGCACAGCACAGTCGCCGGACCAGCCACCAGAGCCGGAACCGGCCGATGCCTCACATACTCGAAGGAGTGTGGTAGGCCAGGCCAGTGCAGAGCTGCAAGCTGATGACACACCTCTGAGAACATCCATTCAGCAGGAGATGTTGCAGGTTCAACATGCGGTGCATGAAGATCTGGCGGAGTTGCCAGAGATGCTGCAAGGCATAGCACATACCCTGGAAACTTCCTTCCAGGGCATGTCTGCTGCAAACTCTCAGGCATTTGTCCAGCTGGCATTCTCCATTGACAGATTGGCAGCTGCAGTGGAGGAGCCAGTACTGGAAGCCATCCGTGATCTCACAGGGACTGTAACCTTCCTGGACCAGGTCAGCAGGGCACAAACTCAGATGCACATGCGGCAGGTGGAGGCTGCTCATCTCTCTGAGGTCAGCTTTGAGGATCAATCGAGCCTCAGGAGGGCACAGGGGCAGCAGCCGAAAGCACATGGGAGCTTCTCTCAGGGCACTCCTGATGCATCGTGCAGCCCCTTGCTTCCTCCGACATGTCAACCGCAAACTCCCAGCATGTTAGAGGGTGCACCTGATATTTCTCATGAGCACCCTGATATGCTGCAGCCTGCATGACCATGAGCAAGCAGAGGATGATCGCCAAAGTCATCAAGAGCAGGGCGGCAGTCCGATCAGCCACCTGCCTCTGGTGAGTCTGGTGGCGAGGGATCATCCGCACATAAGAGCACCCGCAAACGTTTTAAGAAATCGCAGTAACATCACTCCTGGTTCACTAGGCTACCTTCCGATTACTTATTTCAATTGCACATTACATCACTGTAAAGAAATTTGTGGTTTGAACATGTAACTTTGCATATGTCATCCTTGAGGTAGCATCAGACATCGTTGTGCTGTTGAGACAGTTATGTAAGAGATGTCACACACTTGGATTGGGATCATCGTGACATGATGTTGCTTTCAATCTGATCATCTCTTCTCTTGGATGTGCGTGTCTTTCCCTTTTCGCAATTCCACAATGACACATTGCATGCCACAATCTGAAATCTTTGCATGGAGCGATCCTCTCAAGAGAAATGCCTGCCTGTTAGGACATCCCGCGTCTCTCTTGCCCTTGATTACAGAGGACATTCTGCTTCCTCTCCCATGCCATCATGTTGGTGTTGCCCATCGTCCTCATCAGAAATTCCATCTTCATTTGATGACGCCTCACGGTTACCTTGAACCTCCTCAATAGCGTCTCCCCTTTCCATCGCCAGGTTATGCAAGGCGCAGCAAACGACAATAACTCTAGATGCCCGTGCTGGCGTGTACTGCAGTGCTCCTCCTGAGCGGTCCAGACACCTGAATCTCATCTTGAGCAGGCCAGTCGTTTGTTCAGTTGTCACTCTTGTGGCCGCATGGCTCTCATTGAAGTGTTCCTCAGCATGACCCCTTGGGATTCTCATGGGTGTCATCAGCCATGTCTTCAAAGGATAACCCCTGTGGCCAAGTATCCAACCTTCCAGTCTGTCTGGGGGACTGAAAAGAGCAGGCACCTGAGAGTTTCTGAGAACGTATGCATCGTGGAAACTTCCTGGGTGCTGTGCACAAACCTGCATGATTCTCTTCTGATGATCGCATACAAGCTGAACGTTCAATGAATGGAAGCCTTTTTGGTTAATAAATGCCCCTGAATGACCTGCTGGTGATCTAATTGCTACATGTGTACAGTCTATCATGACCTGAACCATTGGGAACCCAGCTATTGCGTTGAATTCTCTTGCTCTTTCAGCCTGGTTGGTGTTGGACGTTTTGAAATGAATGAAATTGTTAGCATGTCTGAACAGTGCATCAGCCACAACCTTTATGCAGTGGTGCGCAGCTACTTGGGAGACTCCACACAGGTCTGCCGTCGATGATGTAAATCTAACAGGATTGTAGTGGTGGGTGATTTTAACTTCCCCTATATTGACTGGGACTCACTTAGTGCTAGGGGCTTGGGTGGGGCAGAATTTGTAAGGAGCATCCAGGAGGGCTTCTTGAAACAATATGTAGATAGTCCAACTAGGGATGGGGCCGTACTGGACCTGGTATTGGGGAATGAGCCCGGCCAGGTGGTCGAAGTTTCAGTAGGGGAGCATTTCGGGAACAGTGACCATAATTCCATAAGTTTTAGGGTACTTGTGGATAAGGATAAGAGTAGTCTTCGGGTGAAGGTGCTAAATTGGGGGATGGCTAATTATAACAATATTAGGCAGGAACTGAAGAATTTAGATTGGGGGCGGCTGTTTGAGGGTAAATCAACATCTGACATGTGGGAGTCTTTCAAATGTCAGTTGATTAGAATCCAGGACCAGCATGTCCGGTGAGGAAGAAGGATAAGTTTGGAAGCATTCGTAAGGGCTGGAAGGCTGGGAACAGACATAGCCCTTGAGGAATATAAAGACAGTAGGAAGGAACTTAAGCAAGGAGTCAGGAGGGCTAAAAGGGGTCATGAAAAGTCATTGGCAAGCAGGATTAAGGAAAATCCCAAGGCTTTTTATACGTATATAAAGAGCAAGAGGGTAACGAGGGAAAGGGTTGGCCCACTCAAGGACAGAGAAGGGAATCTATGTGTGGAGCCAGAGGAAGTGGGTGAGGTACTAAATGAGTACTTTGCATCAGTATTCACCAAAGAGAAGGACTTGATGGATGATGAGCCGAGGGAAGGGAGTTAGATAGTCTCCGTCATCTCGTTATCGAAAAGGAGGAGGTGTTGGGTGTCTTGCAAAGCATTAAGGTAGATACGTCCCCAGGGCCTGATGGGATATACCCCAGAATACTGAGGGAGGCAAGGGAACAAATTGCTGGGGCCTTGACAGAAATCTTTGCATCCTCGGTGGCCACAGGTGAGGTCCCAGAGGACTGGAGAATAGCCAATGTTGCTCCTTTGTTTAAGAAGGGTAGCAAGGATAATCCAGGAAATTATAGGCCGGTGAGCCTTACGTCAGTGGTAGGGAAATTATTAGAGAGGATTCTTCGGGACAGGATTTACTCCCATTTGGAAACAAACAATCTTATTAGCGAGAGGCAGCATGGTTTTGTGAAGGGGAGGTCTTGTCTCACTAATTTGATTGAGTTTTTTAAGGAAGTGACAAAGATGATTGATGAAGGAAAGGCAGTGGATGTTATCTATATGGACTTCAGTAAAGCCTTTGACAAGGTCCCTCATGGCAGACTGGTACAAAAGCTAAAGTCACATGGGATCAGAGGTGAGCTGGCAAGATGGATACAGAACTGGCTCTGTCATAGAAGACAGAGGGTAGCAGTGCTTTTCTGAATGGAGGGATGTGACTAGTGGTGTTCCGCAGGGATCAGTGCTGGGACTTTTGCTGTTTGTAGTATATATAAATGATTTGGAGGAAAATGTAGCTGGTCTGATTAGTAAGTTTGCGGACGACACAAAGGATGGTGGAGTTGCGGATAGTGATGAGGATTGTCAGAGGATACAGCAGTATATAGATCGGTTGGAGACTTGGGCGGAGAAATGGCAGATGGAGTTTAATCCGGACAAATGTGAGGTCATGTATTTTGGAAGGTCTAATGCAGGTGGGAAGTATACAGTAAATGGCAGAACCCTTAGAAGTATTGACAGGCAGAGAGATCTGGGCATACAGGTCCACAGGTCACTGAAAGTGACAATGCAGGTGGATAAGGTAGTCAAGAAGGCATAGAGTATAAATGCTTGCCTTCATCAATCGGGGCATAGAGTATAAAAATTGGCAAGTCATGCTGCAGCTGTACAGAACTTTAGTTAGGCCACACTTAGAATATTGCGTGCAATTCTGGTCGCCACACTACCAGAAGGATGCGGAGGCTTTGGAGAGGGTACAGAGGAGGTTTACCAGGATGTTGCCTGGTCTGGAGGGCATTAGCTATGAGGAGAGGTTGGAAAAACTCGGATTGTTTTCACTGGAACGACGGAGGTGGAGGGGCGACATGATAGAGGTTTACAAAGTTATGAGCGGCATGGACAGAGTGGATAGTCAGAAACTTTTTCCCAGGGTGGAAGAGTCAGTTACTAGGGGACATAGGTTTAAGGTGAGAGGGGCAAAGTTTAGAGGGGATGTGCGAGGCAAGTTCTTTACACAGAGGGTGGTGAGTGCCTGTAACTTGCTGCCGGGGGAAGGTGGTGGAAGCAGGTACGATAATGACGTTTAAGAGGCATCTTGACAAATACATGAATAGGATGGGAATAGAGGGATATGGTCCCCGGAAGTGCAGAAGGTTTTAGTTTAGGCAGGCATCAAGATCAGCGCAGGCTTGGAGGGCTGAATGGCCTGTTCCTGTGCTGTACTGTTCTTTGTTCTTTGTTCTTTGTTCTTTGACAGTTCGAAAGAGCCACATGCATAAAAGTTTAGAGCGACGGTCACCTTTAGAGCAACCGGCATTGGTTGGCCACCGAGGCTGTTTGAGGTTACATCCACTGTGACCATCTTGCACAGAAATGTCACGGTCTCATGTGACAGATGCAGCCTTCTTCTGCACTGGCGTTTCAACAGGTGCAGTTAGCTCAGACACGGTCGGTATACCCTGCCTGTTGGGTAGGCGCGTCTCCTGACATGTGATTGCTCTCGCCCGACTCTGCCACCTGCTCTCCCTCCCACATTAACGAGGAGACACTTGACCAGCTGATTGTGCATGCCCATGCCCAGCTGTCCTTCTGTCCCTGATTGGGGAATGGTCCTCCTCCTCTGAAGAGCTGCCTCCAGAATTCACAATCCCCATCGTTGGACTGGTTACCAGATTCAATGACAGAATCTCTTAAGTTCCAACTGTCAGGACAGCTGACTGAGAACAAATAGGTCCCGAGCTGCAGTGAGTCAGACTCACTTGAGCCCTGCACACAAGTTACAAAGAAAATTCCACAGCTAAGCAACACCAAAAGCTTTACCTGCAACACCATCACTGATTGCCTGATTTTCGCCCTTTTAAAGCTGCCGGGTCCCCAACGCCATCACTGACCCGATTTATGGCCGTAAATTTCCAGACAGTTGGCTTCTCAATTGCTAAAAGTGCCTTTAAATTACTTGCGGTCGGGTGTACGAGTGTCGACTCGATTGCGCCCGACTTCCTGGATCGTAAAATGGCGTCTGTGCGCGATGACGCCGGGGACCCGATGTCATCGGACACCATTTGACCACCTCGATGACTCCAAACTGACCCGATTCAGGTCGGTAAAATTCCAGCCATAGAGTCATTTATGGCACAGAAGGAGGCCTTTCAACTCATTAAGTCCATGTCACTCTCCGTGGATCAATCCAGTTAGTCCCACTCCCGCATTCCATCCCCGTAGCCCTGCAAGTTTATCTTCTTCAGGTGCCCATCCAATTTCCTTTTGCAATCATTGATTGTCTCCACTTCCACCACCCTTATAGGCAGCAAGTTCCAGGTCATTACCACACGCAATGTAAATAAGTTCTTCCTTACATTCCCCCTGCATCTCTTGCTTAAAACCTTCAATGTGTGTCCCCTAGTCCTTGTACCATTAGTTAATGGGAACAGTTTTTCCTTGTCTAACTTACCTAAGCCTGTTATAAACATACACACCTCCATGAAATTTGCCCTCACTCTCCTTTGCTCCATGGAGAACAATCCCTGCTTTTCCAAATTAACCTTGCAACTAAAATTCCCCCATTCGAGGAACCATTCTGGTAAATCTCCTCTGCACCCTCACAAGAACCCTCACATCCTTCCTGAAGTGTGGTGACCAGAACTGGATGCAATACTCTAGTTGAGGCCTAACCAAAGCTGTACAAAGGTTCAGCATAACTTCCCTGCTTTTGCACTCAATGCCTCTATTTATGAAGCCCATATACTTTTCTAACCACTTCTCAATATGTCTTGCCACCTTCAAAGATCAATGCACATGCACCCTCAGGTCCCTCTGTTCCTGCACACTCTTTAGAACTGTGCCATTAAGTCTAAATTGCCTCTCCCTATTCCTTCTGCCAAAATGCATCACCTCACACTTACCAATATTAAATTCCATCTGCCACCTGTCTGCCCATTCTACTAGCCTATCTATGTCCTGTTGCAGGCAATTCATATCATCCTCACTGTTTGCCGCACCTCCAAGTTTGGTATCATAAGGAAATTTTGAAATTCTACTCTGTATCCAAGATCCAAGTCATTTATATATAGCAAAAAAAGCAGTGGTCCCAGCACTGATGCTTGGGGAACACTACTGTCTATCATCCTCCAGTCTGAAAAACAACCATTTACCCCAACTCGCTGTTTTCTTTCCTTAAGCCACTTTTTTAAAAATCCAATTGGACACTGACCCTCCTATTCCATGAGCATCAATTTTGTTAACCAGCCTTTTATGTGGTACTTTATGAAATGCTTTCTTAAAATCCATATAAACAACATCCACTGCATTCCCTTCATCAACCTTCTCTGTTACTTCATCAAAAACTTCAATTAGATTAGTCAAACATGATCTGCCTTTTACAAATCTGACTATCTTTAGCTGTGGATGGGAGACTCAGTGGCACTTGCAGTCCACCAAAGCGATTTACACCTTCGGCCTTTCCACTGATCCAGCAGTACCAGTGTGGTGCTCAGAGACATTTGCATCTCAGCACTTACACTGAGATGCGCTGCTTTGTGTATTTTCAGGGCCAGCCACATTAGTAAAATGCAGCACAACTTCATTTATTTATTTTGGCAGCAGAGATTTCAGAAATAAATTAAAGTCAGGCTGCACAACCTTTATTTATTTATTGCACAGCAGAGAACGAGGTTTTGACAGGCTCAAGATTTTGTGAGGCATTATAAAGTATCAGCCTCTAATTGAACTGGCTCAAGATATAGGCTCCAAACTGATGTGCAACATATTTAGAGATCAGGAAATATTGGCAGGAAAGCCCAGATAAACACCGCGAGCACCTGAATTGAGAAGAACACCAGGCCCAAACTCCACCCTGTGTGCAGAAAGATATTGTAGGGATTTCTAAGGTAAATTACGTAGGCTTATAGCTAAGTTCAGTGACTTCTTTGAGTTTTACTAAATGTAATTTTCAGGCATTTAAAAAATCATTTTATTAATTTACGGATGTAAGTTCAGAGAATTCCCAATATTCACTCTGTACTAGGAGTGAAAATTTCTAAAATTACTTTGATATAGTCAGTGGCTCACATGCATCATCAAAAGAAATAAAACTGAAATTTGTCACACTAAGTGAAAGTTGAGCTATTTGATTGGTTAATTTTGCAGAACTTGTTGGTGACTTGTTGCTTTATTCACCTGTTTTTGAATGAAACTGCTTTTAAGTTAGTCAATGAGAGATTTGAGCTTATCAGGATGGTTAAACTAAGAGACAATGGTTGGAATTTTACGCCCTCCAAATGAGCAGGCTGTTGCCGAGGGAGAGGGCATAAAATGGAGTGGGAGGCTGGCGGGGGGGACCCTTCCCGACCCGCTCCTGCCTCTGCTGCCATTTCACACGGGGCAGTGGCAGCGAGGAATGGCCCACCCGCTCCAGGCCAATCAAGGCCCTTAAGTGACCAATTATCTGCCACTTAAGGGCCTCCGCCTGCCGCTGCGGGTATTTTACATTTGGCTGGCAGGTGGTTGAAGCCTCAGAAAACCCGCCTGATAAAACTAGGCAGCCTTCTGGCAGGCTGGGTGGGTGCCCTCCTAATCGGGCACCCTGTGCCCCACGGAGGGCTGCCCCCTAAGCCCCAACCTCCACCAACGCACAACACGCCTTCCCGCTGTCCCCCTTGCGGATCCCCCTTGCCTTGCTGGCGCCCGACCGATTGTCCCCAGCGAAGCCCTAAAAACTTACCTTTTTTCTGGGGCCATCCGTCATCTTCCTCCTGCAGCTGGGTGTAGTGCTAGCAGTGGCCAATGCTCCCAATGGCGCTGCTGGACCTAAGAGCTGCCGGCCGCTGATTAGCCAGCAGCTCCATTTGGTGAGATTTCCTTCCTCAATGAGGTGGAAATCCCACCCAAGGCCAATTAAGGGCCTGGGGAGCGTAAAATGCAGTCTGGATCCCCAGGCATGTTGGAGGCGGGCTCACCACCGACTTTTCGGCCGGTGGACAGGTCTTCCCCGCCCACCATAAAATTCTGGCTGATGGTTATGCGAGATATGACAATTATATGCCATACAGCCACACATGACTTCTGATGTGTGACATTTTTGAGTAAGGATACACACTAGGTAAATGACTTTTAGTTATACAGAATGATTCTATTAATGAAAACATTTTTGCTCATCTCTCTACCGCTTTCTTATTCTGTCTGACTTCTAATGTTATTATTTTAACTTGGCTTTTTAACGGTACTTTTAATATATTTTATTTATTTGCAGCTGGATTAAGCTGCTGAGTCTCTGAAACCTTTATTTTGTTCTCCGGGTTTACCATCAATATCCCAACAAAGTTCTGGCTGAAGATCATTAGAATCCCTACAGAATTTCTACTCCAATATATTTAGGATTTGGATAAA
The DNA here is from genome assembly GCF_036365525.1 of Heterodontus francisci. NCBI lineage: Eukaryota > Metazoa > Chordata > Chondrichthyes > Heterodontiformes > Heterodontidae > Heterodontus > Heterodontus francisci. Next base: position 45,478,259 of record NC_090387.1, read on the forward strand.
TCAGCAAAAAATAGTTTTTGTCACATCCCCAGTTCTTTGGATATTGAAATAAATTCTACAGCCTCTGTCCAAATGGGTAAATATAACATATGGAACAGCACCAAACAACATAGACCAGGGACGTCAGTTCTGACAAAAGGTCGTCAATCTGAAATGTTAACTCTATTTCTCTCTCCACAGATGCCGCCTGACCTGCTAACCATTTCCAGCATTTTCTGGTTTTATTTCAAACTTCCAGCATTTGCAGTATTTTGCTTGTGTTTTTAGACTAGGAAGATCCCAGGTTCAATCCTCAGTCCCATTTGTTTACACTTCCAAGTCTTTAGCTAATAAGTAGTTCCAGCTATGCATCAATGGAAAGCGACAGTGTAATGCTCTATTGCCCTCTTACAGCAGTCTGCCTTTGCGCAAAGTATGGAACACCTTTCATCCTATGCATAGAATGTATGTGCTTCCTATTTTTACTTTATATATGCAGTATATTGTATTGAACTTCAACGACCACTGATCAGCCCAGATGGAAACCACATTGCGCTCTCAATCCTGTTGCGATCTTGGCTATTTCCTTAGCCTCTGTAGTCTACTCCTCTCCTCCAGTTTAGTGTCATCTGAACCATGCTGCATCAGCTAAAGTCTTGTGCTCCAGTGTGACCTAATTAAAGCAGACAAGTTCCGACAAGTATTCCTTTCAACCTGATCCTAAGGTCACCATTATTAGTTATTCTTACTCTCAATGTGAACCTTCAGAGAGAATAGAATTCTCATCTAATAAAATACAAGTACCCACAGATGATATAGGGCAAGATGATTAGAAATAGCACTCTCACAGAATGCATTTGGTATGTTTCCCTGACTAGAAGTAATTGCAATATCTGAAAAGATCAGTGTCGCAGAATCTTCATGGAATATGTTTTACAAAGGACATCTGAAGAAGTGGGCTACTGGAAGACTCTGGTTAAGCAGCTTTCAATTATGTTTCAAAATAAACCAGGAAAATGAAATTCTCATAAATACCTAACCAAGGACTGAAAGTAAAATCTGCAGATTAAGTGACTGTCTTAATAGGATCCACATGGTAGAAATGCTTAGATATGACAATACTGATTGAGCAAATCAGGTGAATAAGTAATAATATACTATGACACTTGCTTAGTAAAAAAAACCTTCAACTAGGGCTGATTTTAATCAAATCTGCGATTATCTAAACAAAAAGGATGTAGCTTGCTAACATGTCATTGGAAAATGACTGCTTTGATAACATTTTCCATGCTTAAAACTGACAGATTCCACTAGTCTGTAACAATGTGTAGGAAGATAGATTGCCATGTTACGACACATGTATCTGTACTAACCAATTCAATATGGGTGCTAAGCCACACAAGTATTAACTCTTTCTCAGCACTACCAACTGAACATGATAGGTTTTGAGTTACATTTAATGAACATTATGAAACAGAACTGGAAAATTGCTGCTGAAGTGATATTCTTGTTTAGATAATTGCAGTTTTGAAGGGTAACAGTCACAAGGAGATTAGCTGCAGAGCCATGTTAACTGAATGGTTTAATGCTAATAAGATCTCCTGCCAGTATCAAGGAGAAATGTAAATATTAAAAATATTTGTGCTATGTATTAATATTATTCAGGAGATGAATTATAATTTTTGATAATTGTGTTTTTACAACTTTGTCCATTTAAAATCATTTATTTTATTGACTATCCTTATTGTATTGCTGATCTTTCCAGTTATTAGACAATGTAACAATTTTTTATAGGATTATGCCGTAAAATTGTCACGTAAATTTAGATTTCCTCTTGTGCTGTATTTGGCGCTCCCCGATTAGCTATGGCTGATGTAATGATTGAAGTAAGCACTGAAGTTGCTAAAGAGGGCTGCAAGTTGAACATTATTCCAAAACTTACAAATTTACTGTAGTTGCTTCTGTCTAATGGACTGTAGCTGGATAGTAAGCTTAAATAGAAACACTATCAATTTCAAATCCACTCAAACCACTCAATTTTCTTCATCTAAATTTGTGCTTTACATTATACTGGCAATTTTCCTTATTAACATGTATTTTTACAAATTTGAGCTGTCTGTGATTTAAATAGAGATAGTGGCTGGAATTTTACACTCCCCCAAAGAGCAGGAAATTTGCAGGGGCTGGGGGGAGGGATGCGTTAAATGGAGTGGGAGGCTCAGGGAGCCCTTCCCAACCCGCTCCTGCCTCCGCTGCCATTTTATGCAGGGTGGCAGGAACAAAAACCGGCTGCCCGCCCCAGGCCAATCAAGCCCCTTAAGTGGCCAGTTAATCGCCATTTAAAGGCCTTCGTCCACCACCACAGGGGTTTTACCCGTGGCCGTTCGGGCGGCACAGGCCAGAGAAAAGCCGCCTGACAAAAGCAGGCAGCTTTCTAATGGCCTGGGGGGGGGGGGGGGCCCTCATGATCAGGCACCCTGTGCCCAACAGAGGGCCACCCCAAGTGTCCCAACCACCCCCAACACCCAACACGCTCCCCCGTCTCCCCAATCGACTCCACTTGCCTCGCCGGGGTCTGACCGATCACCTCCAGCAGGGCCCCAAAAACTTACCTATTCCCAGGGCATCCTTCTTCTTCTTCTTGATGCTGCAGTCCCAGCAATGGCCACCATTCCCGATGGTGCTGCTGGGACTAAGAGCTGCCGGCCCACTGATTGGCCGGCAGCTCCATTAGGTGGGACTTCCTGCCTCAATGAGGTGAAAGCCCTGCCTCGGGCTGATTAAAGGCCTGAGCACCGCAAAATGCGGTCCGGACCCCCAGGACAGGCGGAGGCGGGTTCGCCACCGACTTTTCAGTTGGTGAATGGCTTCTGTACGCAGAGGGTAAAATTCCGGCTAGTAACTGTGATTATACAAATATATTGATCATCTTGTCACAAATTTATTTATTTTAAAGAGAAAGAAAATCAGAATATTTAGTTGTTGCTGACACAATTTCACCATGCCTTGCAAAGATTCCACAAACACAAATATAATAAATCATATATTAAGAGTAAAACACTACAAAAATTTTACAATAATTATATTTTCATGTGTTAACTGCAATTATCCTTCTCAGTTTTCTTCCCTTCCTGCTGGCCTGGAGCCTCTGCTTCATGTTGCAGTATGGTTTCACAGGCACTGACAGCTCCCCAAGTAAGTTTTTTTCCCGGTGAAAGCATTAGTCTCGAAATTTAGCCATGCAGAGTCTGCTTTTCCAGCGTTGAGTGGCTTGCAAAGCTCCCAATTTGGTAGGCAGGAAGCAGGCACATTTCACGTTGGAAGTGCACCGCCCCATATTGGATAAGGTAGATGTGTTGGTGGCAGCAGTGCGCATCAGTAACATTTAAAGTGCAAGATAATTTATTCAAATTAGGGTCCAGTTCATCTCACAGGACCTATTTTTGATTGGCCTAGTGCTTTGATAGCCATGTTCTGATCTCACACAGCACAACAGGCAGGAAGGCTGCATACTTAACTGAATGTGGAACTTTTGCATTGGGGCCTTGCCACAAGAAGGATACCTACATCTGTAACACACTTTGTGCCTGGTAATCATTCAGATTCTGGGCATGCTCCACACATTATACAGCTCAGGAAGATGTTGAGGATAATTGAAATGAAGAGAGAATTGTAAGTTGGTGGCCCTTCAATTTTCATTATATTTTCGTTCTTCCATACTAATACTTGGTAATCCAATTTGGTTTGAAATTACACCTTGTTACTTTAAAGATTTGAACTGCACTTCATAGAAAACGTAATGACAATTTATTGGTTTGTTTTCATTTCTATTTTTATAGGCATATTCAAGATATTGTATGACTATAATATAATATATGCTATTTGTGCATTTATGGAAATGTGACTTATGGAAAAGCAATGAAGTACATAGGAAACAACCTCCATTATTTGATACACCTTACTTCATTGAACAAATACGCAGAACAGATTTTCAATCTTCATATGTGATACAAGCACTGTGGAATGATTTTCTATATTAATGGCACAATATAAATGTAAGTTCTGTTATAATTATCATCTGACACTTAGTAGTTGACAGTAGTTATGAAATTTGTAACATGCTGCTTTTCCTGTTTTTTGTATTTATTCATATGACCTGGAATTTCCTGAAAACTTATGTCGAACCAACTGCATAATGGTAATTTTTGGTGCAAAAGATTGAGAAAATTTGATTGCACGCGACTTGTGCTGATTTTTATGTTCCACTCGAGTTTCCTAAATATTTTACACCAATTGCATGAAGCACCCACTGCCTCTGACATTCACTAGCAAAGCTCCATGACCCATTTAAAAGTGTAGTTGAAGACATTTTTTTGATTAATTCATGGGATGTGAGTATCGGTGGTAAAGTGAGCATTTATTGCCCATCCCTAATTGCCCTTCAGAAGGTGGTGGTGAGTCGCCTTCTTGAACCACTATAGTCTGTGTGATCTCGGTACCCACACAGTGCTGTTAGGTATTGCCTGAATTTACACCAGTTCTGAATGAACTGTAAATTTACACCTAAAATTTTAGGTGCAACCGGACTGCAAATCATATTTCTGATGTTTTCCAGCTATTTTGTAAGCATTTTCTTTATTTCTCCTCACTGAGACCTACAATGTATTTGCTATTTGTTTAAATGTACTATTATGCCATTGGAATGATTGCGTTAAAAATTGAAAAAAACCTCCACAATTAAATTTGCTTAAATGTGCTGTGTTAAAATCCAGGCCAGGACATTTATTTATTTTTAGGTATGATAAGAGATTTTCAATGACTATGTAGCAGCAATAAAGTACATGATAGAGCTTTGGTTTCCATGGGAAATAAACCTGGTAGGTGTGTGTGCTCAATGCCACTTTAGCTTTATTTTGTTGTAGAAAAATCTAACCACTCTCGCGTCCACAGGATTAAAGCAAAATAAAGACTTTATTTAAAGCAGGTGAAAGGGAGAAGCTTCTGGTAACCCAAAGAACTTCTCAGCGATAGAGTTTACAGCACACATTTATAGGATACAATAGTCATTATTCATTGATAACACTATCCCCGGCACATACCAGGTTTACGACTTGATCAATGAACTGGATTGTGTGGCACCGCCCCCCCCAACAAATGTTTCCTGTTAACTCTGCCCCCAACCTTGATGCTGCTATATCCCATGATGTATTGTTGCTTGTCTAGTCTCTAATTTCCCCTTATCTCTTTTCTTAGTGAGGCAAGGACAGCATGTTTACACAGGCTGTTTGAGGCAATCAAGTATTGAGTTGTACTATCTCAGAATAATGGTCAAGTATCCCATTTGGCCAAAGAGTCCCTCACAACTACAGTGTTTCTGCTAAGATTATTAACATATTCTCATGCAAAATCTACTGATGTTGACCCTTTGGCCCCACTTCAGTTTTCCAATAAGCCCTTATTGTATAGCCTACATATAATGATTTTCTTTTAGAGCTAGTTAAATGAAAAAAAATTATCATGATGCATATGTAAAGAAGGATCTCACCAGCTTTGGCTGAGTGTCTTTGTCACCTGCTCAGTAGAGCAGGTTAACATTCAGAACACTGAGTTCCTGGTGGCTTTCTGGCAGTTGAATAGCTTGGACAATTTTAACTGAAGTTTTGCTG